>NC_056751.1:220181296-220388796 GCF_019279795.1 Protopterus annectens
ATATATATATATATATATATATATATATATATATATATATATATATATATATATATATATATATATATATCAAGATATAAATATACATGTATGCATACATATGCAGATATATCTGTATATATTAATGTAAATATATATATATATATATATATATATATATATATATATATATATATATATGTATATATATATATATATATATATATATATATATATATATATATATATACATGTTACAGTAAATATGCACATGTATATAGCTAGGATATGGTACAGTAATTATGAGTAGCATATGTTCAAAGGCCGTGCATATGGTGGTGGGAGGCCAATAAACAAACTTGTAACACGTAGAATCACCCTCCCCAGCTAGTCCAGTGAGACATACAGACATACAATAAAGGTAAACACACCACTGCTTCCCAGACCACCGGCAGGATACTACCAGTTGGAGAGACCTGCAAGGTCTACACTTGAAACATAGACATCAATGTCCCTTGTGGGACACCAAAAATGAATGATCGGAGCCAGTGTCGGTAATGATTTATCAAACTAGGCTGTAGATGTACACGGACCAGTAGGTTGTGCAAGCCTGATAACACATGGGTCGGCATAACGTACGACATGTGTCCCAACACGGGGAGAGTGGGCAGTGTGCAGTGCTGTATTTATACCCGACCTGCACCCACAGTAAGGATGAGTGCTGTAGAGGAGTGGCAGGTGGGGGAACTATGGGTATGCGATTATGGGCCTAGGCGTGCAGGTGTTGGCTCCAGAGCCATATTAGGACCGCCCCATGGATGTAAGTAATATTCCAATGTGGGCATAGCTGACGCCCATATCTCCCAAACCCTAAGAGCACATCCACTGGATAGTCTGTAAACCATTGGGGGAACACACATGGACCATACCATTGAACTGTTCCTGATTACCAGGGATGTCCCTGATTATGACTCAGAATCTAACTCTGTCCCACCTAAACCCTCCTAGAACTAGTGATATTAGGAGGAAAGGTGGTGGATTACATGTAATGAATAATGAAAACAATTAAGAGTCATAAACAGCATGTACCTCTGACAATGTGTATGAATACATATGTTCTGGGTCTGTCAATGTGTCAGGATAATAGCACCAAAATGTTAAATGTGTCCCTGATGTTGTTATGCAGTGTCCCTGATTGAGTCTTCATTTTTTTCCATTCGTATGAGAGGTCTGATAGGGACAGAAAGCACATATTCCACTGACTAACTTAGAAAGATGATAGAATAATAGGTATGCAGTAGCATGACTTGGCTGACGGATGTGGGTCCCAAAACTCAGTTACTTGTCTGTATTGAAGAGTCTCATTTCCCATGTATCAGCCAGATGGGTGCAGATTGTAAGAGGAACACACAAATAATATGAATAAAACACTGAACAGGCTGCCGATTCCTTACAGTCGAATGGCATACCATCGGCTAATGGGCAGCCATTCCCGATACTGTAGGCATACAATCCAATGTAATAGGCATCACAAGGAAATATTTTGGTACTCGCTCCCACCCAAGGGGTGTGAGTGTCAGATGCAAGCACCATTGTCGGTGCATTTACAAGTGCGGGAGCGAGCGGGTGTAAGCCTGTTTGGCTATCAGTATGTGAATATTACACTGGTAAAGCCATGTAGAGGCTAACTGAGTAAAAGAAGCTGTAACCAGAGGTTAGCATTGCTTAACACCATGCAAACCCACGCACACCCACTCACAACTGCTTTAATGTGCCTTAATACCTCCGTATCCAATGGCCTTGTTCTGCACTGGAACAAAATAAATGGGCTCGTCAAGGCTTGTAACCAGGAACCTACACACACAGCTAATGTGATTTACCAATACGCCATGGCAGATATACAGACATCAGACATTACCACAAACATATCATACAGCGCAGTCATTCAACAGTATAGGAATGTATCCCATCATGTAGATGTATGTGTGAATGTTTATGCCCAGCATATAGGTACATACATATATAGAGATATATCAGGAACATACCATGTGGCAACAAAGCATTACAAACGAATAAAAGGGAAACACCAGCGATGCCTGTATTATGAAGTGGTGTTGTCCTATGTAATATCAAGACTCCCTTTAGACAGACATGTGTCATTCATACACGCAAACAGTTGTATATTGGCTGTATACATCACTCTGTGCATGTAATGTACATTAACACAACAGTACCTGTCCAATCATTATGTGAGAACAGTACTCTTGCAAAGTGCTGTGTGCAACATCTTCATCATGATAAAGGTAAATGGGGTAACCATAGAGGGACCGGTATTGTTGTGTGTACAATGGGGTTGTCCGCATCACGTGTATCTGGACCATTTAGGAGTGATGTGCATACCAGGATCATGCGCCTGAGGGACAGGGGTGAGGATAACAGGAGTATGTTTTGATGCATATTACAAGGGTTACATGTGTCCAGTGGGCACGTGTGTGAAATGTACAGCTATGTATAGGGCAGATGTTGTCCTAGGAACCGACTGGCCTTATGTTTCTGTAGGGGGAGAGTGCGATGTGGGGGAAGGAGAGTAGGTATGCCCATGAAGGATAGGTAGGGTAGGATCACAGACAAGACAGCATACAGGGTCGGTATATGACACATGTAGGGGGGGATAACCTCAGACGGGGATGGATGTTCGGCATTCACAAGCCCATGGGAACAGTGGGATGGAGGTCCCCAGCCATGGGCAGCCACCACTGTACCAAAACAGCTGCAAAGGAGGCAGTGCTGGGGGCTGTCCAGGAGGGGCAGCATCACTCTGTAAATGTGACACTCCAGCCTTGAGCTTGCGTATCTGGCTTCGGAATCCCTTAGTGAGCCCCCAACGCACCACGTCTGGCACCACACGACAGCAGACATGCTCCTGTCTGGCCCTGCTCCCAGGGGGAATAGTCCCCATCCTCAGTGGTGGTACCACCAGAAGGTGGTGCAGAGCCAACAGAGGTTGAGGTCTAAGGCTGGGCCCCAGATGTGCTGGTGCTCGGTGCCATGGTCAGCTGAAGTGGGACAGGAGGTTCTGCCAGGACCTCCCAACCCATACAGCCTATGGTCTTGCAGTTTAAACTCAGATATGGCTTAGTAATAGACAACAGCATTCAGGATTACCTACAACAGTATGCATAGATATCACCATCAACCCAACACAACAGATGGTATACATTTGCAGAGGAAGCACAACACATGCATATATACTGCATGCCATCTGTACAATTTGTAGTAGACGTGTGATTGCAGCTATGAACAGTTGCCCATTATTGGCTTGTCACTGGGAAATCCAGACAGTTTCTGTCATACTACTGCTTCATGTGACATATGTCCAGTCAGGGATGCAATGGCAGTAACACATCCCTATCACCATGTACTGTCTGCAATCCTCACACTATGCTCCTGCTGTGCACAGATGTGTGTTCAGTGTGTAACACAGGAAACAAATAGTTTCACACACTGACCAGTCCACAGATGGCCCTATAGATGGGGTTCCCTCACAAACAGAGCACTGCCATGTCTGTTTTAAAACATGCATAATAGCCATTACCACACACAACATGTTAAACAGGCAGTAGTCTCAATGCAGCATAACTACACTTACATGCTGTAGTCATGTCTGGCACATCACCCTCCTGTCTTTAGGCTATTTCTCGCTGTGTATGATGTTTGAGGAACATCCAGATATCATCTGTGATGCCGTTTCAAAACACCACATCCAGGTACCACTCACAGTGACTGTCATGGCCAAACACCAATATGATGTTCCTAGATAATGTACTGTGTTTATCATGCGAATGGCTACGGGAGCACTATCACAGCTATTCCACATGCAATCAGCTAGAGGAAAACTGCAATAGGTGCAGAGGCCATCACCTGATCATGTCCATCACTTACAATACACATGTTGCTGCTGAGCAGGTGTACACCTCCACATCCACCAGAGAGTGTGTGGGAGGGACAGACAAAGTACACCAGAGAAGTGCTTGGAGACTAAACCCTAAGCATCGTCTGCCACATGCCTACCAGTACAGGGGTCAAACCCCTGACTGACTAGTCATTACTATTACATGTGGATGAAGTTACTACATGTGCCACAAAGCCAACATGTTGCTTTGCTGTAAGAACATATATGTGTGTAGGTGAGAGACATCTGCAACAGAGATATAGTAGACATACATTATGTGTATTACACATGGCTGTCCACGTGAACGGATGTCATTATCATCACAACCACACTCTCTAATGGACTCGCATTGACACTCTTTGCCTGGGCCACAAATACGCACCCTAATTACTTAGTTTGCCACACTGCAGTAATGCACAGGACTACATGCACCACAGGGGATATCTGGAGGTTCTATGGGCTAGGGCAAGTGAAAGTGTTTGACATCTGTTGTTATGCCAATGAGGGTTATACTGGGAGTGACTGTGGTTGGTAGCATCACAACCCACACACAGACACAAGGTGTCAGTACTGACATGCATGTATGCATTGCTTCGTGGGTGTGTAGTGGTTGGCTGTGCAAGATGGCTGTACAAGGCTGGGTGAGGGGGAATCCTTAGCATCGTGCCACCTGACAATAGTGTGCAGTGTGGTAAAGGGGTGTAGTGTCTGCAATGTCCCACATACATAGGTACTGCATGATCTGCCCTGACATCTTGGTTACCATTGTGTATGGCCATAGCTTTGCAATGCATGCCATGTCTGTGTTTGATAGTCCTTCACATGGACATTGCCTGGGATGTGCATGTCCCACAATACTGTACAGTGACATGTACAGGTGTACCTGGTTTGGCAGGCACATGTTGTGTACACAGACTATTATCCCCCGATATGCCAATACTGGTCTGATGTGGCGAAACCTGCTTATAGGTTCATAGGTTCATAGGTAGGTACTAGGCTATTGGCCCAAGGGCCTATGTAAGCCTAGTCAACAAGGTTCTACGGCTTACGCCACCCAAGGAAGCTATTTTCCTGTGCCACTGTCGAGCAGAGATACATAAGTGATCCCTGGGGTGTATTTCCTATTTCCCATCCACTCATCAAGATTTCTCCTGAAGAGTGCTAATGAAGAACTTTGCTTGACATAGATGGGTAGCTTGTTCCAGAGTATAGGAAGCCTCTGGGACAGGACTCTATCCCTCCAGTGTGTCCTGTTTATTGTGGTGACAAGGTGTAGGTCCCTAGAGTGTGTAGCTCGGAGGGATTGGGATTTCTTTAGGTGTAGCATGTCCAACAGCTCTGGGTTTGACATAGCTTTATATGTTAGGCAGAGATCATCTCGAAGTAGGCGATATGCTATGGAGTAAAGTTGGAGTTTTTTGAGGCGGTCAGTGTAGGGCATTTGTTTGAGGCCAGTAATCCTCTTTGTGAGGTACTTCTGTGGCCCTTCCAGCTGCTGCAGATGTCTTGTGAGGTACATTCCAAAAGGGGTGTTGTACTCTATAATGGGTCTAATGAGTGTTGAGTAGAGGAGAACAATGACCTCTTTTTTCCTGGATGAGAACCCTTTTATGATGAGGTGTGCCACGTAGAAGGACTTCCTGACTACTGTGGCGATGTGACTATCAATGGATAGACTACTGTCTACCTGGGTCCCAAGGTCCCTTATCATGCATTTGGTGTTAAGTAGATTGCTGCCTATGTGGTAGTTCATGGGTACAGAGTTTTTACCAAAGGGGATGACACTGCACTTTTTGGCATTGAGCTTGAGGCCATGGCTCTGACACCAAGCATCTGTCTCAGTGAGCCCCTTCTGTAGGATGTCCACATCATTTGGGGATTTGACTATGGCTCCTAGTTTGCAGTCATCTGTGAACTTTGTTAGCCAGAGGTCTTCTGTGTTAGCCTGTACTTCAGAGAAGTAGATACCAAACAGGCGAGGTCCCAGGACAGAACCCTGTGGTACTCCACTTGTCACTGCTTTGAGGTCAGATTTGGAGTCTGCAGCTTTTACAGTGTGGGTTCTGTCAGTGAGCCAGTTGTCAAGCCACCTTGTGACATAGGGATTTATACCTAGTTTAGTGAGTTTATCTATAATTCCAGAATGGGGGATGGTGTCAAAAGCCTTGGCGAGGTCAAGATAGGCTGTGTGACCTACCTTACCCTCATCCACGGCTTTGGTGACCGCCTCAAAGAAGTCGATTAGGTTCAGGAGGCATGATCTGCCTTTTACAAACCCAAACTGGGTGGGATCCAGAGTTTGGAGGTTACCAATGTCTTTGTTTATAAGTTCCATGATGATACGTTCCATGGCCTTGCAGTCCAGGCTCGTCAGGCTAATAGGTCGATAGTTCCCGGGATCAGTGGTGGCTCCCCCTTTGTGGAGTGGGTTATCTGTTGCTGTGTGCCATTCAGTGGGCACAAAGCCTGATGGGAGGCTATTATTGAACATGTGGCTTAAGTGGGGAGCCAGTTCGTTCTGAAGTTCATGTAATATGCAGCCTGGGATGTTGTCCAGTCCCATGGATGCTGTGTTTTTTGCTTTAGAGAGTGCAGCTTTTACCTGAGTAGTTGTGATTGCAGGGACTCTGCATTCTTCCTGTATAGATATGGACCCTTTAGGGGGTGAGAGGGGGATAAAGATAGCACTGGACCTATCTGCCAAGATGTTGGCAATATCAGTTGGTTTTGTAATTTTTGTGCCTTTGTGCTGTAACTCAGAGCAGATCTGGGTGTTGCCATCTAGATTCTTGACATAGCTATAGAATGCTTTGTGGTTGTCCTTGGATTTAGTGGCGATTTTGTTTTCGTAGCTAGCTTTGGAGGATTTTATAAGGGATCTCAGCTTCTTACTGAGGCTGACCAGGGAGCTCCTCCACTCATGGGATTTTACTCTCTTTTGCAACAGTTCCTTCCTTCTGTTGTACAGTTTGGTTTTGGTAGGGGACCACCAGATTGGCTTCCTTTTTTTGGAGGATAGTATATTGGTTCTGTTTGGGATAGCACAATCCATGCACTCGTGTAAGTGCTTATAGAGTGCATTTGTGTAAGATTCAGCAGTTGTAACTGTATTGTCCATCTGTATGGGTGTCATGAAGTTCACCTCTTCAGTCTTAAGAAGCATGAAGTTGTTTTGGAGAAAATTTTTACTGTGGTTTCCTTAATGGGGGGGGGTGGGTGCGGGATGTGGATATCAAGAGTGATTAGCTTATGATTGGATCGGACCAACGAGGAGTTGACTTCAGGTGTGGAATACCAGTCACTCATGTTGGTAATGACTAGGTCTAGGATATTGTTGCCCCTGGTGGGGATGTGAATAAGGTGGTCTAGGGCATTGGAGTTTACCAATTCCAAAAAACGTTCAGCTAAGGAGTTAGTACATGAGTGATTTTCCCAGTTAATGGTGGGGTAGTTGAAATCGCCCATTATTAGTGTATTTGGTTGAACCCTAATATTTTCCAGTACATCAAGAAAAGAGGAGTGGGAATCCTGGGGCATGGTGCGGGATCTGTAGCAAGCTACAATTTGGATTGCAGTTTTGCCCAGAGTTAGTTGCACTTGGATAACCTCAGATGCATTATGCTGAGCAACTAGCCTGGAGGTGTGGATATCCTTGATGAATATGGACACACCTCCACCTTTCGTGTTTCGGTCCAGGTTACATGACCAAAAAGTGTGGTATGAGTTATAGCTTGGTAGTGCAGGGGTGCTCTCTGGAGCCTTGATCCAGGTCTCAGTCACTGCACAGATATTGATGTTCTTCATTTTAAGGAGTGCCTCGAGTGAGTGCATTTTAAGATTTAGATTTCTAGCATTGAGTAGCATTTCCCTCAGTTTTTGCTTGCCTGTTCCTGTTATGGTGGTGAACTTGTTATTTGAACCCTGTCTAAAAAAGGCACTATAGGGGCAGCAAGAATCTTAGCCAGTATCCGGAATCCCAGGGGTGACAGATGCAGGTCATCTGTGGCAAAGCATCGTGGTCTGTCGACCATGTCATCCCAAGCAGACAGATACTGGATCCCCTTAGAATGACACCAGAAGCTTAGCCAATTGTTGAAGTCAATCATTTTGTCCTTGTATTGCGATATCATTCTGGGCAATGATGGAATGCTACTCAGGGCTAGGGTCATACCTGCCTGGGCTATAAGATCGGAGAGCTCTTCCATGTCTCTTTTCATGTAGTCCAGGGAGGTACGTCTCAGGTCATTCACACCAACATGGACAATGACCGAGTCATATTTGTACTTGTTATGGAGTGACCTGAGTGCATGGGCTATGTAGTGGATCCTGGCACCTGACAGGCAGCTGACAGTAACCTTGTCCTTGTTTAGCCTGGTGAGTGGGACATCAGTGTGCCTGACTATAGAGTCACCTATGACTAGTGTGTTGGGTATGTTGTTTTGCCTTATTGGCTGTGGTTGAGTGGCACACTGAGTCTGTGTATGTGTCATTTGGGTTGTGTTGGGGGATGGAGGTTGCTTGTGTTTCTGCTTTGGAAGTCTCTTTTGCTTAGACAGATTATTATTGAGAGCCTCCGTGAATGTTTTTGTGTTATTATGTGTGGATTTTGGTGGTATAGATTTAGTAAGACTATGTGATGAGTATGGTGTGGTGCAAATGTTTCCCTTCTCATGACTATCAAGTTCAGTCTTGGTTGGAGAGAGCTTTACCTCCAGTTTGGCTAGATAAGTGCATCTCTCACAGGTTGTAGGATTGGGTGGTAGGAGGAGAGGGTTGTCTGTGTACATGAGGCAATTTCAACATTGCCTCAAGATGCCCAGATTCATCAGATAGACAGGAGAGAACACTGGGAGCTGACCCTTGGACATGCCTGAATAAAAAAATATTTTCCTCTAGATAAGTGAGGAAAGTGAGTACAAGAGCTGTTTTTCTCTAAGCAAGTGAGAAAAGTAAGTACAAAAAACTGTTTTACTCTAGGTAATGAGGAAGATTGAGTGCTATAGTAATTAGTACCTTATTTAGTGCTTACAAGTTCTGAACATGTGCTGAGCATGAATAAGCAAATTTAAGTGCTAAAACTAAGAATCTGTATTTGCACTAGACGAGATTCAGGACAGAAACAAGTGCAAATGCAAGCTTTCAAATCAAAAAGTTGAGAGAGATGGAAGATATCCCAAAAGGCCAATAACTTCAATTTCTGGGCCAGAACCACTCCTTATGTGATAGACAGGTTACCTAGTGCTTACCGCTCCCACTGATAAGCTAGAAGGCTTCCCTCCAACACAGAAAGGCTTGGGGGGCTCAGAAGCTTACATACAGTCCTGGATACAGAAAATTTGTATCTGGAACACTAGTTACAGGAAAGGTAGGAAACAGGCTTACATTTTTTTACAGAAAAGTAGCAAAAACAGTAGTAAAAACAATTCACATGCAGTGCAAGCAAGCACACGTGAGTATGTAGCAATATTAGACCAAACACAGTTTAAAAAATGCAATTAAATGAAAAAGGGCTAAAAGCAAGTGCAGAAAGAGTTTATTAGGTAGAATGTGTTAAAGAGATGGGACTGGGGGAGTGTCCTAGATCAAATCTACAGTGGGGCGGGCAACTGCAAAACCCACCAAATTTAAACTACAAACCAAAAATAGGGAGGGTGGGGTGGAACAAAACAGTTTCAACAGAGATCTAAGCAACAACTAACAGTACAAACTTTAAAACCAAAAAATATATACTCAGCTCTGTATATTTGCAGATCAGTCTCTCAGAACAGTGAGACAACAGTTTCAACAGAGATCTAAGCAACAATTAACAAACTCTATAATCAAAAAAATATATATACTCAGCTCCGTATATTTGCAGGTAGTCTATAAGGCAGTCTCTCAGAACACAGGTTCCAACAATTTGAAATAGTCAGCAGGTCGACCCTGCATCTGCATTGATAGCATGATATAGGTATTCCCTGGTGTCAGTGGCATTGGTCCATACAGGGCACATGTGTACGGCATTGTATGGCCTCTGTGAATCACATTTGATGGCACCACATATGTTGCAGGCATCCAGTGGGGAACATAGTGAAGGCACATAGTCCACAATTATGTGCCTATTGTACCACTGTACAGGGTGCCATGTCACTGCAATCACACCATGCCTACTATCTGTCATCAATGTGCATGGTACTAGCAACATAGCAGGATATCCTAGGCAAGTGTGTTTGTGTATGGCACATGGGTGCAGGACATATACTGGGTACTAGTAGGGGTGCATACTTTGTTCACCAGGCCTTTTGCCAGATGTGGGGGTATGGCTTGCCAACACAGTTCCATGGCTGACTGACATCTGTACTCCTCGTGAGGTGGCTAATGTGTCGTAAGATGGACACCATATAGGAAAACTACAAAATCCGCTCCCCAACATGTCCAGTGGTTAGACACTCACAGCCACCTTCACACAGGTTCTGACAGCCAAACACACACACTTGCCATGTCCTGTATTCAAACCCCTACCTACCATATCACACTGCAGCAATATGCATTTAGAGCACGCGCTACTCCAAATTCTGGGTTACAGCACTCCCGCAGGTGTATTCCTAGGTGGGTGACAACAGCAGGATTGACAAAGCTGGTCATGTGATTTGTACAGAGAGTGCATACTCTACAAAGCATTGTACTTGTCTCACACAGACAGACACACACACACACACACACACACACACACACACACACACACACACAGTTGGCAAGTCTGGGATTAGAACATCAACCTAACTACATTATTACACTACAGCGTTACGCAGTTACAGAACGCGCTACCGAGATTACTGGGTCACAGCACTCCCAGAGGTGTATTTCTAGTTGGGTGGCATCATCAGCCTTGCCAAAGTTGGGTATAGGAATTGTATGGAGTGTGAGCAGTCTAAAAGCATTATTCTGTCTTCAGGCAGATGGAGACACACACACACACACACACACACACACACACACACACACACACTTGGTAAGTCTAGGATTAGAACACCGACCTAACTATTTTATCACACTATGGCATTACACAGTTACAGCATTACACAGTTACATGCCAGTGGTGGGATCAGAACACCTGCCTCTCTACAGATCACTATACTAATACTACACAGTTACGTGTCGCACCACAGAGACTACCCATTTCAAGGTTGTCATTATGACCTTCTAGGAATGTGGACAGCAACAGGGATGCTGGCAGTTAAGATGTACATACCTGTGAACCTGTGTGTTTAAAGTAGGAATCCATCCTGAACTGGAGTATGCCCATCTGTGGAATGAATGACTACTATCACTATACAGGGTTACAATGGCCATGCCTATACACATAGAGGCACATAACCAACACAAGGTGTCACTGGGCATGCTCACACACTTAGTAGCACAGGGCTGTTTGGGATGCACTCTGAGTCTAAACACGGAAGACCACAGTGGCCATGCTATTACAGTTAAACATAAAGAACACATTGTAATGGACTCTGGTGTTAGTAGTTGCATTGTTAGCAGGAATGCTGCACTACATATATCTGACACCAGTCATCTACACAACGTCTGCTGCTGTCCATCACCTTAGATGTACCATTCTATACCAAGCACAATACTACCACTCACAGTGATGTCTTGCTAAGAGTGGCAACTGCTTGACCAACACAATGAGTGAATGTCCTGCTGTAATTATGAGGTTGTCCAGTGTTTGTCATTCTGGGATGACATGACTGAAAGTAGACAGGCCTTTGTCACATATCACATGCATCCATGATTCAAGGGAGTGGGGATAATACCTAGGTCACATTCGTCTGTATAGTGCCATTCCAAGGCAAATGTCCTAAACACAGGATAACACCCTGACACCTAGAGGACAACTACATTGTATGCTTATGCTAACCAGTGCTAGATGTGTAGCATTCGTAATCACAGCTGCTCACTGTAGATCCAACAATGGGGAATACTAACATCTGTGCAGTGAGGAACACCTGGCTGAAGGCTCTGTAGTGCACAATAGCACTACCACCATATACCTCAGAACCAGACATGTGGGCCATAACACAGGTACGGACCACTCCAGGTGGTGATGTCCCCACATACATAAAGGCCACTCACATGTACTGACCAGTACAGCCAAAAAAATGCATCACAGATGAGTCAGGTGCAGGTTGCAGTGTGAAAAGCTGCATTCTAGGATGTAACGCTCAGACACCACCATGCCCTCGGACCACCAACACACATCCATACATGTGGTAGGACATATAATAGTACAACACCATGTGACCTTTGACCAGTGGACTGTACCTAGCTCTACATCAACTGTGCAGAGTACCCATGTACTGACACAGTTGCATCATGTGTTATGCAAAGCAATGATACCACTGTTTGTAACCAGGTCAGCTGTACACATACTAGGGTCCCTTGTTTATCTGCAGCATTAACAGATGACTGTTGCTGTACACCAGTAAACACCCTCATGTTTGGATATGACATACATGTACCTGCCATGGATATGTACATGCCACACACGTGCTGAATGCTAACAGTACATAAGGCGTGATATCAATGTTGACAGAGGTAACATTCCCTCTGTACTGGTCACACATGACACCTATCATATCATACAACAGTCCATGTGTCATGCATGTCATCACACATGTCCACCAAATGCAATTCCTACAAACATGCAGAAATGACAGGAATGTAGGCCCTACACACATGTACATGTAGTGGTGTGTGTTCAGATAACATGCGTGTGCAGTTGTTGATGTTTTCAGTTGATGTGTGTCTTAGTACATCATGCAGTTGCAATGCAGCCTCAACATTGCCAGCTGTATATGGTGATATGCTGAAAGTACGGTAAGATGTACTTCAGGTATGGACAGATGTGTGGACATAACTAAGTGGTGGGACATCTTTGCAGATGGATGTTTGCTGAGGACAGCTCACAGGTGTGTCACAAGCAGTACTACAATAACCTGTATAACTGCTAAGCTATGGTTTTGTTAATTGAAGGGGAACACACACAACTTAGACACCGGTCAGGGTGACACCGAAGGTAAATCACTTGACACCTGTAACAGTTAAGACCTCCCGTGTGCATATATCAGCACAATTGCCAAAGGAAGCATCAGTACACTTTGTAACGCATGCAATACTGCTGTAAGTCTGTCATAAGTAGCATGAGATAGGCAGGTGTTTGATTCACAGTACTGGCATGCGTGGTTGTGTGTGTGTCCATATATGTCATGTATGGTGGGGAATACATATCAATTGTTACTCACTCTCTTGTACACTTTTGTAGACATCTGTACAAAATGCAATGTAGAAAGCAGAACATAGGCAGGGGTGTGTATCTCACACATGTGAGGTATCTGTATGTGCGTAACATAGGTGTATTCAATAGTGAATGCCACAGTGTGTGTGTGTGTGTGTGTGTGTGTGTGTGTGTGTGTGTGTGTGTGTGTGTGTGTGTGTGTGTGTGTGTGTGTGTGTGTGTATGTATGTATGGCTGTCTGGTCCCTGGAGTGAGGATGTATGTTACCATAGTGAACTGATAAGACCCCTCTCCCCATCCAGGCGATGCAATCTACTATCCCTGTTGATGTCCTCGATCTTAGGCCATACTGACTACCTGCACATGTGTAATCTCTGTGGTGCATCATGTAAGTGCACAGTACTGTAATGATGATTTGCACATAGGCAGGGGTTCTCACCTCAACACTAGCAACTGTGTGTGTGTGTGTGTGTGTGTGTGTGTGTGTGTGTGTGTGTGTGTGTGTGTGTGTGTGTGTGTGTGTGTGTGTGTGTGTTGCTGTGTCGGTGAATCTGTGAGTGTGTGGTTGTGTTACTGTGTCTCTGAATACATGCGTGTGAATACCTGAGTATGTGGATGTATTTGTGTGTTCACATCCTGTCATGGGAACGTGTATTACTGCTTCCCAATGAGGCATCACACTTTCCACTGGCCTCTACCCTTGTCATCATCTAGACCACTCTCTTACCTCCCCACTCCATGTAACTGTACCTGTGATGTCACCCAGTATGGATGTCACGTCTCTAGCCACTGTAGCTTAATACACAGCTATCATGCTCTTGGATCAGTAGATCAGTAGACGTGTTTTGAACATGGGACTTTCTAAATGTGATGTGGAAGCTATAAGGTGCATGCTGGTATTTTCATACATACCTGTGAGTAGTCCACATTTACATATGGGACACTAACTGCAAACACTGACATCCACCGGCACATGCAATTAGACCTGAAGGAGGAAGGCAGAACATCAAGACCAACATGCAGTTACTGTTGTTACACATAACACATACTGTTAACAGTACAAAATGCATTCTAAACCTGTACTACATGGTATGTCTGCTGCCTGTCAACAGTACACAACAATTGTAATCTACAATTATCTTCCTAGTCTGTTCACCCTGTGCATCAGACCATATGAGCATGTCCCTGCACCGATGGTGTGGATGATAGGGATGCGGCACAGGCATCATTATATGCACAGGGAGATAATGTTTGCCAGAGGCCTAGGCTTAACCATTGGATGACATCATGTGTGTGGGTTAGGGCCTTTGATCTCATTGGGCGTGTGTGGATGTTATTCATGTGTGTGTTGCGGTGCCCTACATATGTTTCCTGTGTGTGTGTGTGTATGTATGCACACAGTTCTGGCATGTGTCTGGCCTACACAGGGGTATTATTGACAGCTGCAGACTGTACAGGCCAGGTTTTACAGTTCACGGTGTCTGGCCACGGCCACGTGACCTGTGCCTGCCAGGGATTGCACGGGCACTACCAGGCAGATGTGCAAATTGGGTACTGTCTAATGACACATGTCCACTGGAACTGTGTCCCTCTTGGGACCATCCAGGGTCATGTGCACATGGCCTGCTGTGTCCTGGTGTGGACAGCACAGCACCAGCTGCATTTCTGCTGCTACCGCCACTATGGGAGTGGGCATGTGAGGTAGCTCGTTCACGTAGACCTGCAACAGGTGATGTAGCTGGCCTACATCCACGTGCCTAATGCCTCACTCCTACCAATTGTTCCAGCACAGACATCTCACACTCGCAGATTGTTATGCCATGGTCAAGGACTCCAACCATGTCACCCAATCATCTATCCAAAATTTCAACAAGCTACTGTGAGCATTTGCCATTTCCTGGATGTTGTTGTTTAAAGAATGGACAGCAGCACTCTGAAGCCTCTGACCTTCTCTGTTGTGCTGTTCAGCACATGCCTGTGCCTCAATTACAGCCTGAAACATGCGTGTGGTGACACCAGCTGATGTGCTCTGTCTTGCAGGGGCATGTTGGCCAGAGGTCCTCCTATGACCAGCACTGGCCACATGCCTGTGTGGGGCATCACTAGTCAGTTGGCTGACACCATGGTGTGCAGGCACACCTTCCATAGCCTCCACACTTCCCTGTTCCAAGCTACCACATGCCAACTCTCCTTCTTCTATGGCCACTGGTGATGGGATATGTGTTGGCATGAGAACTGTGTTCGGGGATGAGGGGGATATAGGTGGAATGGCAACCAATGGCACAGATTCAGCCCCTGACAACCCTGCCTGTGCCTCAATCATACATTCATCAACACTGCTAGAGTCTGTGGGGACCCTAACATCAGATGGACTGCAGGAGGGGAATGCACCTACATGAACACCTGTGAGGGGCAGACAAGAACTGTACATTACAATCTATACAATACACACACACACACAGACACACACACAGACACACGCTATGGCACCCAACGTCCATGTGATATGACAGAAGGCATGCAACATGCATGTGATATGGCAGACAGCATGCAGCTCAGACAATAATAGTGGTAGTTATCATACATCCCTGGGTTGCACACAATAGCATACATGTGTCATAGCAGAAGGCATGCACTTTACACAATCATAGTAGTAGTTAGCATACATCGCTGTGTTACACCATGTAGACCAGCACAGGTTAACAGTACACATGCCTGATGTGTGGCATATGACCTTGACAATCACATGAAGTATGACATGTGATTTGATGATGTGTGCAATGACATGCATACATGTTTAACACAATGGTGTCCTGTCAAATATGCAGTGGAGTAATGGTGTCCCAATGCAGGGATGTGTTATACTAACATGGACCTTCCGCTGACGCAGTGCTGTCTGTCCACCCTACAGATATACTGCACATTTAGCTGATGTGCATGGCCATTGCAGGTAATCATGTGGCATCTCTATTGCTATACAGTGTGAGTTACAGACACAGTTATAGCCATGACTGTGTTCAGATACAATACATATATACTGTGGAATGTGACCCACATCATTGAGGTATATACACATTAAGCCATGATGTGGAATGTGTGACACAGGTCACTGAAGGGTATACGGATGACACCCCTGCACATCTGCAACCATATTGCTGCTGCCTGGCAACTATGGCCAGACATGGCAAACTCGTCGGTACACCATATCCCACATGACATCTGTGTACCACACACACGCACACATGAGAAGCAAGGATGACAGTGATGTCCGACACCAGCAAGGGGAATGTACTGTATCTGTAGGCTGAGGTGGTTGTCTGTGTATGTATGTGAATACTGTACAGGTGACTGCTGTCATGTTGTGACACACTCAAGATGTTCAACACATCTAATCTGGTGGATTGATGTCACACCTACACAAGATGTGCACAGGCCTGTAGGATGTCAGGTGTTCAACATCTGCAATATAACCATTACACAAAGGCCATAGTTGGACCATGTGGAGCCAATGTATGATAGGGTGTACACACAAGCACATCACGTCTATGGTGTGTGTTGCTTCATGTCTCTGGCCATCCTCCATGGCCATGTGTGAACATGTGTTGGCCATATGGTTGTGAAGGGCATCTATTTCACGTGTCTGTGTTGTCCCGTATGACATGCACCCATAGTTGTCATATGCTCCACTGACAACAGGCTTATGCAGACAAAGGGTGGTATGTTTGGTATGTGGGATATGTTTTTCAGTATAGTTAGGCAGTGTTACAGCCAGCCCACTAGATGTCATGGACATGTCAGATAGCACATAACATTGTGTGACATTCATCCCAGGGGTATAATCCACACCGGTAAATCCTGTGGGCTGGCCATACTCCAGCTCACTGTGTAGTACTGTTTGTATTCCCCATATGTGTAGTTCTGATCTGTAGTACATGTCCCTACAGTGAACAACACCTCCACCATTGTATGCACAGCTGTCCACACATCTGGCAATGACAGTTTGTGAGGTTTCATGTTGGTGTTTCACATAGTTTGCAAGTATTGCACATGGGTAGCCATTGTGATGTATTGCAGGTCCGACCTGTATATTGTGACAGGACCATACATTATGTGTACATGTGGTAAATGGCCACATGGCAGATAGATCTGTGCATTAACATGCCTGATAAATAATAACAGTCTCACCTGCAATGGGCTGCCAGAGGTACCTAAATAGGAGTGACACAGCAGTATGATCATTATCCATGCCTGTATGATAGCTACAGGGTGCAATGTGCATGTTAACACATACACCCGTACAATAGACTATACTATGGAGTATGCACATGTGTGCAAACACAGGGTAGCATACTATGATATGTGGCATGTGTATATACATGCCTTGCATGTGATGTTACATTACATATTGTACAGTGACATATGTAACTATATGGAATACAGTTGTTATATGTGCAGTAGTGACTTACCAGGCAACTCCAGGATTGGTGGTTGAGAGACACCCACCTCCATGATATCAGCTAAGGGTTGTGGATGTTGTTCTCCAGATGTCCCCAGGTTGGCCAGTAGCTCCTCAGTACATGTGAGTGGGGGCTGGGTTGGTAGCCCACCACCTGTTGCACCTTGTTCCCTGGCGATTGCATTCACACGCTGTTTTGCCCATCTAATTAAGTCTGTACAGTTTCTGTGCACCTGCTGGTATGTGTGGTTGTGGCCACTCACATCATTAAGCTTCCTGTGAAGTTCCTGCCACAGGGCATCCTGCTGCTGTGCATCCTGTGGCACATAGCTGAACAGTACATGATAATTATCAAGTAGGTATGGGATGAGGGCCTCATCCTCCAAGCAGGTATAAGGTGGCAGCCTTGCAAGTGGCATACCTGGAAGACATAATGATGGTGACAGGTCACAATAACTCACAGAGACATACAGAGCTACAGCTGAACATACATGTGTATCACATTTATTACAATTAAATAGTTGTCTTTGCAAATCTACATGACACTGACACCACTGACATGTTTGTGTCACACACATTTGACACTCAATGGTGATTGGATATTATCACCATGGATGTGTGTGTCACCTGATTACATTGCTCATACTCCATGTGGATGCTGTCTTGATGTGAGCATGTCTGTTGCCTGTACTGGTGTTCTTACCTATCAGCACATGCCTGGATGTGTCCACATTAATGCAGTCGACCTTGATGCTGTGTATATGTCACATATAAAGACTTACACTGCCTTAATGGACATGACCTGTGACCCTGCAGACTTGCTCACTGAATGTTTTACATTTATGTGTTTTGCCATATACATCTACATGGCACTGTACAGCAGTTCAACATCCTGCCATGTATCACCTGTGTTGCACATGTGATACACATGGGACACTGGTTAGCCTGATGGTATTTGCAAGGTTGGATACCATGTATAGCATGTATGGTCAAAGTCAATTAGTAGGCTATATGCCCTGGGCCATGTATCAGCCTAGGATGAAAGGTTACCTAGCTGTAGCCGACAGGCAGGTTTCTGGGGCCAGGTCAAGCAGTGCCACATAACTGATGCACAGGGTTAATGATATATTTACCATGCGGTCATCACACCATGTCTGAAAGAAGGGCAATGTGCAGCTTTGCTGGACAGGGATGCATGGTATGGCAGGAGTATGTAAAGTGTATGGGACAATGATCTGTCCAGCATGTGGTGATCCTTGTACTAGGAAGGTGGATGACCATGAAGTATGTATTTGAGATCAGGATGTGTACGTGTAGCATGTCCAGCATCACTGGGTTGGACATGGCTTTATTCAGGGTAGGCATCATGCTACATAGTGGAGATGAGGATAGGGGAAGGCTGGTGTAGGCCATCTGAACATGACCAATGCCCCTTAAAGGAAATATGTGATCTGATATGGGTCACTTGAGTGTTGAGTATGGCTGAACAATGGTCTCTATATTCATGAATGGCACCCTGTCATGATTAGGGTTGCCACTTATGACTACCTGACAGGTGTGGTGACATAACTATCACAGAAGAGACAACTGCTCAGCTGCATCCCTTACACACAGTGTCAATTATGTTGACCGCTGCCTAGGTGGTAGTTCCTGGGTACAGGGTTATTAACATAGGGGTGACAATGCAAAATGTAGCTGTCAGGTTGTGGCCATATGTCACACATCTCAGCCACAAAGCCCCTCCTGTATGTTTTCTGCAACAGTCATTGAGTCAGCTATTGCTCCTAGGTCATAGTCATTCGCATACTTCAATAGGCAGATGCCTTTTGTTAGTCTATGTGGTATAGACTACAATGAGGGGGAGTACAATGAACAAACCCTGTCTTACTGTAGCTGGCACTGGTGTGATGTGCATGTATTATTCATACACCTTCTGTAGTGTTGGTTCTGCCAGCAGTCCAGTTGCAAAATACTCCTGTGGCATAGAAATGTACATCTAGTATACTGAGTGTAGGTGGAACACAGTATGGGTGATGATGTCCTATGAAATGGCAAGGTTATGATATGCTGTGTGAAATCAACCTTACTGTCATCTACATCTGTAATGCTGACATCAAATAAGTTGATCAAGGGTCATGGCCGTTCAGACCAGACTCAGCAGGGTAGTAGTGCAGTACTTCCCATTATCAGTGGTGTCTCCCCCTTTGTGGGTTGTGATAACTGTTGGTGTGCACCATTCAGTGTGTACACAGCCTGACATGAAGCTATGTTTTACATGATGTGTACGTGGATAGCAAATTGTTTTGCCATATGTGTATGATACAACCTGGGATGTGGACAGGTCCCATGCAGCCTGGGTGCAGCCTGTACCTGCATAGTTGTGGTTACAGGGGCTCTGCAGTGTACATGGAAATATGATTGTGTACCTGTTGGGGGGAACAGTGTGTTTATGTTATCCAAGACCCTATCTGGATTGCTTATTCATGCTCAGCATTTGTTCAGAATTGTAAGCATTAAATAAGCTACTAATTACTATAGCACTCAATCTTCCTCATTACCTAGAGGTAAACAGTTTTCGTACTTACTTTTCTCAGTTGCTTAGAGAAAAACAGCTCTTGTACTCACTTTCCTCATTTATCTAGAGGAAAATAGTTTTTTATTCAGGCATGTCTAAGGGTCAGCTCCCAGTGTTCTCTCCTGTCTATCTGATGAATCTGGGCATCTTGAGGAAATGTAGAAATTGCCTCATGTACACAGACAATGCTCTACTCCTACCACCCAACACTACAACATGTGAGAGATGCACTTATCTAGCCAAACTGGAGGTAAAGCTCTCTCCAACCAAGACTGAACTTGACAGTCCTGAGGAGAAGGTAAACATTTGCACCACACCACATTCATCACATAGTCTCACTAAATCTACACCCCCAAAATCCACACATAGTAACACAAAAACATTCGTGGAGGCTCTCAATAATAATCTAAGCAACAGAGACCGCCAAAGCAGAAACGCAAGCAGCCTCCATCCCCAACACAACCCAAATGACACATAGCCCATAGACTCAGTGTGCCACTCAACCACAGCCAATAAGGCAAAACAATGTACCCAACACAGTAGTCATAGGTGACTCTATAGTCAGGGGCACTGATGTCCCACTCACCAGGCTAAACAAGGAGAAGGTTACTGTCAGCTGCCTGTCGGATGCCAGGATATGCCACATAACCCACACACTCAGGTCACTCCACAAGAAGTACAAATATGATTCTGTCATTGTCCATGTTGGTGTGAATGACCTGAGACGTACCACCCTGCACTACATGAAAAGAGACATGGAAGAGCACTCTGATCTTATAGCCCAGGCAGTTATGACACTAGCCCTGAGTAGCATTCTGCCATCACCCAGAAAGATACCGCAGTACAAGGACAAAATGATTGACTTCAACAATTGGCTAAGCTTCTGGTGTCATTCTAATCGGATCCAGTATCTGTCTGCTTGGGATGACATGGTCGACAGACCACGATGCTTTGCAACAGATGGTCTGCACCTGTCACCCCTGGGATTCCGGATACTGGCTAAGGATCTTGCTACCCTATAGTGCCTTTTTTAGGCAAGGATCAAATAAAAAATTCACCACCATAACAGGAACAGGCAAGCAACAACTGATGGTAATGCTACTCAATGCTAGAAGTCTAAATCTCAAAATGCACTCACTCGAGGTACTCCTTAAAATATAAAACATTGATATCGGTGCAGTGTCTGAGACCTTGTTCAAGGCTCCAGAGAGCACCCCTGCACTACCAGGCTATAATGCATACCACACGTTTTGGCCATGTAACCTGGACCGAAACACCAAAGGCAAAGTTGTGTCCATATTCATTAAGAATATCCACACCTCCAGGCTAGTTGCTCAGCACAATGCATCCGAGGTTATCCAAGTGCAACTAACTCTGGGAAAAACTGCAATCCAAATTGTAGCTTGCTACAGATCCCCCACCATGCCCCAGGATCCCCACTCCTCTTTTCTTGATGTACTGGAAAATATTAGGTTTCAATCAAACACCCTAATAATTGCCAACTTCAACTACCCCACCATTAACTAGGAAAACTACTCGTGCACCAAGTCATTAGCTCAACGCTTTCTGGAATTCATAAACTCCAATGCCCTGGATCAACTTATCCACACCCCCACCAGGGGCAACAATATCCTAGATCTAGTCATTACCAACATGAGTGACCGGTGTTACACACCTGAAGTCAACTCCTCATTGGTCCGGTCCGACCATAAGCTAATCACCCTTGATATCCACATCCCACCCCCACCCCCCTTTAAGGAAACCACAGTAAAATATTTCTCCAAAGCCAACTTCATGCTTCTTAAGACAGAAGTGGTGAACTTTATAACACCCATGCAGATGGACAATACAGTTACAACTGCTGAATCCTACACAAATGCACTCTATAAGCACTTACACGAGTGCATGGATCATACTATCCCAAACAGAACCAAAATGCTATCCTCCAAAAAAAAGGAAGCCAATCTGGTGGTCCCCTGCCATAACCAAACTGTATAACAAAAGGAAGAAACTGTTGCAAAAGAGAGTAAAATTCCATGAGTGGAGGAGCTCCCTGGTCAGCCTCAGTAAGAAGTTGAGATCCCTTATAAGATCCTCCAAAGCTAGCTTCACAAACAAAATCACCACTAATTCTAAGGACAACCACAAAGCATTCTATAGCTATGTCAAAAATCTCAATGGCAACACCCAGATCTGCTCTGAGTTACAGCACAAAGGCACAAAAATTACAGAACCAACTGATATTGCCAATATCCAGTCAGATAGGTTCACTGCTAACCTCACCTCCCTCTCACCCCCTAAAGGGCCCATATCTATACAGGAAGAATGAAGAGTCCCTGTAATCACAACTATGCAGGTCAAAGCTGCACTCTCTAAAGCCAAAAACACAACATCCCAGGCTGCTTTTTACATGAACTCCAGAATGAACTGGCTCCCCACTTAAGCACCATGTTCAATAATAGCCTCACATCAGGCTTTGTGCCCACTGAATGGTGCACAGCAACAGTTATCCCACTCCACAAAGATGGCGCCACAATGGACCATGGGAACTATTGCCCTATAAGCCTGTCTAGCCTGGTCTGCAAGGCTATGGAGCACATCATTATGGATTTCATTCACATAGACATTGGGTACCTCCAAACCTTTGACCCCACCCAGTTTGGCTTGGTTAAGGGCAGACCATGCCTCCTAAACCTGGTGGAATTCTTTGAGACAGTTACCAAGGCATTAGATGAGGGTAAGGAGGTACACACAGCCTACCTTGATCTCTCAAAGGCTTTCAACACCATTCCACATTCTGGTATTATCGACATACCCATCCACCTGAACATTAACCCCTATGTCACGAGATGGTTTGCAAAGTGGCTCACGGACAGAACCCACACAGTGAGAGTTGCAGACCCTAGGTCTGACTGTAAACCAGTTGCAAGTGGCATCCCCCAGGGCTCAGTCCTAGGACCCCTCATGTTCGGTCTATACTCCTCTGAGGTACAGGCAGGCACAGGAGGACTTTGGCTGAAAAGGTTTGCAGACAACTGCAAACTAGGGGCCATAATTGGTTCCCCAGCTGATACAGACACCCTCCAGAAGGGTCTCTCTGAGACGGATACCTGGTGTCAATATCATGGCCTCAAGCTGAATGCCAAAAAGTGCATAGTCATCCCCTTTGGATAAAACTAATTACCCACGGATTACTACATAGGTGGTAGCCCCCTACATACAGGAAAGGTAATAAGGGATCTGGGAACCCAAGTAGATAGCAATCTCTCCTTTGATAACCATATTGCCAAGGTGGTTAGAATATCCTTCTACATGGCCCCGTAATCTCAAATGGGTTCGTATCCCGAACAAAGGAGGCCATTGTGTCAATCTACTCATGACTTATTAGACCCATTAAAGAATACAACACCCCATTTGGGATGTACCTTACAAGACAACTGCAACAGCGTGAAAGACCACAAAAGTACCACACTAAGAGGATTGCTGACCTTAAACAGATGACCTATACAGCCCAACTAAAGAAACTCCAGCTGTACTCGGTTGCATACTGCATACTCAGAGGTGATCTCTGCTTGACATACAAGGCCCATGTCCAACCCAGTATTGATGGATATGCCCCACCTAACCAAAAGCCCCTGAGAGCCACATGCTCTAGGGATATAAACCTAACCACAATGATAACTAGAACATGCTGTAGGTTAGATTCCTGACCCGGAGACTCCCCATGCTTTGGAACATGATTTCAGTGTACATAAGGCAGGGCCCCTCACTAGCACTCTTCAAGAGAAACTTTGACGGGTGGATGGGAGACAGACATGTACCCTGGGGATCACTGCAGTGGCTCTGCTGGACAGAGGCGCAGGGAACTAATGGCTCTGCTGTTCAGAGGCACAGGGAACTATCCTAAGGGGGTGGCGGATGCCAACACACCCTAGCTAGGCTTATAAATGCACTTGGGCAGACAGCCTAGAACCTACCTATGAACCTATGAACCTATTACATGTCTTATGTGCATGGATAGTTAAATAGCTCTTCCATTTTACTTTGTTATCATGCTGATAAACTGTCAGGTGACTACAAGTCATATGTATCCTGTTATTGTGTATTGTAAATACCAATAGACATAACTAATATTTGCCTAACATAACAGTAATGCAATGTAAAATGTAATACATATCTGCCTACAATACTGTACATTACACAGTTATTGGCACAAATTCCCACAATGCAAATCATAATTGCACAGTAGGCCCATCTTTGACATGTTATTCTCAGTAAGACACCCATACATATGCCTACTGTTACAATATACCAACATATACTATCCCCTGTTATAGCACGTACTTGTTGGACCAACCCTGCCACTGACAGTGGCTGGAGAGGAATTGTTGGGTTCAAAGCCCTTATATAGCATCCCTTGTGGTGTATGAGGTGTTTGCCTTGTGACCTACAGCAGTACACACATAAATACTACAAGCATTACTATGCTCAACAATACATCACTACAAGATAACTGTTTCCACTATTTGCATTGCATACACTTTAATTATTACAGAACAGGTACTACATACACAGACATACTGACTATTCTACATACCTTATTAACCTTATTAGTAACCCGCGGTGTCATTGACTGTTATTTCAATCTTTTTCAGTTTGTGTTTCAATCTTCTTTGTAATGTTCTGCTGGTATATACAGATGATTTGAATGTGTGACAAGTCATCCTTTTATAGTTAAATATCAGTAACATTTGCTATCCTGACCACCAATTGGTGTTCCAAAGTAGTTAATTGCATGCACATCAGCTGTGCAGCTAATCCATTAGCCAATACCATGGCAACAGTGGTGTATAATTGAGTACACCACTTGGGCGTTGTCCCTTTGCCTTACTTTCGAGGAAGATGGCCTGGATGTGTTTTTTGTGATGTATTGCAACAGCTACATGGAGACAGACAGAGATATATTAGCTTCATGACTCCTGTGGATTGTGTGCAATGGCTAGACGATGCTGTTCTACATATGAGTACAGCTGTTATATTTCAGAACATTGCTACTTATGCAGGGTTTGTTTGTACCTGATACTTCTGCAGATGTTTCAGTCTGGCAAGAATGTTTGAGCAGCTCAAGGATATATGGCTATGCATATAATGTTAGGTGGTTTACAGTGTGCTCACCAGACATCTTTGGTTTGGTGCAAATGTGTATCATACTGTGCTGTTAATGAGTAATTGGTAACACTTCTTGGTGTACACACAGCCCTCTGAAATGGGATTAGTGCAAACAAACCCTGTAACATCAGCAGCTGTTCCATTGTATAACAGCAACTATTTCACATAGGGCCATGTTAGTGTGTCTCTGACAAGGTATGTTAAGGCTTCTGCAGATGACGTACAGTGAGTGAATGATTCGGGAATTTATTACAGTATGTATTGTAATTGGTTTGGGTGTGGGGGAGATGATGGTGGGTGTACATAGCAGATGCAGATGTGTAAGAACTGCTTATACATATTCGATATGTGTGTGAGGGTTCCTTCCCTATTTGAACACCTATCCTTTAGTGGTCTAATACTATGGTAATTGCAGGCTGATTCATTAAGGCACTGTTAAATGGTTCCTGTAAAGCATGCAGGTGATGTTAGCCCTTGAATCCTTTCGGCAATACATTGGAATATAATAAAGTGTTGCTACATGAAAGCTGTCTGTGTATTTCTGTCATAGGTATTTGCAGTCACTGGAGTTGTGTTGGTGACTGACCACTTTGGCTAGGGTTGCCACCTTTTCAAATGGCCATAGTGGGACATTTTCAGGACACACATCAGATTTTACAGGCCGACACATACCCATGGTCAGTACAAAGGATAGAACATTACTTTTTTGCCTAAATAAAGGATTATTCTTGTAGCAGTTTAGTTGCTTATTCTGTTTCTTGTAACATTTAGGTATTTTAGATACAGAAATAACTATTTTATGCAACTATTACATAAAATATGGGACATAATTATGTCCTACAATCTCAGGACATTTGCCATTTTTAATATTTTTGGTTAGGACACAACTGCCCAAAAAGGGACTGTCCTCGCAAAGTGGGACAGGTGGTAACCTTATCTTTGACTCATGTCCATAGCACATATTTGTAATAGTGTATAGGCATATACTCTCCATATCATTTGTTCATATAGTTTGGTCGTGGCAGAATGTGTGATTGCTATGGTCCATGTTATACTCATATATGAACACTTCAACCGCTGTATACGGGATACCTATGGAATCCCGAATGTACACAATTCCGATGCCCACAGTACCAGGCACAGACTCCCAAACCCCACATTACTGAACACTCAAACTCTCAACAGTCAAACTCGCGAAAGTAACACAAACACAGAACACACACACACACACACACACAGACACACTGCTACCCACCACATCCAAACAAGTCATCCTACACTATGTATGAGCAGGTGGGCAAGCCCCCCTACACCCTCCTATGTGGGTGGCTGTGTCCCCCACACCCCCACACTTTAAAATTCTACCTCCGAGATCGCACAGACACACAAAGCAAACCCACACCCACACATTACAGTCCCCAGAAACACCCAACACACTCAGAACACACACTTACACACACACTTACACACACTAAAGCCCTCAGAAACACACTTACACACAGTAACCTACCTGAACCACAACACTAGAAGCACTAACTAAAAGTCCCTTAACATCAGGATTTTAAAACTCGCCCTTCTGGTGTTTCGATACTGTGGTCTTTCGGTCGTTAAGCCTCGTGATTATGCACCTTGGTATGTCAAGCATTCAGTATTTGGTAGATATCTCATTTAATGTACCTCCATGGTTGTGTAGATGTTGTTAACCTATCTATATATCTACATATATATATATATATCCCTATATATCGACATATCTCTCTCTCTCTCTCTCTCTCTATATAGATATATATATATATATATATATATATATATATATATATATATATATATATATATATATATATATACATATATATATATATATATATATATATATATATATATCTTTATATACACACATATATGGCTATAGATGTTACTGTATATATATATATATATATATATATATGCATATTTCTATGTGCACACATCAGTGAGTGACATATATATATATATATATATATATATATATATATATATATATATATATATATATATATATTTAGTATTAATTTGTAACACTTATACATATGTAGAGTTGTATATTTTGATTCACACATTACAGTACATTACAATATACTGTACATATGTATACAAAGTGACTGTCCCATTTGTGGTCTGTACTGTGAAATGCCTGTAGTATAATGTGTAATCTAACGACCACTTACCATGTATGCAGATTAGATTGCTTAGTGGTAGGTTTCATGACTATGGTGTCCAGGGTTCAACACATGCGATGTAGTAGACATGTTTTACTACAGAATAAGGCTAATTTAAGCAATTGTAAGCAGATTTAAAGGTGTTTGTGCGACATTATACCAGTGGTTGTACACAGTTAAACAAACTTTACATCCTACAACCTGTGCAGGCAAATATGGCCACTTCTGCTAACTACTCAGGATATATACATTTCAGTTATGTAACATCTCACTATGTGCTTACATAACATTACATTGTCTGTTAGCTGTACTCTCCAGCACACATGGGTTTATGTGTGTTCCAAATATGTATTATTCTGTGGAATATTACCTATATATGCAAACTATGGTTAAGGAATACTATGTAACATGTAAAACATTTCTGACTTTATTGGGATTTGAACCACGACTGCACAGATATTATGCAAATGCTGTAGCCATTACACTATTGACATTAACTTTCCTTCTGCCTGTTTCCTATGTCCACGAATCCTATGTGTAAGCTTGGCTACACAACAGGAGGAGCCACCCACACCCAGTGAGCTTCTCGAAATACTGACATGACAGATGAATTGAGAGACTATAACATTAACTATTAACATCCTAACTACATTTGGCATAGCCCCTCACTGACACACTTCTGGGGAAACCTTGATGTGTGACTGGGCAACTGTATATACACCCCTGGGATCATGTGTCCCAGAAACATACAGCCAGGGTGAGGGGAGCCACTCCAGTTTTATAGATGCAAGACCTGTTGGGGAAATTGAATGCTTTTGGGATGTCATGTTAACATCCTCTTTTGAGATCACTAAATGCCCCTATCACCCTACAGCACCCCAGTCTTCAACAGCTTCCAGCAACTCTGCCTGGAATCACATCATTGGCTATGCTTGACAGAGGCTCAATTACTTCATCAATGGTGCAGATAAAGCCACCACACTGTAGCTATGCTTCTAAATGCCCTTGGGCAGATAGCCTACTACCAATCTGTGAACCTCTACAGTGCAGGCCATCTCCGACATCATATGTGATTATACAGAGTTTTCTGATCACAGTATACAGTGTAAAATCACCATGTAGTCAGACAACAGTTGAGTACAGCAAGAGCATGCAGATTATTGATACATAATCACTCCAAAAGCCTATCTTGGAAGCTAGTGGACTTGTATAGGTTTCAGGCTTTGTATTGCTTACCAGTAGGTTACCTACAGGAAAGATGGGACACAAGCACAGATGGGAAACATGCCTGCAACGATGCCATACCAACTTGCATGTGTCAGCCTAAGGCTTTGGAATGCTGGGCAAGGCTATTAGCACCCCCGTGATGCCATTTTTAGGCAGGTCTCAGAGGTGAATCTCCCCTCCATGAACGGCACAATAGCGGAATCAATGAGGGTTAGACATCTCAACACCAGATGTAGTGCTCACAACATGCTCGCACTCACAGCACCCCTCAGTATGGACATCTACATCTGTTCTGTGACTGGTACCTGTATAAGGCTCCTGTGAGCACACCAGCACAACCAGACTACAACCCATAACACACAGTTCAGCCACTGAACATGAACTGCCACAGACATGTTGGGGGTGTATCCATATTCATCAGTGATACCTACACCACCAAGTTAGTGGGACAGCATGATACCTCTGTGATCATCCATGTGCAGCTAACATCAGCCATGACTGCAATGCAAACTGTGAGCTGCAACAGATAACCTTCCATGACCCAGGAGCACCATTACAACTATCTGGAGACAGTGGTAAACATGACAGTCCTACCAGACACCCTGTTATTGGTCAGTGTCGGCTACACTACACTTAACTGGATAACCTACTCAAGTATTCACTTCCAGGTCCAGCACTTCCTGACATTTATCACCTCATATGGCCTGTATCAGTTGGTAGATGGACAAACGAGAGGTGAAAACATACCAAAAGTGGTAATCACTGACATGTACAACAGCTGCACTACAGCAGAGGTAAACCGGTCACTGTTTAGATCTGACCATGAACTATTCACTGATGATTTCCACTCCCAACCATCTCCCCCACCCAAGGAACACACAGTGAATACCTTTCCTACAGCTAAATTCACAGTACTATTGACAGAGGTAGGAGGGTTCACAGCCCCCACGCTTGGGGATGACACTGCTCAAGATACAGACAGAATTACAAATGCACTTTATAAGCACCTACAAAGATGTATGGGTCATGCCATCAATGGTAAACCAGGACTCACTACTCCTACACAAGGACACCAGTCTGCTGAATCCCTGCAATATACAGGCTATACAACAGAAGTAGGACAGTAGCCCAGAACAACAACAAATCCCAAGACATGCAGACATCCGTGACCAGTATTAGCAAGACACTTATGTTACTCATGTAATCATCCAACGCTGACATCCACAGGTAAACAGGCATGGATTCAGAAGATGACCACAAAGGCTTCTTTGGCTATGTCAATGATCTAAGCAGTAACACACAGATTTGTACTGCGCTGGTGTAATATTGCACTGAATATACTGACCCTACTGATATCACCAACACACTTGATGATACATTCGGTGCAAGCTTCACCCCCTACAGGGCCCACAGCAATACCAAAAATGTACAGTATCCCAGACATCTGAGACATACAGGTGGCAATGGCCCTTTCAAACGGCATGACAGAGCATCAGTGGAGGCAGATGGTGTCCCAGACTGCATCCTACAGACACTACAAGACAAAGTGACCCCCCTCCTAATATAGCAATTCAACATCAGCCTCTACACCGGCTACATGCCCATTCAATGGCACATAGCAACAGCTATTCAACTCCACCAACATGGTGACACAATTGACCATAGTAACTACTACCCCATAAGCCTGAGTAGCCTGATCTGCATGGCTATGGAGTGCATCCTCGTGTCACTCATTAACATAGACAATGGTAACCTACAGACACTTGACCCAACCCAGGTCAACTTGATTGAGTGCAGATCATGCCTACTGAACCTGTTTGACATCTTACAGTCACCTAGAATTTAGGTGAGGGGTGTGGTACTTCACACATGCTATCTGGACCTTGCCAAGGGCTTTGCCACCATTCCCCACTCAGGTATTATTTCTACACTCACCAGCCAGTACATACACCCATACATCACAAGTTGGTTTGCCAACAGGCTTACACACAGAACCCACATGGTAAGCCTAGCAGCCTCCGGTCCAACTCTTGACCAGTCACAACTGGTGTCCCACAAGACTCAGTCCTGGGACCCCTACTGTTTGCCATATACTTCTCAGAGGTATGGGCTAACACAGGTGGACTACAGCAGACCGTGTTTGGAGATTACTGCAAACTGGGAGCCATAACTGACAGTCCAGCTGTCACAGACGTCCTTCAAGGGGCCTCACATAGACCAACACAGGGTGTCAGAGTCATGGCCTCCAGCTAAAGGCCACATACTGCATGGTCATTCCATTTTGGGTAACTACACACACACACATATTAACACATGAGTGGCAGACACTATAATTCAGATGACGTAATGGGTATGTGGGGACTACATTAGATAGTGATCTCTCCTTTGACAATCATATCTGCAAAGTAGTTAGGACATCCATCTATGTAGGCCATCTGATTACTTAAGGGTTCGCATCTAAACAGACTGAGGTTATTGTGCCCCTTTACTCATCACTCATCAATCCCATCTTTGAGTAGGTTAACCCATTTTGGATGTACCTCAGAAGACAAATCCGACAGCTGGAAGGGCCACAAATGTACCTCGCCAAGAGGAATAATGCCCTCAGACATGTGTCCTATGCTGCCAGGCTGCATAAACACTTGCATTACTCAGTGGCATCTCGCTTACTCAGAGATGATATTTGCTGGCCAACAAAGCCGTGTCCAAGTCAGGCTTAATGGATATGCTCCACCTATGGGAATCCATGTTACAGTGAGCCACACACTGTAATGAGCTACACCTTGCCACAACCATAACTGGAAGATGCTGGAGTGACAGATTCCTGTCATGGGTACTCCCCATGCTTTGGAACTACATCCCTGATTACATTATATGGCGCCCCTAACTAACACTCCAGGGAATCCTTGCAGGGTGGGTGGGGAACAGTAGATACACCCCAGGTGTCCCGCAATTGGCTCTGCTCCACAGTGGAACAGTTAGTTAATCAATGGGGTAGCAAAAACAGACACATTTTGGCTAGGCTTATGAATAGCCTTGGGCAGTTAGGCAAGTACCTACCTATGTACCTATGAACCTATACATACAGTATCGACACATGCTGATAGCTTAATTTACTGTTCAGGTATTGACCTACCTTGTGCCAATGGCAGTTGTGTGTACAATAGTTGAGGGCTACCTATGTAGGATGCACACAGTAGACCACCTATACATGACAATTTACAGGTGGTCATTTGTGTGTGCCATCCATGTTTACTTTGTGTGCAGGTGGAGAAGGGTGTCAGTCCATAGGTGCCTACACTGTCAGTGTGTGTGCTATATGTTTCCTCTTTGCCAAGGCATGGGCATACTGGGCATGCCTCCATCTGCCTACTGGGGCTGGCACAGGGTGTTGGTGGTCTGAGTCCCTCTGTGCCTGTGGGGCCCTTGGCAATGGTGGTGGGCTGTTTTGGGCCTTCACCATTCTGTCCCTGCTGCAGCTGTTTCCGCAGGATCATATTGTGTAGCATGGCACATACTATGAAGATGTGGGCACACATGCCTGGAGAGTACTGCAAGGCTCCACCAGATATGTCCAAGTAATGGAACTCTGATTTCAGCATCCCAAACACATGCTCTATGATGATTCTAGTTTGTGCATGTGCCTCATTATGATGTTCTTGCATGGGTGTGTGTGTATTTCTGATGGGAGTCATTATCCATGGTTCCAGTGCATAGCCAGCATACTCTACCATGTGGCCATATGGGATGTCCCCCCTGGAAAATACCTGATACAGCTGTGAGGTATGCCAGATGTGGGAGTCATGGTAGCTTCTAGGGCTGCCAGCACACGCATCCATGATAATGCCCTGGGAATTGCACACGACCTGGCAGTTGATGGAGGGGTATCCCTTGTGGTTTATGAAGCAGCTACCCTGCTCACCTGGTGGTGACTTGATGTGTATGTGCGTGCAGTCTACTGCACCCAGTACCTACGGGTAGTCTGCCACATGGTGGAAGAGACGCATATTGCTGGCGAACTCCTCCTGCGTTCGGGAGAAGTATATGTGCTCACTGGCATGTGGTAACAAGTCATCCAGGAACTGGTGGAGTACCCTGGATGCTGATTCCTGTGAGATCCCCATGATATCCCCAGTTGGCCTTTGAAAGGTACCTGTGGCAAGTATTCTCAAGCTTACACATACCTTCGTGTCCACTGGAATGGGTTCCACTCTGTTATTTCTGGCTCTGAGGCATGGCCGGCACAGCTCAACAAGTTGCTGTATGGTGTCCCTGTCCACCCTGTAATGCTCTACTATCTCCAGATCATGTAGCCCCTGGCAGGTTACCCTGGGTCTGAACACTCTTCTCCTCCTCTGGTGCCTGAGATGGTTGTCAGCATCATATTCCACACCACCTTCAGTCTCCCAACACATGCTGGTGAATCAAAGCTATGGCAGCCCCTAACATGTACATATTAAAAGTTCCCCGTCTGTATACACCAATGGTGCTGAGTGTCTGGGAATACACAAGTGTGTGTGAGGTGCTTTCACACTTTATACTATTGTGCTATGGATCCTGCTGATGTAATTGGGTGTGTATGTGCAATTCCAGCTGCAGGGTATCTTAATTATGGGTTTTACAGCAGGTACTGCTATTGTGGGGCCTTTAGTGTTGAACTACGCTTGGCTGCCATGATTCATCTATTGCCCTTTACTTCACTTTTCAACCCAATTCCCCTCCTATTGTCAGGCATGCATCCAGCTGCCAGTTTTCTTGTTTTGTACTTTCCCAACCCAGGATTGTGTTGCAAAATGTGTTATGTAGCTGATTTACTGCAAGTTTGCTTCATTCCACTGTGACAGTTCTATTTTCTTTGCAGTACAGCACCTCCCCTCTCCTATTCTGCAAGTAGCTGCTAGCCGCTGTGTTAGCTGTTGTCAATGGACAACTGTGGGTTCCTAGGTGTTAATTACTCATTTGTACTCCAATTACCATGCTGCAGCATTTCCATATTTTCTTGCCATATCCTTCCTGTTTCAGCTCTGGTGAGTGCCACGCACAGCCATTTACCGGGTTTCGAGTGCGTTTACATCCACGTTCACATGCACATTCAGTTACCTTGTGTACTCTCAGCTAAGCAAAGCTATGGCTACTTCAACACACCCCTATCCTGCGGCTTTGCTTAGCAACTGGCAAACTGGATTAGCAATGCTCCAATGTACTTACAGCTAAGGTGGCGCACCCTTCTCTTGATGTCATCTATATCTCCAGGCCACACCTCGGTGTTGTACTGCTATGCTGTGAGATACATCCTTACGCTGGTGGGGATTTTGTGATTCAGTATTACTTGTCTCATTTGCATGGCATTGCCTACTAATTCCTAGTTACCGTGCAGAACACTGTCACAGCCCCTTAGCAACCCTTGCGTCATGGTGTGGTGTAGCATGTGTATCATTGACTATTATGGGGAATTCATGAAATATGTTACATTGTACTTTTATTACATATAAATGCATTTTCATTGTGATCCCATTTGCGCGCCGATGCCCTGTGATTTTACTTCATGTTAGTGTGGGCATGACATTAAATGTTCTTTTTTATATGTTGTGCATGTTTTTTATGCCAGTGGCTATATATTTAGCCATTGGCATATATTAACAGTATAATACGTGAGTTTGGTCCTCTGTCATGGCTCCGATTTTATGTTTGAAAAAACGTAAACCGTTTTTTTTCGGTTTACATTTCTGCATACTTACACTATGCCTGCATCACTTCCTGAATCGCTATATACCTTCATTTGCATGCTACACTGCTGTGCATGGGGTAATTAGCATACATGCACCGGAAGCTGTGCAGGCGTGACGTACGCAGGTAGTGCACATGGAAACAGCTCGTACCTGAATTGCTCGGTGGCCATATTTGGTGTTAGATCACTGATGCCTGCTCCTGGCACAAGCTTCATGAATCTCGAGGTATCTTAATTGTTTGAATATACATTTGCTAAATAATGATTTCTATGAGGAGGTATCCCAAAACTGTATTCATGGGACATACCAAATGATAAATTACTATTTGAAGGACATGCTTACACAAGAACAGATACGTTTTGAGGAATACAACTTTTTAAAAGTCAAACAGCTAGTAATACCATCCATCTTCGGTATTCCAAAGATTCATAAGGACTTGCTGAATCCACTGTTAAGACCTATTGTTGATGGGGTTAGGTCAAAAACCCATCCTTTAGCCAGGTTGATAGATGTCAAGCTAAAAACATCTTAAAGTCCTTTGAACATCTTTGTCAGGATTCCTGGGACTTTCTTGATAAACTTAAAAAGGTCACATTTTTGGACAATACCATATTTTTAACTGTAGATGTTCAGAATTTGTTTAATGTGATCCCTCATATGGAAGGCTTACAAGCTTCTCTCTAATTCCTGGTATACTTTCAGGACTCAGTAACAATGACATCAACACCCTTTGTACTTTCACGGAAATGGTACTAAAAACAACTAAGTGTTCTTGGAAGGTCAATACTTCTACAGAAAAAGGGTCCTTTTACATTCGTTTTTGTATTGCTTGGGAAGTGGGCTAGTTGCCACTATTTTTGATGAAGTTAAACATAAGAGAAACCAGGGGTTATATGTACCTATAATAAGAGCCCAGGAGCCATTCATTTTTTTTAATCTGATGAAGTTATGCTCAGTGAAAGTGCTCAATGTTGTTTTTCTATACAATAACGTTTCCTGTGGATTTTACTGATGTCTTTGGGATCTGGTTTCTATCAACATAGGCAACAGCCTGGTGTTGTAAGATACATAATCAACAGCCTGGAGTGCAGTGTACACAGGCAACAGCCTATAGATATGGGTACATAGGCAACAGCCTGGCATGTAGGGTACATAAATACCAGTCTGGAGTGTAGGGTACATAGGCAACTGCCTGGAGTGTAGGGTACATAAGTAAGAGCCTGGAGTACATGGTACACAGGCAGCAGCTTAGAGTGCAGGGTACATGTGCAACTGCCTGGAGTGTAGGGTACATAGGCAACACTTACTCTTATTCACAGAGCAATAGATAACAGCCACAGATCCCACATAGGCAGTATATGTGGCACTTGTGGGTGGTAGATAGCAGGACAGGGACAAAACATAGAATTCAAAATTGTTAAATACTCAGAGCAGCAGAGGTGGGCACAGAAAAATTGGTTTATACAAAAAGGGTGTTCATATTCCTGATAGTAAGAATAAACATCCAAATCTTTCATTACTCTGCTGCAGCAATCACAAGCAGATATTATTCCAAAATTCCTTTCGTAATCACTGTTGACAGGCAAATTACCTCTCCAACAGAAAGACAACAAGGCCATGTATTACTACCAACAGTGTCATCCTGTGTGATGCCCCATCCAAAAACAGACTCATATCATTTAAAGATGAGATGTGTCTAAACGTCTTCTGACTACTACCATGTTTTATTAACATCTGGCAAAAAAAGGATAACTAAACATTTGTCTGCTATTGCTAAGGCAGTCTGTGTCAAGTGACCAGATAGAATTTTTCAACAGGCCTCTCATAAGAGCCACTTTTATCTCAGAGCGGAAAAATCTCCTTCCTCAATCAACTACATCTGTAACAGTGTGTTCAAACAAATGGCCAGGAAATCAGTAAAAGCAGAATATAAATTACAACTGTGTCTAAAACTGTTACTGTCATTACCCCTTATAATTTTCTATTTAATGACTTGAGGTCATTCCTGACATAGAAAATATGCCTAGCTGGGAAAGGCTGGGAAGTAGCATACACAATAGCACTGTAAGAAGTATTGTTGACCTTGAAAGACAACTAATCAGTAAATTACAGTGCCTTTCCACACCAAAAACTAATATACAATCATGCTGTGCAAAAGGCAGATAACATAAAAATGATAGCCTATCCTGTTGAAGACACACCTGTTTCTCAGCATAATAGTTTTAAGGAGTGATGGGGAATGAGTTCCCATATGAAGAATGCAGGATGCAGCTGAAGAGGATATGCCACAGAAGGGCTTCCTGGAGCTTTCTGTAGAATACCCACAGGAATCAGAGAGCAAAAAATGTGCTCCCAGTTTAGAAGAAAATGAAATAAGGGAAGGGTTGCTTGATTTAAAACAGATGGATAGACATATTAAGATCAATGAAAGAAATAGATGACAGAAAGTAAATAAGACCCAACATGTTAGAAATCTGATAAAACAAATGAACGCAGTAATCAAGACTGTTAACAGAAATTCATGTGGTATAACATAAGTAAATTTAATATATTACTGCGCAACTAAATTAGTAACAGATAGAGCCTCACCACAAACATATAGAGCAATATGGCAAAGGAAGGGAAGGGAAGAAATAAGATGCCATTGTGAAAGCACTGAATAGATAAGACTATAAAACAATTAAAGGAGAACCACACTTACATACTCAAAAACATGTTTATTTCATCAAGGTTTTTAAATATTTCTATATGTAATTTCTGAGTCTAACCACATGAAGTCTAGCATCTTGAAGTGATCCTGATTGTTTAGTCTGCCTCTAGGTTGTTTAGTCTGCCTCTAAGTATCCTACAATGCAGTGCTTGTCTGTAAAAAATATATCACACAGGCGTCTTTCTGTAACTGCATTGATTTTACATGCACACACTGCTGTCTTTCATTCAGTTAGTTTTAAGTAACATTTCATGCCGTTCAATGACTGCTTAAAACACAAACAGTGCAAATGCCACAGAACAGAATTTCAATGTGTTGCTTCTTTTTAGAATGGCTAAATTGCAGTCTTTTTTGAAGCCTGAATTGTATTACTTTGACTCATCTCCCGTCCCTCTTCACACCTAACTTCCCTAGCTGTCAAAGTGCTAAGGGTAATTTGAGCTGTTGCCTGTTGTGATTGACAACTCACAACAGGAGACTTGACTTATGTACTGTTCCCTTGTTTTAGCCTTTACTTTCTGTATGGGTAGGGGAAGGACCAGGGAGCTGTGACATCACAGTGTGGGTTGGTTTTTATGAAAGCCACAATGATGTCAATTTGGAGGAGGGAATTGGCCAGAAAACTACTGTATTCATTGGCCTTGATGACATCAATGAATTGGAGACTGCGGCAAGCTTTTTTCCAGGGCAGGATAAAAGTTTTTTTTGAAAGTGAAACCTCCACAGTATGGTAAGATACTGTTCTAGTGAAGAGAAACAGTCGAGTTAAAATATTTTAATTGCTGCATTGTTGTTTATTCATTGCAAAGACTGTAATTAAGGAGAAAAAAAGACAGAAGTTGAGAATTTAATAATGGAATCTTGTTGTTGTTCTTTAAAACAAGTAGTGTCACTGTTAGAAAAATATAGAAGAGAACAGATCAACAAAAATTCTTAGAAAAATAGACTTGTAAAAACAATACATAGTATGAGAAAAGACCAGGATCTGTCACACACTATTGCAAATAATAAATTAATGATATCAGTACAGGTGGAAAAACTTAAAATAAATGCAGATAAATATAAAGGAAAAGTAGACAATATGCAATTTATTGATGGCCCAAAAAAGGTTTACAGAGAACCTGGAAACAAAGCAATAGAAACAGCACCAAAAAGAAGAAGAAATAGGCAGATTTTGGAGAAATATTTATGAAGACTCTCTGGAACATGACAAAGTTGCTGAATGGATAGCAAAATTAAAAGAAATAGTAAGAAATTCAAATGTACAGGATATGAAATAGGTGAAGTAATGCCCAGAGAAACTGAAACAAAATTAAGACAAGCTCCTAACTGGAACACCCCAGATCTAGATGCAGTACCGAACTTCTGCATATAAACATTAACATCTTTACACAAAGATTTAGCCCTAATTAAGAATGACTTATCATGCATCCTAAACATATACCAGCCTCGTTTGCAACAGGAAAGAAATGGTACTCCTTAAGAGTGAACCTGTAAGCCATTGTAAAATTACAGACCAATAACTTGCCTTACAGTGATGTGCAAACTATATACTGGAATTGATGCAGGGTTTATAGTAATTTAGAATAATAGTCAAAAGGGTAACAAAAAAAGTAATATGGAACAAAGGCTCATTTGTTACTAAATAAAAATATAATACAGAATTTTAAAAAGGGGAGGAATCTAAGGGTAAAAAAAGAAAGTATATGGAAAAAAGAATTGTTTGTTACCAAATAAAGCCATAATAGTGAATTTTAAAAAGGGGAGGAATCTATGTATAGCATAGATAGAATACAAAAAAGCATTTGACAGCATCCTACAGTCATGAGTAAAGGAGTACATGAAGAATTGTGAATAAACCTCAGCAAGCAATACTTCAGAAAACTAATACTAATATTGATGTATGAGATGCATTCTACACTGATCAATTTTATCACAGTGACCATGAAACAGTGGCAAACCACTTCACGATTAGGCCATAACAAAGGGCAAATAACTATTCTTGGGATAAAAATTCAAAGGGGGATATTCCAGGATGATTGTTTGTCACCACTATTGTTTTGCCTTTCCCTTAACCCATTTAGTTGTTTACTTAACAGATGAGGTCTTGGTTACAATTGGGCTCCCAGAAAACAACCTCGTTTAAAAACATCTAATCTATTTTTATGGATGAATTAAAACTGTATAGTTCAACAAATGAGTGGTTGTAAGAACAGCTGCAGGTAGTTAAAACATTCTCAGATGATACAAGAATGACATTTGGTCTTGAAAAATGTGCAAAAGGAACATTTAATGCAGGGAAGTTGCAGTACCAAGAAAATATTAATCTCGGACAGAAATGTGATAGAAAGGAACTTGAGCAAGAAGGAGTGTATACGTATTTAGGACCTGGATCTGAACATGAACAAATGTGAACAAAACTCAGTAAGGAATACGTCAGAATACTAAAACTAACAATGACATCTAGGAATAAAGAACAAGCTACAAGATGCTTAATTAGAATGCATTTCTGAAGGATATGAATTCTGAAACTCAAATGTCTGTCATTATTTTTGAGGCTGCATTACTCACTAGTTTATAAGAAAGATATATTTTGCAAAGAACAGACCAAAAATATTAGGAGAAATTATCTTGAATAGTTTAGAGGCATGAGCATACTCTCTTTAGTTCACTTAAAAAGTTAATAAAACACTATATTTTGTGTCAATGTGCATGAATGATAAGAAGTATTAGCCACTCTTCTGAAGGATAATGTCAAAGGCATTACATTGAAGATCACTATCAGCTCTACTAAAGGAGTCCATGAACTCAGGCTGAATTCTGAAGCTAAAGATAATTATAAATCCTTCTCTAGTTATGTTAGAAAACCAACAAACAATGCCCTACATTGCCTTGAAATTGTTTGTAATGATATCTCATATTCAGACCCAGTGGGCATTGCCAATATCCTTGCAATTTCACCATTGAGACTTCTGTCCAAGGCCCTGAAATATCTGATTCCCTTACATGCTATCAAAACCAAAAATACTTCCTCTATGGGACCTGATGATAGGTCTGGTTGCTTAACTGATAATGTTAAATATATCATTGCAGACACACTCCTTAAACCATATAAACTAAGTTTAGCTACTGGATTATCCTTAGTGAGTGGCACTCTGCAGTGAGGATGCCCTCTCATAAGGGTGGCCTTATAAATGACCTGGTAGTTACTATTAGCCCTTCAATCATCATCTGCAAAGCTATCAAACATATTATATATAACCTCAAAAACTATAGCATCAAGAATCTTATTAGACTGGACCCTGGCTTTGTGAAGGGTTGATCCTGTCTACTGAATCTTCTAAAATCTTTGAAGGGGCTACAGAGCCTGCAGATTGTAGCCCCGCAATGCACCTGGAGCATCATGATCTGGCCAAAGCCTTTGACACCATTACCCATACTGGCATCATATACCAGCTAAATGTTTCAAAAATCAATCTGTATATGTTATGATGGATAGCAAACTGGCTGAAAAATAGAGCCCACACACTGAGAGTTGCAAGTCCCTCATCAGAAAGTATGAAAGAGAACAGTGATGTGCCTCAGAGCTCAGTGTTTGGACCTCTCAAGTTTGGCATGTATTTCTCAGATCCTCAAGCAAACAGCCAGACCTGAGGCTAGAAAAGTCTGCAGTGTTTGTAAACTCACCCTCTGGCACCCAAACACTTCAGAATGAACTCTTCCTAATAAACTCTTAGTGTACTAAAAATGGGCTCAAACTGAATACTAAAACTTCACTTTTGGAAGATGATCCGTCCTCTCAGCATATTGTTTAGATAACAAACTCCTATAAAATGAAAATGAAGTCAGGGACCTAGAAACTTGGGTTGATAATTCCCTCTCTTTTTAGTGTGACAACAGTTTTCTGGAAAGCCTTCTATTTAGTATAGCTGTTGCCAAAGCAATATCATCAATGTTTAAAGAGGACACCACTCCCATATACCGAACATTGGTCAGACCAATTATAGAATGCAATATCCCCTTCATGATGTATCTCACTATCAAACAATTAGAACGATTATTAACGTTCCTAACCAAAAGAGTTCACAGGACTAAGTTCCTGAGCTACCTAAAGAGGCTGTAAGTTCTATGTCTCTACAGAGTATCTTAAAGACCTTTGAGGAGAAAGCTCTGTCTCACTACTTCATCATAAATCCACCTGTCCTGGACCTCCTGTATACCTGCAAATCCAATATCTCCACGGTACTAGAACCAGGGAAGTAAATATTTTCCAACAAATAAAACATGGTGGAGAGACATAATAAGAACTTAGCATCTCCCAAACCTGTGGAATAAAATTCTCCTGCATGTTAAGCAGTGTGGCTCACTATCTTCGGTTAAACATAACCGAGAGGACTGGATGACTTCCCCTGCATGTTATGCAGTGAGAGTTAATATCTCCCTTTAAATATAACCTAGATGACCGGATGGGTGGTCACAAATTTACTGGCTGGTATGGTCCTCCTGAAGAAAGGAAGTAAGCATGAGTAGAAGTACCGGAAGTTGTGAATGGTCATAAGACTTAGTGGCCTCTGAATATCTATAAAAACAATCAGTGCAATTAAACTATAAAGCCTAGCATATTTGAATGATTGTAGTCCTTTGTAATTTACCAGAAAAAAGCATTTTATGGTGCTGGGTACAATTATGAGGTAAAGTCATGGATGTGCTGCAAAATCGGGGGCAGTTGAAAGCTAACTGAAACAAACTGAACCTTTCTTTTCGACCATTCATCTACCCTTATGGTGCCAGTGAATACATAACTTCCAAAACTGTTACTGGGATTACCCTCCATTATTCAAAGATTCTGGGATTCTGATCACTCCCACTAACAGTGATCTAGATAACAAATTACAGAGCCTCACTGAGCTTTTGAGGCTCTGTGATTCATTATCTAGATCATGGTAGGGACTGATGAAATCTCAGTCAATAAGAAAGTCAGAGGGCACTGCAGCCATGGCTGTTTTCACATGATAAGACAAAAAAAAAAAAACAGAAATTGGAAAAGTGCCCCTGGCAAAGTCACATCCTAGGTTCCCACACAGGTTACCCATGCATAAGGCAAGCCATGCTGCTACAGTTTCCCCATTTACATTTGCTGCTTACATGTAAGAAATATGAGTGATTACTCTTAAAGACCATCCCTAATCCAAGTAGCACTCTCACTTGTACAGTATATTCATGGCATTCTCCTCATTTCTAGACAATAATTCCCATTATCTGATTCGTTCTCAGGCGTTGAACAAAGAAAAATAATAATCAAGTATGAGTGCTCAACATCTCAGACACCTTTAAAACAGTAATACTTCACTTAGCAAGTCCATAGAATAACAGGATCCATATTAGCAGATATAGTTAATGAACACAAATTCTGTAACTATAATGCCTGATAGTTGTAGGGCAGGATTCACGAAGCCTCCGTGTAAGAGATACAAGGCTTACACAGAGGCTGCAGTTAAACGGTGTGACGTCAGCATGTCATGCATATGCATGAGGGCATGCTGAATCACACCTAAGGCTAACACGGTCCATGGAAGACAGCAGGGGGCGTGTCCGTAGGCCGAGCCCTGCAAGCGGACACGCCCCCAGAAGAGTAAAAGTGCCCAAAGTAAACCCCCGCGACAGAGTACATGGAAATGTGAATAAACATAACACAATACATGCCCCCACAGACTATGAACATAAAATCATATAAATGAACATGTTTAATATTTTTTTAAACTGTAAAGATGTATGCCCGTGAGTGCGCTCGTTTGCGCGGGCGTGCCCGTAGCTCAGCCACAGTTAGCAGTAAGTGGAAAAGCATATAAGAACTAACTATGCAAAGTAAGCAAAAAAGCAATAGCATAGCGGTAGAGACGTCGGCTGAAGAGCAGGCAGTCATGGTTTGAGCCCCCACAACATCAATTTTTATTTTTAGTGAAATAAGCACGAAACAAGTCCCTGACACATATGTACACATATAAAATTATATTTTATGTAAAATGTAATGAAATAGGCCAGTTATTGTGAAGAAATATGAGATAACAAAATAATAACAAATGCCAGATGTGCCCATAGCTGAGCTATAGTTTAACAAGTTGAGTGCATCTGCCCGTAGGTGAGCAGTGGTTTAACAGGTGCAAAATGAGTGCCCGTAGGTGAGCAATGGTTCAATAGGTTCAAAATGAGTGCCCGTAGGTGAGCTGAGCGTAATATGCGTGCTTACAGCCAAATGTAGCGTAAACCAGCATAACCTGTTTGCGCGGAGCTGCGCACCATGCCAACAAGCTAACCGACGGGCAACATTGAGCAAGCTGTAACAAAACTGCCTTTACACAGACACACCCCCTAGCCTGTCTAGACAGACATAAAATATAAAAAGCAGTGGCAATGTTCGTACCCAGGATACCATGCACCAGAGTCAAGGTACTGAACCACTAAGCCATGACAGCTGTACTTAGAAGTGCAGTAATAGCAAATATATAGGAATGAATAGAAAGAGGAGCATGTCAAAGCAGGTTTTGTGAAGCTGATACAATTCCAAAATGGCCAATCACAGATAAGTGCGGGAAAAATGGCATATATAAGCCCCATAGGCGGGAATACACAGCATAACCGATTGTAGAACTAACCTGCAGCCAGAATGTCAGGAGTAGGTGAGGGTAGTTGCTTCCGAGCACAGAGGTGGGGTGTTGAGGAGTCCAGATATATGGTCTGGCTCCTTCCACAATCATGAGGCCCAACTCATGCAGGGGCAGGTTCTGTGGGGAGCATATAGGGCTGAGGCATGGGACCGGTTGGCTCATGATCTCACCAGTACCACAGGGATTCCAAGGACTGGTGAGCAGGTCCATCACCACCATGCGGACCTGAAGAGATGTAAGCAGGACCAACTGAACCGTTGGATCCAGGAGGCCCAGCAAATGCCCAAAGCCCCACTACTAAGTTACATTTAATTATGTATGTAAGAAATTAACCTAGCTGATATTATGGAGATGTGTATTCCAATATTACTTTATTTATATTACAGCTGCAGGTGTCCATTCTGCGAACCGCAGAGCCTATGGTGATAGGCTGGTGCAGTTGCACTACCAGGCAGGTCAGTAATCCTTCCCCTGTAACTGTAAAGAAATATAAAAGTATGACAGTTAGCAAAAGAGTGCAGTGTAGTCACTAAGTAATAAAATCTGCAAGTAACAGTGTAAGAGTGTTTGCAAGTAATGCTTGATTACAAAAGTGTGTTGCAGTCTGTAATCCAAACAGAAAAATGAAAATGTCTGAAATAAAGATGCCCCACCTGTAATACAATAGTACACAACCTGCAGCAGGCTGAAAAGTACAGCTGCAGAAGATGAGCAAATCACGTGTGAAATATATCCCTGTTGAAATATTGAAACATGACAGAAGTGAGACTGTTGGAAAGGATTGTAATAACTACAGGTAAAACATGTCAATAAAGCCTAGAAGTAAGTACCACCCTGAATTGTAAAATTAAAACAAGTGAGAGAGTGTGAGAAAGAGTTATGAATCCACCAATAAAGTAGTAATAACCCCTGAATAAAGTATACTGCAGTCAGTACAGAATGAAATGAATGTGACAAGCAGAACCAAACTGCAAAACGTGTTCAAAATGTTGCTGCAGCTGGAATGTATATCCCAAAATCTGGATATGTTGCTCTCAGTCTGCAATATGCAGATAGTATGATTGTCTGAAATACCAAACATACAAAGTTGTCTATAGCTATATAAAGCAAATGTAGCAGGATGATGTAGCTGAATAAAGCCAGATATGAACGTGTATGAATAACAATAAAATGTATATTGATGTAGCAGTAACAGTCCTATCACCAACTTGAAGTAGTTATCACATAGGAAACTGTAGGTAGAACAGTAGTGTGTATATATCTGCAGCTATTAGAAATGTACAGCATATGTATTGGTATTTGAAGGTGTTAATTATATTTTCTTCACCCTACCCTATAACCACATATAATCCATTCCACGTGAAATTGGTATGTGCAATCACAATTAACACCCCTGGACATTTGTCTTGTTGGGTCATACATTTTTGCATGTACATTGATGCATCTGCCCTGTTCATACATCCAAACCTGATGGCCTGTTGCCATCAATCAACCCTGCATGTTGTTGGACTGTGTATTGCTGTCCAAATTATGCATGTGTTATGCTCGCTGTTCAATGGTGTGAATATCTGGGTGTTTGGTTAATGGGAATACTAATGCATGCTGTTACAACTAATTGCGAATGGTATTGTATGTTACTAACCAAAGCTGTCATGACATAATGCAAAACATAGGACGACAGGGAAGGTGGGTTCCAGCGGACCCCACCTCTCCCACCTTAGCTGGCGAGTGCACCTGGCAGCAGTGCCCAGTCTGGACCCTCCTCCGGTGGCCCTGTGCCACCTGTGGGTGGAAGCATTGCAGGGGATGGGGCTCGTCCCCCCTCTGCAAGTGTGGCCGGAGGGGAACCACCACTCACCCTCCATAGCGTCCGGACTGTGGTGCATAGGGAAATCCGGGAATCTGTTCTTGGGCCCCTACGCCAGCTTGAGGCACAGGTGGCACAACTTATGGGCATGCCTGTTGCCTGGCCTACACAGCCCCCAGCACAGCCCCGTCCTGGGCAGTGAAGGAACAGTGGCAAATGCCCATGGGCGGGGATATCAGTTCCACTGTTGCCATCTGTGGGCTCATGGGCTCTGGATATCCAAACATCCATCCCCGTCAATTGTGTAACCCCCCACATGTGTCATACACCGCCCCTGTATGCGTCTTGTTTGGCTTGTCTGTTGACCTACCCAACCTACCTCCCCAGCTATACCGACTTCCTTTACCTGACATACCACTCTCACCTGAAAAAAAAAAAAAAAGGGCACTCTGTACCCACAACAAAATTATGCCACATACATAGCTGCCCATTCCGCACACATGTCTGCTGGACATGGAAACTATCAATTACAATTGGCTGTACAACAAGTATTATTGTTGTCCTGACACCTCTCTCAGGGGTGGAAGGTTTCAAATGTCACACCAAATTGCAAACATATGCACAGCTGTTGCTGATGAAGAAATGGGCAGCTATGGGCCTTACCTACATCCCTCCTGCAAAACCCAAGCTTGTTTCCCTACTGTCTTACCCTCTTTGTGACCCCTTTTTCACCACTTTACTGTCTCCCCATTTTCATTTCTTTCAAAGAAAATAGCACAGGTGTGCGCCAGAGTAGGCACTGTTAAGCGGTTGTAAGCGGGTGTGCGTGGAGCTGAACACCAGTGCGCATGCGGGAGCTCCGTGCAAACCAGCGCTAACCCAGTTACAACTGCTTAAAAGTGCCTTAGTCACTCTGATTGACAGGTCCTGTAGTCAGTTCAAAAGCAAAATAAAATCCCACTGTCAGTCCCGAACCCAGGAGCTTGGAAACAGTCTGCATGACTTACCACTAAGCCATGACTGTTATACAAGAACATTGTGCTCCAATAAATATATCATGTAATAGTAGGAATGAATGTAAAGGGAATATAGAATGTGTAGTACACAAAGCATGTCATGTATATTTACTGTCAAATCTAGTGGATTTCTATAATAGTAGTGTGTGAACAGAAACAGCCATGCTAGTTGGTAGCTAGTAGGTAATAATGTCAGTTATTATACATATATAAATATGTATTTATATATATATATATATATATATATATATATATATATATATATATATATATATAGTTGTAGGTGTCAGTGTACATACACACTTAGTACAGGAAACAGGAGAGATGAATGGAGAAATGTGAATCTATAACACAGCCTGAATCATGAGAGAGATACTAACCTTTACACTCACAGAACAGTGTCCACAGCATACCAGCATGGTCCCCACCCTTACAATCTGAAAGGGCAACTCTTATCTCACATACCCTTTTATAGCACTGTCCTGAAATCACAGTGAGAACTGCAATCAGTACACAACTGGATGCATGCAATTAGCAAATGCTGGCTTACAATTGGTGCAGAGGCCATCACATGGACTTATGCAGATACCTATAAAAGCATCCTGTACTCCCACTCCACACATGCAATACTTTCATTGCACCATCTGGAGGCAGAGAGAGAGAGAGAGAGAGAGAGAGAGAAAGAAAGAAAAAAAGAAAATAAGAACACAAACAAAAACCACACGTAAGACAAACTAAGTTGAAGCTGTCATCAGTGTCAGTATCAAGCTGGGCTAGCAGCAGCAGGAAGCTATACTAATGGTAACGCAACCAGCTGTGACAAACACAGGTAATGTAAAGTAACAAGTTAATAGCCTACATACTGTGAACCCTCCATATGTGTTATTGGTCTGTATCTATATGTATGTCTATGTGATAAGTTGTGTGCACGTAGTTTTACCCAAAGGGGATGACTGTGCATTACATGTCATTCAGTGTTAGGCCATGATTCTGGCACCAGTTGTCCATTTCAGTGAGGCCTGTCTGTAGGATGTGTGTGTCAGCTGGTGTAACGACTATGGCGCTTAGTTCGCAGTCATCTGGGAACTTTGTCATCTACAACCCGCACATGTTTGCTTTCACATCTGAGAAGTAAATGCCAAACAAGAGGGGTCCTAGGACAGAGCCCTGTGGGATACCACATGTGACTGGCTTTGAGTCTGACATGGCTCCCGCAATTTTGATTTTATGGATTCTGTTGTTCAACCAGTGTGCAACCCATCATGTGACATATGTATTAACATGTAAGCTGATGAGCTTGTCTATGATGCCTGAGTGGAGTACTGTGTTGAAGGCCTTATGCAAGTCCAGGTAGGCTGTATGGACTGCTTTGCCCTCATCAATGGCTGTAGTGACTGTTTTGAAAAGGTCAACCAGGTTCAAAAGGCGGGATCAGCCCTTCGCAAAGGCAAACTGGGTGGGATCAAGTGTCTGCAGGTACCCAATATCGCTGTATATGAGTCCCATAATGAATCATTCCATAGCTTTGCAGACCAGGCTGGTTAAGCTTATGGGGCGGTAGTTCCCAGGGTCAGTAGAGGTGCCTCCTTTGTGGAGTGAGACCACTGTTGCTGTATGCCAGTGTGCAGGTACATATCCCGTAGTAAGGCCAAGGTTAAATATCAGTTTTATATGCGATTGTATCTCCTCTTGGAGTTCACGTAGCACACATCCAGGGATACCATCAGGTCACATTGATGCTGTGTGTTCTGCTTTGCTGAGGGCGGCCCTCACCTGGACATCTGAGATGATAGGGAGGTTACATTCAGCTGTGATAACTATTTCTAAGTTTGGGGGAGAGGGAGGGGGGATATTTGCACTGAACCTGTCTGCCAGAATGTTGCCAATATATGTGGGTTCACTGAATGTTAAGTAGGTGTGTAGTAACTCAGAGCATATCTGAGGCTTTCGGTCCATGTGTCTAACAAAACTGAAGAAGGCCTTGTGGTTATCTATAGTGTCCTTGGCCATTTCCCTCTCAGAGTTGGCCTTGGATGTTGTTATGAGAGAACCTAGCATATTACCAGTGCCAACCACAGATGCCTTCCCTTTATGTGAATCTGCTCTGTCCTGCAGTAGCCTCCTTCTATCGTTATACAATTTGTCTTTGGCTGGGTTCCACCAGACAGGATGCTTAACCTTTGTGCATAGGGTCTGTGTTAGAATTGTGTGTGCATGTTCCATGCATTCCTTGGGATGTCCGTGGGAAGCATTTGCAAAGGGGTCAGCATTGTGGGTTGTGGCTTCCACTGGCCCAGTGGGCTGCATGGATACCATGTCAGTCCTAACAAGAGAAAATCTGTCTATTCACATATATATCAAAGTAGTCTACTATGCTGGTGGTGGTGGTGGTATATGTATATCCAGGCAGATGATTTTGTGTCCAGATCACACTAGTGGATGGCGTTCCACATACAGTACCTTGTTATGAGCCCCCAGAGTGAGGTTGTGCCTTGGACCTGTCTCAGTGTGCTGACCGATGGGGCTTGGTACTATGTTGTATGGAATGTGGCAGGTATTGTTGCACAGGTGTTGGCTGAACACTGATATCTGGCCATGTACATGTGTATCCACCAAGAGACACACACGTGCTACATATGGGAGTAGTAGTATATCACTACAGTTGAGTATCATGTATAGTATGTGTGCCATATTTTGCTGACATAGTTTGCTGATATCCTGTTTGTGTTCTCTGTCAGGGACATGGCGCATCAGCGAAATCCTGCCTACTCTGCTGCAGAAGATGAAGAGATACACCAGAGCCTGGTGCGGGATTATGACATACTGTTTTCCCGCACCAGCCAGAATCAGCAGGAGAGGGCTGCACTGTGGCAAGACCTTGTCCATAGGGTAAATGACATTGGCACGCATAATAGGATATATGAGCAGGTACGACATCACTGCAGTGATTTAATCAGAAATGTCCATCAGCGTGCGTCGGATATCCACAGGCAACAGGTCGACACAGGAGGTGGGGTGGCCACACATCCCCCCCTCACCAGACTGGAGGGGCTACTCCTAAGTGTTGTGGTTCCAGCCCAGGAACATCAACAGCAACACACCTGCATTATGATGGGGGCTGGATCCACATAGCAACACGACATGGATCGTGCAGGTAATATGCCATATGTACGCTTGACTGTTCTGTACACTGTTAGTTTATGCATGTGTAAGGTGTGTCCTTGGTATGTAGCTGTCAACATAGTATGTAATTGTGCAGGTGTGATATTGCCAATATCAGCAGCTGACATGTGAAAGGCAACTGGTGTACTACTGAACTGTATCATATGCAGTATCATTGGCACAGTTGTGCCCACTGACATTAATCCCCTCATTTCTGCAGGTCCCATCGGTGTTACAGCAAGGCAGCCCATCCATGCTGGTGAGTGTATTTTAACAATACCTATAATAGTCCTGATAGTGCTAGTAATAACAGTGTAACTCAGTAGTGCTCTGTGTGTATACTGCGGGGTGTGCATGTGTGCATGTGCATGTGTGCATGTGTGCATGTGTGCCTGTGTCCATGTGTGCATGTGCCCATGTGTGCACGTGTCCACGTGTGCATGTGTCCATGTGTGCATGTGTGCATGTGTCCACGTGTGCATGTGTGCATGTGTCCACATGTGCTTGTGTGCATGTGTGCATGTGTCCACGTGTGCATGTGTGCATGTGTGTGTGCATCACTGGTAACATTGTGTAGACATTGTAAACTGTGTTTCCTGTCTTCCTCCCACAGGTTCTGGTGCTGCTCTGGTGTCCTGCAGCAGGGAACCTGAATCTGGTGCCACAGGTACTGATAATGATGATATCTGTGTAATGGCACAAGAAGGTGTGTCAGGGTCCGTCATTGGTCAGCCAATTGACAGTACACAGCTGTCAACCCCATCATTGCGCACAGTCATCCTGCCAGTACATCCTATGTCACCATTGTCCCTAGGTGATGGACAGGATACAGTGGGCATTGACCAGGGTAATGTGGTATCTGTGGCACATGCTTCCCCACACAGCAGCCATGGGCAGGGTCCTGAGATGGTACCACACAGACAGTTGCCCATGGGTTCTCGTGGGAGCATCCGTGGGTGTACTGCCTCTGGCAGACATGCCCAAAGAGGTCTGTCAACCTCGGCTATGTTTTGGGCTGTCATGCAGACACAGTCACGTATTGAAAGGCACACCAGACAGGGTCTGAGGGAGCTGAGAGCATGTCACACATCCATGACTGACAGTATGCGTGACATCGCGGATGCTATCCCTAATTTCACCGATGTCATAGACAGACGTTGTGGGGACATATTACAGCAGTTCCACAACCACATGTCCATGAGCCAGGGCAACGGTGGACGGTTGCGGCGTTGACATGGCCGTATGCCAGCAACATCAGCAGCTAGCAGTCGGCACGGACAACAACAGGCCCGCGGACACCCCCATAGTGCCAGCAGCAGCCCCAGCAATGCTGGGTCTGTGCTGTCATCAGACCTCCGCAGGAGACCATGTGCACGTGGCTCTGGACAGTCCCAACAGGGACCTGTGTCCAGTCAACAAACTCCCGCTTCTGATGACAGTACCCAGTCTGGCTTAGTACCGGATACGGTCCGTAGCACCCCTGCCAGGCACAGGTACCATGTCCGTGCCCACAGCCACTGATCTGTATGACCTGCCAGGTGCAGTCTGTGGCTGTCCACAAACTTCAGTATATGGCAGCCATGAGGTGGAACTGTGTGCATGCATACACACATGCGAAATGTTAACACCTAGGGCTACCACATACACGCACACACTGCACCAACAGTGCCCCACCCTGTACTGCTGTCCCTCACCAACACACATACACATACATGTCAATTGGTGGTATCAGTGGCAGACTCAGGCATACCTAATTCAACCCTGTGCATATGATGAAACTGTGCCACCTCCTGCATTCTCCAACATCAGTGCAGGAACAGGTAAACATGTTGCTGATGCGCAGGGTGACTACAAAGAAGTGTATTACTAGTATCATGTTGGTAACAGTGCAGTGTGCTGATATGATTGTGTGTATATCCCAGCATGCCTGATGCAGTAACTGTATGACTGTCCTGAATTGTTATCTACACCCATAGTAAGTACCATAGTGTAACAGCTGCACATTATTGCATACCGGTGGTAAGGATGTCAACAGATAGCCACATACATAGGTAGCACAGGGGAGAAGCTAATGCAAGTAGTGATACGCAATGATGGACATGTACACTAATGGTGGCATGTTGCCCACAACGACTATGCAATGTGGATGTTTGCGCATGTTGATATGTGTGCAGTACAAATTTAATTTAAATTACAATTAAATATTAAATAATATCAGTTCTACCATGGACATCTGAGCTGTGCATTCCTGGGTACATGTTGATAGTGCCTGCATATTTGCACTGTTACCTACTGGAAGTGTTACCCCTTCTTTGTTGTACAATGGACTACTTCCAACCCTGCTTACTGTAGCTTTGTTTGCATGCATGTTTGCTTGAGGTTCCCTGGAACACTGATCCCACCTGCAATGCAGATTTACAGAGCTTCTGTGGATTCCTAGTGACATCTGCATAGCGTACTATACGTACGTCAATTTCCCACTTGACAGAACATCACTGTCTGTCCTGTTCGCATGTACGTTGCCTGTGACACATTGCATATGACTTAGCTGGCATTTACCCATGTGTGCAGTCATAGTTGCCAGCACTATGAAATCAGTAGCAGTACACCCACACATACTCACCTTCAGTATATTGTTCCCCATTGGCCCTATGTATTGGTTATCACCATGGCAATCACACTACTATGGTAGCATGTGCAAAGGTAACCTGTGAATCACCTCTATGGTCCAGTTGTGGTTTATGTGAGTCATGCGGCAATGTCACAGCTGCCACATGTATGCAGTCAACCCTCTCCCCTGGCCAGGAACGTACAACACATGTGTGAGATGCCACCACATAGCCAATCTGGGGACTAAGCACTCTGAACCCAGTACTGCCATACCCTGTCAGGTGGCATGACATACTACAGTGACTACAATACCAGTCTGACACAGACCCGCACTAACAGCAATCTGAACACACTGGGGCATACTTGGAGACTCAGAATAGCCTCCTGCCTGAGCATCACACACCTCCACAGCTGGCACACAGGCATACTTTAAGTTGGAACAGAGCACATGCCACACATGGCACACACATCCCGTGTGCCACACACTCACAGCCTGTAGGGCTACACAACACACCTGCTACAGATGTGTCAGGTACCTCTCTTGGCTGCTGCAGTGGGGTCCCGCTCAACAGGCTATACATGGTGAAGGTCACAGTGATATGCCCATGGGGCACTATGGTCCACCACAAAACACATGCATACAGATCAGCCAGAGGAATGGACACATATGACTCAGTCATTGTCCATGCCACTATGGATGACCTGAGACGTACCTCCCTGGACTACATGATAGGGAACATAGAAGGGCTCTCTCAGCATGTGGCACGGGCCAGTATGAGCCTGACCTTGGTTGCCATCATACCCTCACCAGGTATGCTACCACAATATGTAGGAAGGGTGTTCTATGTCTACATTCTGCTCAATCTCCAATGTCATTCATAGGGTATCCAATGGCTGTCAGCGTGTGCTTACATGCTAGGGAAGCCACAATGTTTTGCGAGGGGCAGCTTGCACATGACACCCATGAGCCATTGTATATTGGTGAAGCCCCTTGATACACACATAGTGCCTTTTGCTGTAGGACACGGATTACATAGCCACCTCCGCGGGTATCACACGGGATAGGACACTAATAGTAATGCTACACACACCAGCAGTGTACACCGCAAGATGCATGCACTGGACACTGTCCTCAGCATGGTAAACTGCAATATATGTGCAGTAACAGATTCCTGATTCACGGCTCACAGGTGCAACCCATCACTGCCAGGTTATACCTCATACCATGCCTGTCGTCCCCTACACATGTAACACACATGAACAGGGGGGTGGTACCTCAAGGCACCACAGATACACACACCTCCAGGTTGTTGGCACAGCACAAAGCATTAGGGCCTATCCATGAGCAGCTAACAGTGTGTTGGACTGCCTTCTGGTTCATAGCCTGGCACACACAACCCTCCCATACACAGGAAACCCATCTGTCCTCCCTAACAACACTGGGAATATGACAGTCTCTAGATATGTCTTTATATGGCTGGACTGCATCCAGCCGAACATTGTGTGTGAGCAGTACTGTAGCTACAACACACTAGCTGAAAGGTTCCCAGCATGCAGTCACTGAATTGCAGTGGAACAACATGTTACCACTCCCACAACAGGTGGAAACATGCAGCACCTGTTCATCGACTACATGTAGACTATATGGCCCTGACCAGATGTGTATCCCCTGCTGTTAGGATGATACCATATACAAATCACACTGTATATACACATACCGCATGCGGCCCCTGCACAGTAAGACACAGTCATAATGTTATGCATTGCAAATACCATTTATCCACTTGAGGCACGTGTCAGACATGGTAACTACTGAAGGTCACAGGTATATATGTGTATGTGTCACACACATACATCATGTGTGCATTCCCATTGCTGGTTTAAGCAATGTCATGCATTGCTATGAACAACAACCCACACGTGGTCATTTTGTGTGACACAACCACACGTGGCAGTTGTGGGTTTCCAAAACATACCTATCTGTGCTCTGACAGTGGTAATAGACCCAGTAGCGGTGCACACTATTGGCATTACTGGGCAATTAGCCCTGTTTGGCTGTACGGATAGTGTGGTGACACCACCTGTGTTTACTGGGGGAATATGCAGCATCTGGTGTATTGTAGTAGTTGCCAAAAGGAACTATTCTCTCACACTTGCAATTACACGCACCCTACTACCATGCATTATTAAAAACAACAACCCACGCATGGTCATTTTGTGTGACACAACCACACGTGGCAGTTGTGGGTTTCCAAAACATACCTATCTGTGCTCTGACAGTGGTAATAGACCCAGTAGCGGAGCGCACTATTGGCATTACTGGGCAATTAGCCCTGTTTGGCTGTACGGATAGTGTGGTGACACCACCTGTGTTTACTGGGGGAATATGCAGCATCTGGTGTATTGTAGTAGTTGCCAAGAGGAACTGTTCCACACACACACACACACACACACACACACACACACACACACACACACACACACACACACACACACACACACTTTCCATTTGCAGGATTCATACCCCTACCTAACTATGTTATGATACGTGAGAGAGACACATTAGTGAAGCGCACTATTCAGATTACTAAGAAGTTCCTCTTCTCTGGCTGTACTTATAGGGTGCTGACATCATCAGTGTTTGGAAAGGGTAATGTGCATCATGTAGTGTGCTCTCCTGATTGTCAAAAAGCACACGTCTTTCATACAGAATTGCACACACACAAACTCCCTTCATCCAAACACACACACTTGTCATTTGCAAGATTCAAACCCCTACTTAACTATGTTATGACACTTGAGAGGGATGCATTAGCAGAGTGCGCCACTTGGATTACTGGGAGGTTTCCCTTCTCCAGCTGTACTTATAGGGTGCTGACTTCATCAGTGTTTGGAAAGGGCAATGTTCATCATGTAGTGTGTTCTCCTAATTGCCAAAATGCACTTATCTTTCATACAGACTTGCCAGCACACACCCCCTCATCCACACACTTGCCATTTGCAGGATTCAAACCCCTATCTAGCTATGTTATGACACTTGAGAGAGACGCATTAGCAGGGCGTGCTATTCGCATTACTGGGATGTTTATCTTCTCCTGCTGTACTTATAGGGTGCTGACATCATCACTGTTTAGAAAGGGGAATGTGCATCCTGTAGAGTGTTTTCCCAGTTGCCAAAAGGGACATTTCCCTCACACAGACTTGCACACACACTAACACTCCTCCACACACACTGGGCATTTGCAGGATTCAAATCCCTACCTAACTATGTTATGACACTGGAGACGAACGCATTAGCGGAGAGCGCTATTCGCATTACTGGGAGGTTGCCCTTCTCCTGCTGTACTTATAGGGTGCTGACATCATCAGTGTTTAGAAAGGGGACTGAGCATCCTGTAGAGTGTTTTCCCAGTTGCCAAAAGGGACATTTCCCTCACACAGACTTGCACACACAACAACCCCGCTCACCCACACACACACACACACACACACACACACACACACACACACACACACACTGAGCATTTGCATGGTTCAAACTCCTACCTAACTATATTATGACACTTGAGGGAGCCGCATTAGCAGAGCGCGCTATCCGAATTACTGGGCATCTGTTCTGCACCTGCAGTATTTATAGGGTGCTGACATCTTTATTTCTATAGAGGTATGTACATCTAGTACTACCTGTCAGGTGGGGGATAGCATATATATGCATTTGCAGCCACCTACTTCAGGGTCAGATATGCACATCGCACTGGCAGGTTATGTTCTATACCATGCTTCATGACCACAGGACCTGTAACACACAACACAACCAGTCCAGAACACCCCTCCCACATCCAGGACACACACTTTGCTTCCCTGGGAACAGTGCCGGGATATGCAGGTGTTCAGATACACCATTCCAGTTGTTAACATCAGGTACAGGCATATTGTGTGTGGGAACTACTCAGGCCTCTACAACATTACCCTACAGCCACTACAATTTGTGGGTCCATGTGCTATGGCAGAACCACTCACCACAGCCACATGGGGGAATACATATTGCACCTGTCCATCTGCAACATGGGTACTCACTGTTCCACACCAGAGGTAGACCACCATTGTTGATATCTGACCATACCCACCTTTCCCTGGACATCCATATCCCATCCCCACCCCCAGGCAAAGTTGTCACTACAGACAAACTGTATTGAGCACAAGCAGACTCTACACTTGTGAAGATTGGGGTGGAAGACTTCAAAGGACCCATGCTTGGGGACTATACTGGCCACTCTGCATAATCCTTGACAATTGCATTCTATGAGCATGTGTAAGGTTTGCATTGATCATGCTATCCCACATATACCCATGACTGCTCCATAACAGGACACATGTCAGGTGTACACCAGCCATATATGAGCTGTCCAACAGACAGAGTGAGCTAATACATTGCAGAGCTGTAGCCCACAGAGGGAGGACATCTCTAAACAGTACCGGCATGACACTTCAATCCCACATAATCATCACAACACAGTGTTGACAGTGAAACTGTCCAGACAATGCAGATAGGGCTCCCCTCAGTCTGTTATTGACACCCACTTACTGTTAGAGGTCCTCAGCAACCCTCTTCCAGCACACACCAACAACATGGATGTGGCTTAGCACATTCAAACCCTGGGATCTCCACTGTGTCCCTGCTTGACAGAGGCACAGCACACTAGCCTCACACGATGCCTTATGTGACCTACTTTACGGTGGCACAGTAGCCTACTGTATTGGGGATGCAGATGCCAAGCACACTCTGGCTAAGCTGTCATTCCCTAGGGCAAACAGCCTAGTATTGACCTCTACACCCATATGTTTAATTGTCAGATGCACAATATTTGTTGCTGATAGACCGTTTGCAGGTCTTTATTGCCATAGCATTCCCTGTTTCTATGAACAACTTGTGTATCTGTGGAAGATGTTTGAATATGAGGGGGATCCACTATATCACTTATGTCTCTGTAGTCATTTACTGTGTGCACTGGGCGGATTGCTGTGATGTGGTTGGTTCCTGGAATGATACGTACAAATACCAGATATGTGTGGCCAACTGCTAAATGGAGATATGGCCTAAGTGTGTGAGCATGCCCAGTTCAGCCTTTCCATGGCATGTTGCCTGACATATGTCTCATTTATCAAAGTGTGCGAGCATGCCCAGTGTGAGCTTTCCATATGTTGAACTCTGCAGTCCACCACATATTTGGATGAGTGTGAACTTCAACAATATCTCATGTTTATGGTTGTGTGTTGGGTGTCATGTTGTGTACTTACTGGCCAACTGCTTCATGTCTGAACACAACAGGGATTATACTGTGCCTGAAGGGTTTGCATGGGATACTTTGCATACAGTTGTCAACATCCTTTCATACTGACCTAACACTGTAGTACCGTATAGTATACTGGTTCAGTACTTTCACTGTGGTGGACAGTATCCTGGGCTTTAGTCCTATCACTGCTTTAAATCTTCATAGTGAGCACAACAGACTGTTTAGGGGCCAGTTGTGCACATATGACTATGTTGCATTATGTTCAGATATGGACTACCTAAACCAGGCTTGTCCAACATTGGTAGTGTATTCTACAACATAGGTGGACATTGGCAAACACTAGCGATGTGGCCTAGGCCATTTCTAATGCTAGTCAGAGAGTGTGTTTGTCCTTCGACACACATTGTAACTGGAGTTTGCCATGACATATGTCATGGTTAGTATACTGTGCCTCCATCTACCTGTGACATAACAGTGATACCCAGGGTAAACCTACCATCTCCCATCCACTCATCAAGATTCCTCTTGAGGAGTGTTGATGGGTGACTCTCTGGATAACCTGTACTGGGAGTTTACTCAAGAGTGGGGGTGGCTTCTGTGTTATGGATCATTCAGTACAGCTGGTCCTATGTATGTCAGTGCTGGGGTTCAGGTCTCTCATGTGCATAGCTCACTGCCATTCAGATTGTACAAGATGCAGCATGTTCATTGATTCCAGCTTGGACATGGCTTTATACATCAGGCACAGCTTGCCTCTGGGTGGGCAGTATGGCAGTGTGTGGAGCTGCAGTTTGTTTAATCAGGCAACACATGGCATCTGTTCAAGCTCTTTGCTACTCCTGGTGAGGTACTGTTGTGGACTTTACAGTTGATGGAGGTGTCTGCTGAGGTACATCCCACAGGGGCTATTGCAGTCAATTGTAACGCTGATGAAGGATGACTGCAGAGCCACAATGACCTCCCCTTATCTAGATCTGACAACCTTCATGATTAGGTGGGTATATGGTATGTTTCTGTGAACACTACAGCCACATGTTTGTCCAATACAGGATATCTATCACCTTGTGTCCCCAGGTCTCTCATTACATGTTAGGTACGTAAGGGGTTAACACCTGTGTGGTAATTGGTGGGCACTTACTGTATATCCACGGGGGTTGACTATACACTTTTCTGCAATTAGCGTGCTGACATGGCTATGGCACCAGTTGTCTTTTTCTATGTGGCCCTTTTGTGGAATGCTTGTGTCAGCTGGGGGTCAGATATGGTGGGCAGTTTGTAGTCCTCTGCATACATGTTCAGTCACAGTCCTTCCATGTTGGCCTGTACCTATGGGACATATATACGAAACGAGGGAGGTCCCAGGACCAAGCCTTGTGGGATGCCACTTATATCTGGTTTGTAGTCTGACATGGCTGTAGCATGTCTGACCATGTCAGTTCTGTCCTTGGTCTGGTTTGCAACCCCTCTACTGACATAGGGGTTTATATTTAAGCTGGTGAACATATCTATACTGAACACGTAGGGTATTGTATGGAAGCATTTGCAAGGTCCAGCTACGCTGTGTGGACCACATTGCCCTCATCAATGACCTTAATGACTGTTTCAAATGGGTCAGACATGTTTAGGGGCAGGATCTGCACTTAAGACAGCCACACTGGGTAGGGTCCAGTGTCAGTAGGTCCCCGATATCTTTATGTCTGCGGTACATGCTGATCCTTTCCGTAGCTGTGCAGACCAAGCTTGTCAGGATTCTGGGGTGGGTAGTTTGCAGTATCCATTCAGGCAACACCTTTGTTGAGAAGGACCACTGTTGTTGTACACTGCTCTTTGGGTACATATCCTGTGGTAAGGCTGACATTGAGCAGTAGTGTGATTTGGCAGTCCATTCTTCTTGGAGTCCATGTTGGACTCAGCCCAGGACACCATCTCATACCATTGCTGCTGTGTGTTTTGCTTTGTAGATGCTGGCTGTTACCTCAGCATCTGCAATGTCAGGGGGCCAGCAGTCTGCTGGGATAGATATTTTGCATTCTGGAGGGGGGGGGTTGTACTGCACCTGTCAGGTTATATGTTGGCAATATGTGTGTGTGTTTGGTATGTTGTTTGTAATATTTGTGTGATTCAGAGCATATCTGTGAATTCCCAACATGGTTCCTACCATCAGTTGAGTAAGCCTTGGGATTATCCTTAGTGTCCTGTACAATTTGTATCTTCATAGGTTCATAGGTTCATACTAGGTTATCCACCCTAGGGCATTTGTAAGCCTAGCCAGAGTGTGTGTGTCTTTCGCCCCTTGCTATGTGAATATTATGGCCATTTATGATTTACTTTACTGTGTCTCTGTCTGGACGTGACACAGTAAAGACCCCCAGTGTACATCTACGATCATCCATCCACTTGGCAATATTCCTGTTGAGGGGTGTCAGTGAGGGGCTCTGCCTAACATGGAGTGGGATCCTGTTCCAGGGAGTGGGGAGCCTCTGGGTTATGTATCGGTCCCTCCAGCACATCCTATTTCATTATGTGTTGAGGTTGACATCTGTCACTCTCACAGCTCCAATGGCTTTGATTTTCCTGGGGTGGAGCATGTCCATTACTCCTGTGTTGGACATGGCCTTGTACAACAGACATACAATGCCTCTGTGTAGGCAGTATGTGACTGCATTCAGCTGGGGTGTCTACAGCCAGGCAGCATATGACATATATTTGAGACCCTTTATCCTCTTGGTGAGGTACCTTTGAGGTCTTTCTAACCGCTGCAGGTGTCAGGTAAGGTACATCCCAAATGAGTCATTGTACTAGATTATGGGTCTGATAAGAGAACAGTACAGGGGCACAATGACCTCTGTTGATGTAGATGTGAATCCTTTCATGATACGGTGTCCAATATAGTCAGTCTTCCTAGCCACATTGGCAATGTGAGTGTCACATAACAGGTTACTGTCCACTTGTGTCCCTAGGTCCCTGATTACTCCTTGCATACATAATGGTTTACCACCTATGTGGTAATTTGTGAGTACCTTGTTTGGTATTTGGTGGGACATTCATACTGTCCAGTGTCTTCAGGACGTCTGGGTGGGGTTCCTGTGTGTGAGAGTGTGGTCTGTAGCATGCTACAGACTGTACAGCAGTTTTGACTACAGTTAGGTGCACATAGGTGGTCTTCGATGCTTCGTGCATTGTCAGTTACCTGGACGTATGGGTGTCTGTGCTGCATATGGATACTCCCCCTCCTTTTATGTTTTGGTCCAGATTTTGGGGCCATAACGCATGATATGAGGTATAACCTGGTAGTGCTGGTGTGCTGTCAGTAGGCTTGCAGCAGGTTTCTGTCACTGCACAGACATCGATGTTCTCCATACTGGGAAGGGCCTCAGGAGCATGCATATTGCAGTTTACACATCGGGCATTGGTCAGCATTACCCTTATGTTTCTTACCACTTATGTTTTCTAGGGTGGTGGGTTAGTCTTTTCAGCCTTGCCTACGTACGGCTCTATGGAAGTGGCAAAAGCCTTATCCAATATCCAAACGCCCAGGGGTAACAGGTGCAAGCCATCCCTGGAACAGCAGCATGGCTTGTCATGCATGACATCTCAAGCAGACAGACATTAGATCCTCTTGGACTGACAGCTGTAATTGTGCCACCTGTTAAAGCTGATCATTCTGTGTTTGTACTGTGGCATCATTCTTGGTGAGGGTAGGATGCTGCAAACGGCCAGTGTCATACCGGCCTGGAGTATATACTCAGAGAGCTCATCCATGTCTCTTTTCATGTAGTCCAGGGAGGTACATCTCAGGTCATTCACACCAGCATGGACAATGACTGCATCATATTTCTACTTGCTTTGGGGTGACCTGCGTACTTGTGTTATGTGGCGTATTGTAGCAGCCTACAGGCAGCTTACTGTACCCTTTCCCTTGTTCAGTCTGGTGAGTGGGACAGCAGTGTGTCTGCCTACAGAGTCACCTATTACAACTGTATCAGGCATGTTGTTTCTCCTTCTGGCCTGTGACTGTTTGGCACACCAGCTTTGTGTACTATGTGTTGCATGTGCTATGTTTGGAGGCTGTGGTTGCTTGGGGGTCTGCTTTGGAGGCCTCTGTTGGTGTGGTGTGTTTGTAATTAGGGCCTCCGGGAATGTTTTTCTGTGTTTATGTGTTTGGTTTACAGTTGTGATAGGTCTATGTGGGACTGGGTTTGTGGTGTGTGTGGTTACCTTCACCTCCTGTCTAGTTTTGACAGTACTGAGTTAGGGGAGCTCAGCCTCCGGTTTGGATAAATGGTTGCATCTCTCACATATATTTGTATTTATTGGGGGGAGTTGAGGGTTGTCTGTGTACTTGGGGCAGGTGTAACATTGCCTCAGGATTCACAGATTCTACTTGTTGTAGCTGGCCTTAGTGGATTGTATGTGTGGACATATTTTATTGCCATACTACTGATCAGTGATTACTTCCCTTTTATGTTTGCTCTATCATGTAGTAGCTTTCTCATTCTCTTGCATGGTTTGGTAATGGCTGGAGTCCAGCATGCCAGATGCCTGTGTGTATGGCATTGTGTCTTGTTGTTATTTGTGATTGCATAATCCAAGCATTCCTGGCTGTGTTCATGGAATGCCTGTATAACAGGTTCTGCGGTGTGTCCCATATTTTGCACCTGCACAGGGCCTTTAATGGATTCCACATCAGTTTGACGGGTGCAACTTATGCTTTACATATGTTTTTCACTGTGGTTTTCTGGCCAGGGACTGTGGTCAGGATGTGTATATCCGGTGTGATTACTCTATGGTCTGGTTTTACCAGTGAGGGATACACTTCTCATCTTGCCATCCAGTACCCATGTTGCTGATTATCACATCCAGTATGCTTACCCCTCTTGTGGGAGTGGTACGTTGTTCCTGGGCATTTTGGTTTATGGATTCTAGGAACTTTTCTCCTACAATGTTGGTGCTAGTATAATGCTCCCAGTGTATGTCTGGGTATTTTCAGTCAACCAATATAATGTGGTTTGGGGGGCTTGATATATTCATGTATTCCAACATAGGCCAGGTGCAGTTCCTGGTGTTAGGACAGTAGTCTATAGCAGGCTATATACTGGGAGGCGGTTTTAGCCACTGGTACTTGACCATGGCTAGTCCATGCTACTTCTTGTTGTGGTACCAACATGGGGGTGTGGTTATCCTTGACAATTATTGCTAGTCACCCTCCTTTTGTGGCTTGTTCCATGTTTTGAGGCTGTACACAGTATGAGGTGTAACCTGGTAGTGTTAGGGTGCTGATGTGAGCCTTGACCCAGTTTTCTGTTACAGGACAGATATCAACATTCTCCATACTGGGTGCGTTTACACTGCACGCATCTTGCTGTTTAGACTTCTGGCATTGGGTAGCATTACATCTAGGTTCTTATCCCTTGTGGTACCTATGGAGGTGGGTTTGTGTTTTGAGACTTACCTATTCAGGGCACGCTGTGGGTACTGACAGCCTTTGCCAGTATCCATGAGGCCTGGACTGATAGGTGCACGCCACCCATAGCAGGTGATACATCATGTCATGCTCAGCATGTCATCCCAGGCTGGAACACATTGGCTCCCCTTTGACTAACTGTATTACTTCAGCCAATTATTGCAATTGATCATCCCATCGTCATATTGTGGCTTCATGCTTGGTGAGGGTGGATGTTAGTCAGGGTCCTCAAGTGTGCATATAGTACATGGTGTTACATTACTTAACACATGGCATTCATGCCTCAGGTGGTGCTGCAGGGTTGCCTCTGTCGGATGCACATATTACACTCCCTGTACATGTTTGAGAGCAGGTCATGTCATTTTAGGCATCCATGTTATTATATGAGTGAGTCAGAGAGGGGTATCATCCCCAGGGTTCCTACTGAGCCAGTGTATGTGCTATGCATTGCCTCTTTGCCAAGGCCAGGGCATACTGGGCATGCCTCCTTCTGCCTACTGGGGCAGGCTCAGGTTGTTCCTCCTCTGAGTCACGCTCTGCCTGTGATGGCTTTGGCAATGGTGGGGGGCTGTTTGGCCCGGCCCTATGCTGGTCCTGCTGCAGCTGTTTTCACAAGATCATATTATGTAGCATAGCACATACCATGACAATTTGGGTACATGTAGTTGGTGAGTACTGCAAGGCTCCACCAGATGTGTCCAGACACCGGAACCGTGACTTGAGCAGCCCAAACACACGCTCTATTACATTACGCGTTTGTGCGTGTGCCTCATTATGGCGTTCCTGTTCAGGTGTGTGTGCGTTTCTGATGGGTGTCATCAGCCACGGCTCCAGTGTATAACCTGCATCCCCCACTAGGTGTCCGTGTGGGATGTCCCCATTGGCAAATGTCTGGTACAGCTGCGTCAAATGCCAGATGTGGGAATCATGGTAGCTCCCAGGGCAGCCAGCACACACATTCATTATTATGCCCTGGGCATCACACACGACCTGGCAGTTGATGGAGGGGAAGCCCTTGCGGTTAATGTAGGCCCTGCCCCGCTCACCGGCTGGTGCTTTGATGCATATGTGCGTGCAGTCTATTGCACCCAGTACCTCAGGGCATTCATCTATTTGCTGGAAGAGACGCATATTGCTGGCCAATACCTCACGGGCATTGGGGAAATATACATGATCACCGACATGTGCTGACATGGCATCCAGGAACTGGTGCAGTACCCTGGAGGCTGATGCCTGTGATATCCCCATCATATCACCAGTTGGTTTCTGGAAGGTACCTGTTGCTAGTATTCTTAGGCCAACACATACCTTGGTTTCCACTGGGATGGGTTCCCCTCTGTTGGTTCTGTGTGAGGCGTGGCCTGCACAACTCAACAATTTGCTGCAGGAGGTCTCTGTCCACTCTATAGCGCTCTACTATCTCCAGCTCATGTAACCCCGTGGTAGGTGACCCTGGGCCTGTACACTCTTCTCAGTCTCCTCACTGTCGGTTGTCTGGCACCATCTGCATTGTCACCACCCTCAGCAAGTCGCCTATGTCTCCTTATGACAGCTATGGCAGCCCCTAGCATTTCTGCTCTGAGTTCAGCTTTTTCAGTTTTCACTTCTAATAGCTTACTCCTGTCTTGCAGTGTCTCTTGAGAGATACATCCTGCACTGCTGTTTGCAGAGTTTAAGTGCTTGGCTGAGCTACTATTCTGCCTGTGTAATTGCCTGCTTCTAATTGTTTTCACCTGCTAGCTCCAGCAGTATTCCCTGCTAGCTTCCTACTAATTCTGTTGCTTCCTTTTTCCTTTATGTTTCCTCAGGGGGGAGCAACGTGCATACCAGCAAAAACACACTCACAGTGGCTTACACGCGCGCACACATGCTTACACGGTTTGGAATCTGCTTATTCGGGTTAAAACGCGTGCACACTGGCGTAAACAGTGTTACAACTCTGCCAACAGGCTCTCACATGCTCAGTCTGCCCTACACGCGCGCACACTAGCGCAAACAGTCTTACAAGTCTACCAACACGCTCCCACATGCTCAGTCTGCCTTACATGAGTGCACACTGTCCTACCCGCGCCTCATGGTGTGCACACGTGCGCATACACGCCCAGCAAGAAACTTTGGTGTAAGCAACAGTGTACACCTTCCATTTCTTGACTTTCCCATGCTTATCTTGTGGCACTCCTCTTTCCATGATATGTGTCTGACATCTGTCATGTAACACTGACCTCCAATGAACTGCATTTCTTTCTACCATTCCCCCCTGTGATGTCACCTATCTCCTACTCTATTCCTCCCCCTTATGTATCTCTTACACTACTCAGAATGTGCTCATTTGCTATGTGACAGTGGGATTCAGTATCCTAACCCTCATTTACATCAGATTGCCTACTAATGCTTAGTTACATGTCTTAGACTCAGCTTCCCCCCTTAGCAACCACTAAACCGTGGCCATGTTGTTTTTGGTCTGCTGGTCCCTGCATTGTAATTCCGTGTATTGCATAAAACCCATATTTGTGGGTTTATAACCTTCATTTTTATGTTTTATACAGCGCAGCCCGTTTGCGCGGGGCTGCACTGTGTTTAAACATCAGCGATCGCCGAAAAAAAAATTATATTTTTTTAATATTTGCATTGCGGTACCTTGCCAATGGTCACATATTTGGCCATTGGCATGCTGCCTGACACATATGCACCCTTTATTTGGAGCTGACATGGCTCCATTGTGATTTTTGCAGAAACGTACTCAGTTGTCAACTGAGTACATTTCTGCAGCTAAAACGGCTCTTACACGGGCTGCTTTCTGTTTTGTGGATCGCTACTCTACCTCATTTGCATGCATTTCGGCTGCAAGTGAGGTATTTAGCATATCCACGCCCAGTCCATGTAAGAGGCGTTTTAGCTGGTCTCTTACACGGAGTTTCAGGCTGTTCCTGGATCGCGAGGCTTGCATGGAGTCTTACACGTCTCTTACACTCCGTGCAAGCCTTCGTGAATCCTGCCCGTAGTCTTTTACAGTTTAAATATTTAGCATAAACTCTATATAAAATTGAATGTATATAAACTGCCATCAATGTAAAAGCATTTTTTATGTTAACAGAGGTAGCTGGGCCTTCTCAGCTGCCATACAAAACCAATGAAGAAGCACCCCAGTTTGCTTAATAGACTTAAAATCACATTAATGCAAACGTATCTGTTTTTTTCTAAACTAAGATGAACTCATATACTCAGTTTAATAAATTTGCAAATTTCTTACAAAAAGTGACGTGACCATGTTCCTTTTAAGTCAGAACAGTGATGCTAAGGGGAAACTGGTGCTTGTATTCTGTCAGTAGCATGGCCAGTATATTCAAGTGGGGGAATACAGAAAAACTAAAGAATGAATAAATATGTTGACCCGTCTGAAAACTGCTGCCATGGGGACACTTGCACATACACAGATGTTTCAAAAAATAATTTAGTATTTTATTATAAAGCAGGTAACAACTATCTAATTGCCTGAACTGCTACAACATATAAAATGTGCTGTTTATAGTGAGGAATCTTCTCTAAACTGGATGCATGAACTAGTAAGCTCTATGACCATGTTTTGCCTTTACAGTCATTACATTTTGAATATTTTCTCTTATGCCAATATGGCTTAACTGCTTTTCAGCAAGTACTGAATATTGATACTTCAGTTTTGATATGGAATGATGGGGTTGTCAGGGTAACACAAGCACAGTGGTCATTTTGCTGGATGGTAAGACATAATGTCCAAGCAATCATTTCATATCTTTATGAAGATCTGCATTAGCAGGTTAGCAATAATGTCAGTGTAGACTTCCTTGGTGAGATGCAATTACAGCAGTGTCAGTGGTACAGCAGTAAGTACACTCACTTCTGGTGCTGAAAAAATAGACAGCTGTAGGTTCTACTCCCAGTCCAGGTGATTGGATTGTTGACACTGCAGTGCAGCATTTAGGTGGGATGCACTCCTGAATGTGTCATCCATTTGAAGAGCTGATAAACTGAGGTCCCATCTGCTTGTCCTGGTGCTAGATCAGACTGAAGCAAAAGATTTCCACAGTACCAATTGAAAAGAGTAGAAGTTGAACAATGCCCTGGAATTTCCACTAGTAGTTTAAATACCACCTCAGGTCTTCCCTGAAAAGAGGCCACTAGCCTGTTGGGATTAACCTGGTCAACAAAGGCTAAATAAATAAATAAAAATACTGCAATAATGCTGCTGTCCAAAGTGGTTAATAAAGTAGACCTATGATACCTGCAAAAGGCTGTGAGTCATTCATATTAACATGAAGGACTGTTGCAATGGTCATGTTGCTGGTTTACTAAACTTATTAACCAGTTATGCCCACTAGGCACAACTGCCTGTTTTTAATGGTGCCTCTGGAGTTCTGTCTGGTTAATTGAGTCATGTGGAGACTGAGGGAATCAATCCCAAGAGTATAGAATGAAGCTTAGTGACTCATCTCTACATTATACTATGAGTCATCATACTGAAGCTGGTACACATGTAGGTGAAATCTTGACTCAGCACCTTAAACATTATTTTTCATGTATTACATTGTGTAAAAAATAAGAGCTTTATTAAATGAAAGCGCATTTATTCAGTTGTAGCTGAAGAACGATCCAGTTTACAATGCTTTCCTTAGAATCTTGATATTGGAAACTAAACAGTTTTTATGCCATCTGCTGATGATTTTTCTCCTTTGTGATCTAAAGATGTAGTTAGTTCTCTGAACTCTATAAACAGCTTCTGTCAAAAATAGAACTGATTAAAAAAACATGAACAAAACTAAGACTTAAGCAAAGACAAAACTGAAAATTCACCAGCAATATCTTCCCATTTTCCTAATAGTTAATATTTTATACAAAGAACAAACCTTGCAACACAGCTCTGAACTAATATTGATTTCATTCATAATAAACACCATGGTTTTATTAAATATAATGTTTCCATAGACTGTTCTTAGAAAAATAAACGAAAATCCTGACCTTGTTGCAGGTAAAATCAATTTAAGGGCTATAAATAATAACAGTAAAAAATGTTCTGTACCCTGCTGAGACCTGTAAACTGATATACTGGATATTTTGCAGTCTATTTTAAATAAGATTATTAAACATTAGTTCAATGTTTTTTGCAGTTTTTTATTTCTTTTTTCACATTTCATGTGGATACTTTTGTTATACTTGACTGGTTGCTGTGGACAATACACTAGTTTATGATATTTTATTTATAAGGTAGGTGGGATAGACAATCCCCCGGATTCACTAATCTCCTGTGCAGGACTAGTCTAGTGCTGCATGGAAGCGGCAGTGTAGGAGGAGGACAGCAGCGTGCCAAGCATATTAATGAAGGCGTGCTGCCTGACCTCCTAATCCTACATGGAGAGTGGATGAATGCAGGGGGTGTGTCTGAGAGCAGAGCTCTCAAAATAAATACGCCCCTGCAAAGTAGAACAGCAGAAACTGTAAATAAATGAGCGAGACCGCTCATAGGTGTCCGCATATTCTCAGCAACAGTCCACCATGTGTACAACAGCAACAGGACATAAAAATAAAAAGAAGTAACCCCTGTAATTATTTTTAAAACTCTGAGTACAGCTAACCGTAGGTGCATAGGTGTGCCCATCGCTTAGCTACAGTTAAAGCAGCTTAAAAGGCTGAAGAGGATAACAAGGAAGATATATGCAAACAAAACAGCACAGCAATAGTGTAGTGGTCAGAGCATCCACCTAACGAGCAGGCATTCCTGGTTCGAGTCCCACTGGAGCACATACCATTTTCCATGTGAAATCTGTATATGAACATTTATTTACATTTTATTGTTGTATAACCTACTAAATAACATTTAAATGTGAGCTGGAGTACTGCATTAAATGCACATGTGAAGAGTCAGTACCATAATGAAATAGCAGTAAGCAAGCGTAAGCACAGATAAGCAGTAGTAAACATATGTAAGCACTAGTAAGCGTGTGCAGGTTCCTATTACGAGAGCGAAGATTCCTTTAGGCGAATATGAAGACGTCAGCCCATGTTGCGTGAAGTACGTAAACCACGAAAGTTCAAAACCGCGAAGTTCGGAATGTCGATTTGTTTTGATTGGCCAGTCTGTGGTATAGCTCCGTAAGGTAAGTATGCGATAGATAGGAATTTAGTGTTAGGATTTGGGTTAAGGTAAGTGCATAGATAGGTAATGTATGTAAAAGTTAGTGTAGTGTTAGAAGTAGGTGTTTTTTAAATGTATGTATGTGTTTTATTTATTTTGTTTGGGTGTATGTGTGTAGGGGAAGTGTGAGGCAGTTACGGACCTTAGGGTTAGGGTGGGGTTAAGGATAGTGCATAATTAGTTGTGTATGTGGGGTTTAGTATAGTGTTGGAGGTAAGGTTTTTTTAATTGTATGTATGTATTTTCATTTATTTTGTTTGGGTGTATGTGTGTAGGGGAAGTGTGCAGTAGTTACGGACCTTACGGTTAGGGAGGGGTTAAGGATAGTGCATAGTTAGTTGTGTATGTGGGGTTTAGTATAGTGTTGGAGGTAGGGGTTTTTTTAAATGTATGTATGTGTTTTATTTATTTTGTTTGGGTGTATGTGTGTAGGGGAAGTGTGCGGTAGTTACGGACCTTAGGGTTAGGGAGGGGTTAAGGATAGTGCATAGTTAGGTAGGTAGTATGTAGCAGGTGGTGGTGTTGGCCGACTATTGCAGGTCGATATTTTTTTTTCATGATTTAGTGCATTCAGGATTTTCGTGGTTCGCGGTAAGGGGGTCGACGTTTAGGTATTCGCGCTTAGGGATTTTTGCTTTCATAATATAGACCCAGCATGTGCAAGTATGTGTGGGTGGCGTGAAGCACTGCCGACACAGATTAAGCAAAGGAGAAGCTAACTGCGTGTAAGACACTGTGACCGGAAGTCAGCAGTGTTTACCTCTGTGCAAACCTGCTTACAACTGCTTGAAAGTGCCTTAAGTACACCGTATCCAATGGCCGGTGTTCTGCCTAGCAACAAAACAAACAGCATCTGCAAGGCAGGAACCCAGCACCATGCACACCATACACAAAACAATTTACCACTAAGCCATACCAGATATACAGAAATTGTATGTTGTCAGAAACATAACCCCAGCCCAGTCATGCAACAGTACAGAGAATGTATACCTACAGCTAGATGGGCGTGTGTCAGCAAATATATCACTAACCAAATGGATGCAACATATCTGTAGATGTAGTCACATATATATACATATATATAAATATCCAGAGGTATATAAATATATATATATATCTATATATATCTATATCTATATATATATATATATATATATATATATATATATATATATATATATATATATACACACAAATGGGTCTACCTGAAAATGCCGAAATTTCTAAACGTCGATGATGAAAACACTGACACCAGAAGTTTGACAATGGAGAAGACCGACAGTTGAGAATCCCAATACGGAGAGCACCCACATGTTAAGGTAAGTGTGTGATAGGGACGGACGTTAGGGTCAGGGTGTGGGTAAATGTGTGATAGTGACGGAAGTTAGGGTAGGGTGCAGGTCAGGTAAGTGTGCGATAGTGACGGACTTTAGGTTTAGGGGCGGGTTAAGTGAGTTAGGGTTAGGGTGCGGGTAAGGTAAGTGTGTGATAGTGACAGAGTTAAGGATTAGGGGTGGATTAAGTGAGTTAGGGTTAGGGTGCGGGTAAGGTAAATGTGCGATAGTGATGGAACTTAGGGTTAGGGTTTGGGTTAAGGTTAGTGCATAGATAGTTGTGCATGTAAGGTTTAGTGTAGGTTTGTAAGGTTTTTGGTGTGCTTGTGTTGTGTGTGTGTTTTTCGGGAAAGGTATTTATTTTGTTGATTGTCGGGATTGTGGTTTGTCGGGCATGTGAAGTTTCGTGTTTTTGAACTTTCTTTTTTTTTCGGTTTTGTCATGTCGGTTATTTTGTTGTTGGTGTTTTAGCGTGTCGGTGTTATCAGGTAGTGACCCGCACCATACCCTAACTTCCATCACTATTACACATGAATTTACGAGCATGAACAGATATACATGTAAATCCTGACAACTACTCATATATATGTCAACATCTATATGTCAAACCAAACGAAAAAACAAAACCAACTTCTGAAAAGTAGATAGGTAGTGATGGGTGTCTCGAAAACCACACAGCAAACACAACAAAGTCTTGAGTTTAAAACTGGATCCAAGTAAATAAAAATCCAAAACTTTTTTATACAAACAAGTGAGCGCTTTCGTTTATTAAAATATAAACTTCATCAGACAACTGAATAAAAACCTTGCAAGGTTTAAATAATACATAATTTAAGTAAAAATCATGACATCATCACCAAAAGTTTAACCCTTCTGTCACCAGGAAAAAACAACAAGAATTATACATTGGTTTAAAATGTGTATGTATATACTCGTATATGCTAGATAGTGATTTGAACTTTCATAACTAAACTTTAATCACCTATCCACGATTTTATTTTTTTCTAAAGCCCTGTGTTTTAACTCAGCTGTGATAGAGGTAATCTCATTAATGCCTGGCCACTTATGTGCTCTTAGCAAAATCTGCCACCTCAGTTCTTTTAGTTCTAAATAGAGGTTCCATGGTCTCCTATCATCCATGTCAACATGATCAATGGCCATGAAAGAGAAATCATAGTCTGTATTTGTGCTGATGGGCCTAGCCAAGGCATTATTAGAATTGTTCTTCCTAATGGCGTACATATGCTCGTAAATCCTCTGGCTGAATTTCCTTTCTGTTTTATCTATGTAAAACACAGGACATAGGTTACACTCAGCCAGGTATACGAGTGCTTTGGAAGAGCAATTATATTTGCCTTTGATTTTATATTTTACAGCATTAATTTCAAAAGAATTTCCCACCTTCAGTTTATGACACCAGCGGCAGGAACCACATTTAAAGTTACCTGGGTGTTGTTGTTTGACAAGCTGATGCTTATTCTTTAAATGATCTCTTAGGTTCCTGCATTTACTATATGTTATACAAGGTCTGTCTCCTACACTGACCCTCATGTCTACATCCTCCATGAGAATGTCCAAGTTTTTCTGAAAAATCATCTTTAAAACACTTGAGTCTGTATTATATGTAGTTATAAAAGATCTTAAAAAAGTTTCTCTATTGCTATTGTGCATGTAATGATCTAAAGGAATATCACATGTGGAAACGGGAAATGAAACTTCCTTTCCTTGGTAATTAGTGTCTTCATTTGTCTGTAAATTAGTAACTAAGCCTGGTGATGTGATATTAGATCTATTACTCTGACTAGCAGGCTGATGTTCGTCTACCAAAGAGAAACCCACTGTGGGTTTAAAATGTCCAGACTGTCTTTTACTAGTCACTTCTTCATATATTTTGTTAATTAAATCTATTGGATATGCTCTCTTCAAAAACATATTTTTCAAATTAGTGCATTCCAACTCAAAATCTTCTTCCCTTGATACCATCCGAGCCGCACTTACCATTTGGCCTTTAACAACCAACCTAGTTCCTAATTACCAAGGAAAGGAAGTTTCAGTTCCCATTTCCACGTGTGATATTCCTTTAGATCATCATATGCACAATAGCAATAGAGGAACTTTTTAAAGATATTTTATAACTACATATAATACAGACTCAAGTGTTTTGAAGAGGATTTTTCAGAATTACTTGGATATTCTCATGGAGGATGTGGACATGACGGTCAGTGTAGGAGACAGATCTTGTATAACATATAGAAAAGGCAGGAACCTAAGAGATCTTTTAAAGAATAAGCATCAGCTTGTCAAACAACAACACCCAGGTACCTTTAAATGTGGTTCCTGCCACTGGTGTCATAAACTGAAGGTGGGAAATTCTTTTGAAATTAATGCTGTAAAATATAAAATCAAAGGCAAATATAATTGCTCTTTCAAAGCACTCATATACCTGGCTGAGTGTAACCTATGTCCTCTGTTTTACATAGGTAAAACAGGGAGGAAATTCAGCCAGAGAATTTACAAGCATATGTACGCCATTAGGAAGAACAATTCTAATAATGTCTTGGCTAGGCCCATCAGCACAAATACAGACTATGATTTCTCTTTCATGGCCATTGATCATGTTGACATGGATGATAGGAGACCATGGAGCCTCTATTTAGAACTAAAAGAATTGAGGTGGCAGATTTTGCTAAGAGCACATAAGTGGCCAGGCATTAATGAGATCACCTCTATCACAACTGAGTTAAAACTCAGGGCTTTAGAAAGAAATAAAATTGTGGATAAGTGATTAAAGTTTAGTTATCTATGAAAGTTCAAATCACTATCGAACATATGAGTGTATATACATACACATTTTAAACCAATGTATAATTTGTTGTTGTTGTTTTCTGGGGACAGAAGGGTTAAACTTTTAGTGATGATGTCATGATTTTTACTTAATTTTTATCCAATAATGCAAGAATATGTATTATTTAAACATTGCAAGGTTTTTATATAGTTGTCTGATGAAGTTTATATTTTAATAAACGAAAGCGCTCACTTGTTTGTATAAAAAAGTTTTGGATTTTTATTTACTTGGATCCAATTTTAAACTCAAGACTTTGGTATAACCAGATGTGTTGTTGCAAACCCACTAAATGACACCAAAGAACACATGGTCACAACACCCCACTGTAGGCATGTAAGCCGAACTAATTGGCATCACAAGGTATTATTGCAATGCTGTCCTCACCCCCACCCAGGGGTGATTGTTCAGACCTACCGCCAAATGCAGGATATATACACAGCTGTCGCTGTAGAAGAAATGGCCAGCTGTGGACCTCCCGTCAGCCGTACTGCACATCCCTGGACATGTCCCCACTATCAGCACCTCTGTGTGGCCCAATAACACCACTTACCTATCGACCCATGTTGCATTCGTAGTAATGTTCACAGTCACAGGTAAATGACACCCTCCAAGCAACTATATTGGCAGAATCTGGAACCCCGAACCCAGGTGTATTACCGCAGCTGTCCCAGACTACACATGTAAATAACACATGAAGGGAAAACCCAAGCACACTTGGATCACCACCTGGCAAAGTCCACCACCCTGCAACACTCCAGACCCCTACACCAACTACTGACACCTCCTGTCCTGCCTCGCATACATATCCCAACACCCTGCAAACCTGCTCTACCACTCCCCCACCAATCAGTCGAATGGCCTACTATACAGTTAAAATGTCCCCCCCTCCACCTACCCACCCGAACCACCACTATTCACATCTGCACTACAACACAGGTATGGCATAACTAAACCTAACCCAAATACCTGAGTGTAGCCTAACCAGAAATGCCAAACTGGAATTCCACTTAACCTTACACTGACCTTTGTGAGCAGTCATACCTGACATGTACACCTGACGTAAGCATGTATAATTACAGCATGTATATGAAGTAGCATGGGGGTATTAGTCAGCAAGTGGGAGTATTCCTGTGTGGGCAGCGGTAAGCAACGCCCACACTGGTTAAGCAATGTGCAGGCCAACCCAGTGTAAGACACCATAATCGGAGGTCAGCAAGTCTGAGCCTAGCGCACACCAGCACATACCTGCCTACACTTCCCCTGCAGTGCCTTAGGCACCTTGTAGCCCACAGCCCTCATCGTGGCCAGTAACAACATAATCACCACTCCCAGGCCCCCCCATGCACACTATAGTCCAAGTGAGTTACAATGAAGGCATGGCAGATATACAGTCAGCTGCTGTTATCACAAACATATCATCCGGCACAGTCAGTCAACAGTATAGGAAATGTATGTAAGCATGTACATTAATACCAGCAAACATGTGCATAGTGCTCAGTCACAGTATTCTGAGTAGTCTATGAGTACCAATGAACAGTGCCTGTCCACACATACTGTGAGAACAGTAGTCTCGCATAACACTGAAGAGAGGAATGGAAAACGGGCCATGGCGTGGGGGCATGTTTCATCCGCGGAAGAGGGAGATGAGGTTGGTCTGGTGTGTGAGCAAACCGCTGTATCTGAAAATCCTGGCCAGGATGCTACTAGTGGGAGAAACAGTGAAGACCAGCAAAGTGTACTTGTGACACAACAGGTCCATCCCTGCCGGGACGCACCAGATGTTATGGGTCACAATAATGTTCTCACCAGTATCGGAGGTGGATGAAGGGAAGGCTCAAACATACGTGGACTAAACTGATGAAGAGCTTGCAGAAGGTTGCATTGAGACAGTAATATGGAGGGATACCAAGACGTGCAGAGAGTGAAATGTGTGGAGGTGTGGTATGGCAGGGCTAGCAACTGCAGAATGGATGGATGCTGAGTACATAGAGCTCGGGGGCAGGGAAAGGGAGCATGGGTATGACATTAAGGTAGAAATATGCAAATTATGAAGAGCTGCAATAGTGTAGTGGGCAGAGCATCTGCCTACCATGCACATATTCTCAGTTTGGGTCCCACTGCAGCACATTCTATTTCCCATGTGAAATCGATATAACATAATTGTTTTGCTGTATAGCCTACTAAATGACATTTACACTTGAACAGGAGTATGGAATTACACATAGCCCACTCACTATTCATAGGACACGAGACAACACACAGATATGTATACACAGACAACTTGTAATGGTGTATTTTACAATAATGTATGCCATTACTGACAGCACTTATGTAATCAGTGAGGAATGCAAAGCCCACACAGAAATGTAGATGTAGACGATGCCGATATATAACATACTATGCTGTCCGGGACAGGCCTGCCACTTCATACAACTGTGGCCAAAGGATTTGCCATCAAGATAGGTAACATTAAACAATAACAGATGTAGTTCAGCAGCCGCCAGTTACACCCCATAGACAAGGCCTAGGGGGACATTTATTATCTGTGATAATGTCTATGTATCTGTCACATGTATGGGCCCTGATCAACAAATATTGTGGGCATCCACAATATGACTGGGATGATAGCAGGAATGCCAGCAGTATACTATGAAAGGCCAATACCAAACAACCCCTACCATATCACAGCAGGACAAAGCCAGCCATATATGTGGAGGACAGAGGCAGGAACACAGGGCCATACTCATAATATTGCTATTACACACCCTGCACATTGTTGGTGTTACAGGACTTGATGCAACATACCCTTATGCAGGAATAACACATCAGGAACAGAACTGGAAGTAGCCATGTACTGATAGCATGCAACAGACAGATTGCCGAGGATATATCTAGGACAAGCCCTGTGTGGTGCACAGGTAAAAGCAAACAGACAATCCACTGTCCATCATGTGGATAAGCCCACTGTTGAGAGCTATGCAGACAGACTGCATTCCATTCTAAACTACTATGTACATGCAAACACTGCAAGACCAGCAATATACAAAGCACATAACAACACCACTCACTCTGTCTGTAGGTCTGGAACAACCTAAGATTGTGTAGTTGTACTGTGTCTGCAAGCCCCACTGTAGTAGGTACTGGAACCTGCTGTCTGTAACACTGCTGCCCACATACAGGAAGGATGTCCTCCATACTGGAAAGGTGAAGGGACAACGCCCACATGAGTAAGCATTTTATAGTACTGGGTTGCCATGACGATGGTTAACAGAATCACTACACAGCAAGCTGCATGCAGTTAACAACTGTTGCACACTGATTGGTTCAGAGCCCATCACCTACAAAAGCCATGCTGAAATCCATTCAAAACAACTCATTCGCTCTACTGGAGAGGGAGAGGGAGTGGGAGTGGGAGAGAGGGAGAGAGAGAGAGAGGGGGAGGAGAGAGAGAGAGAGAGAGAGAGAGAGAGAAAAAAGGAAATTGAAAACAAACGTATACCACTGAACTTACACAGTGGGGAACACAGTACTACAGGCCACAACCGAGAAGGTGTCACATCCGTCCAAACACTAAGAGGTATGCAAAACACAACTGTATGTAATTTAATGTAGGATATGGTATAGATTGATAGGATGTATGATGTAGAATGTTTGATATGTGACATCTGTACTTGTCCCTGTAATGATGTCTCACTGAACAACTGCTCTGAACAAGACTGTCTGTCCCAGTAAGCAGTAGGACATACCTGCCAACTGTGCAGATCAGCAATGAATGACAAAGATGTCAGCCATAATATTTGTGTATGATATGTTAGTGTGGAGAATAGCTGTTGGTGGATGTACTGCTGTCATGATAGACACTTGTGTCAGTGCACAGCACATGCAGGACAGTCATGTGAATGTGTAATGTAGCATGCACAAAAACCATAGCTGTGTAATAGGCATACCATCAATCTCACACCATAGTTACCACCCTAATGTTAGGCTGTGTTCACATGTGGCACCTGTCTGTGTTGCAGCAAGGCAGAACAGTGCAGCTGTGAATGAAAGACGGTTACAGAATGCGGACTGGATGTCTGTATGCACTCCACATATCTGTGTGATACAGACTGTGACGTGTATGTGTACAGATACAGACACTCATATGATGTATATTTATACATATATATATATATATATATATATATATATATATATATATATATATATATAGTGGCACTGACAATGGCATGCAGGTGCAATAGTCTGTAACAGGCCAGCAAAGACAAGTGTCCCCACAGGGAGCATGGCTACAAATGCATAGCACAAAGCGTGGCACATACACATAGCACAAAGATTGGTACAGTACAACATATGTCCCAATGGTAGGTATGCAGCTGACATAACAATTGCAGTCTGTGAACGTGTTGTTGTAGCTGATATGGTGGGGGGAGACGTATATGTGTATTAAGAACTATGGTAACCCTGCTGTATGGGTTGCTTAGACCTGTTTCCATCTTTATGTTTTCCAGGAATCATGTTGCATTGTCGCCTTCCTGCGTACAGCGCCACAGAAATGGTTATCATCATCGACCAGCTGGTACAGCACTAGGTACTTCTTTTTGGCCGGACAGCCCATGACCAGCAGGAGAGGACCACGCTGTGGAACGAGCTAGTCCACAGGGTCAGTGATGTCAGACTGCATAACTGCAGCTATGAGCAGGCCTGCCATCATTGCACCGACCTGCTTCGCCATGTATACTGGCATGCAGTTGCCATAAGGGGAACCACCTTGAACAGGAGGGGGGGCAACCTGCCCATCCACCCCTCACCCGTGTGGAGGAAATTCTCATCAGCCTAGTGGCACCTGTCTGCCCGCAACATCAACACCTGGCAGGGCACATCTTGGAGGTGAGTGCCAATGACACACCAGCTGAGGAGCATGCAGGTAAGGCCTCAGGGCACATCAGTACACCACTCGTGTGTATGCATCTGCAGCTGTACAGGTACATCATGCAAAACTGAGATGTCATATACTTTGCCTGCTGCTGTGTAGTAGTAATGAACTGTTGTGTCGAAGCTGTAATATTGTGTAATTCTATTGTTGATGTAATGTAATGCTGCACTCACCTGTTATGAATGCCACAGCTGTGGCCACTGACATCAGCTTTTTCACAATCCTATGTAGGTCCCTTCAGGATACAACCACAGCAGCAGCCCGTAGCCAATGAGTATGGTTCGTGTTCATGCATGATGATTAACTGGGCATGTAATAGATACGGGCTATCCCCCATGCACATATCTAATGCACCTACCCATACTGCATGCTGTAAATGTTCATGTTTTGTTGCTGAGAAATGCACTGCATCACAGTAGAGACCATGCTAGGGTATCGGAATGGTACAACAGACACATGCAAGATAACTAACATCTTGTCAATGTGCAATGTGTCCACAGGGAAGTGACGTGGCAGGACACACGGCCTACAGTAGGGACATGTGTGACTCAACACCACCATGGATGCAGCTGCACACAAGCAGGTTAAGTAAACATTGCAGATGTAACCCTGACTCCACAGCATTCATCACAGCAGTGTGTGCACTCCAAAGGATGTACACATGAGTAGACCTTGCAACCATGCAGAGGTCTGGGACATGTGTAGGGCACCCCTCACAGCCATGGTAAGGTCCGATGGTTGTCAGTGTAATAGTCATGTACTGGTCATACATGCACTACTGATGTTGTGATCTGTAATCCAGACATCAGGCATCCACAACTGATAGCTGTTCACATACCATCCCAGGTATGTGTTGCTACAACACAAAAGGGCTGTGAGCAGTGGAGCTGACATAACCGACACAGTACTACATATGCATCAATGGTTTCTACACCTGCGAGTTATGGTGCACAGTACAAGTCAGGGTGTGGAACAGACCACAGTAACACTTTGTACATGGGTGCAGTGTTAACACAGGGAGGGGCCATCACCTACCAACAAAGCCCATGCCTCACACACATGTATACTGTTGCTAACATGATGTCACTATAGTTGGACTGCATGCTGTTGACCTCCATGTGTAATGCATGTTGACAGAAGGCTAATGGGAGGACTGTGTGTTTAAATGTTGTGCAACTCCACATGTAGGAGTGTGGGGTTTGTGTGTGTGACTCAGTTGTGTTCATAAGTGCAATCTAGTGGAGTGTGTACAATACATATCAGATGTGTGTGTGTGTGTGTGTGTGTGTGTGTGTGTGTGTGTGTGTGTGTGTGTGTGTGTGTGTGTGTGTGTGTGTGTGTGTGTGTGTGTGTGTGTGTGTGTGTGTGTGTGTGTGTGTGTGTGTGTGTGTGTTTGTGTGTGTCCATGTATGCACAGGTGATAGTGGGATTGACCACATGGTGGTACTTCCCCTTGGGATTGTGCTGTACATGGAGTGAGACATGGGGCACCAGGACAACCTGTCAGGTATGTGAAAACAGGACAGCTGATGGCATAACAACATCTGTAGCATGGAGCATGCATTGGGAGGTGCAGGACATACCAGGTATACACATCATATTGCCAGCAGCAGATAGGTAACTGGCTACTCACAATATAAAATGGGGAATTACCACAGCACATCAGTGAGTGTATCTAGGTAGTACTGTCATCCGCATGATGGGTTGCTTGTGCAGCAGATGTGGCATAGATTGAGCAAGACTGTAGTAAGAGGCTCTGGTGTGTGACATATTTAGTGAATGTTGCAGCCCCAACCATATAGGGGCCTCATACACCATTACTGCCCATACACAGTGTAATACAGGGTGACAGCTGTGAGGCCATGTACAACCTACTCCACCCAGGTCAGGGAGGGGATGGAGTAACAGGTCAGATGTGGTAACCACACGTGTAGACATGGGGAGTGATGATATGTTAATGGGCTGTAGTGATGCGTGTGTATTAACAAGTGCCATGCAGGAAGGGGAACATATGTAACTGACTGTGGGACTGTCTGCAAACACAGGGAAGGTGAGGTTGTAAGGTGGCTGTCAGTGTGAGTGTGTGTACTGTTATGCACTGCTGTACAGGTCTTAACATGTGTATTTGTTTCCCCCACAGGTGGCGAGGTGGGTTAGGGACCCTCCTGCTCACATACTGAGGTAGGTGTCCCTACAGACACTGATGATGATGAAGTTACAGGTGAGGCACAGGTGACGTTGTCAGAGGCTGACACTGTGCCATGTGTCATCACCCTCCTAGGCACCCCAAACCTGCACACAGTTACAGTGCCCCTACAAACCCCATCACATGTGGCCATAGCAGAGGGACAGTTGATGCTTGGTGGCAATTGCCAGAAAAGTGTGGTGTCCATGCCAACTGTGTTGGATCACAGTTGGCATAGCCAGATGTCTGGAAGGTCACCACAACAGCATATTTACCGTGGTGCTCATGGGAGGACCGCAGGTCATCCTGCCCCTGGCAGAGGCACCACAACTGGTACCACCAGGAGCATGTTTCAGGTTGTAATGGAGGCACAGGCACGTATGGAAATGCACTCCAGACAGGTCCTGAGGCTGCAGAGGTCTGCTTTCACAGGTGTAAGTGACAACCTCCATGAACACGCTGTTGCCTTCCATGAATATACTGTGGTCATGGATAGATGGTGGGGTGAGATGGTTGGCCTCCTCGACCGTGGTATGTCTGTGCTAGAACATGTGGTGGGAGTGGTGCGATGTCCGCTTGGACATAGGCCAAAGACACCAGCAGCTGGCAGTCAATGTGGACATGCCAGGATGCACAGCCACTATCGTAGTGGCAGTACCAGCCCCAGCATACCACAGGGGCTGCTGTCCACACCACAGCAGGCCTCATGCACATGGCCCTGGCCAGGCCCAGGTGGGACATGATTCCAGCGGACATATGTCATCATCAGTGGAGAGTAGCACCTCAAGGTCTGTACCTGCACGTGCCCATGGAGCCTCTGGCAGGCACAGTTGGCATGTCCGTGGCTGGATTCACTGAACTGTACACCCTGCCAGGTATGGTCTGCAGCTGTCCAACATTGCCCGTGTGGGGCAGCCACATTGTGGAACTGTGTGCATGCATACCCACACACTATGCGTCCACACCTAGGGCATCCCCATACTGGCACACACCACATCACTGCGCCCCAATCAAGGAACCACACCCCTCACCCACACACGCATGGTGACACATGCTTGGACCACCCTTGGCCGCTTGCACACCTGCAACACACCCTGTGCATATGATGATACCTGTGCCAAATCCCTGTCATCCATAACATCAATGCAGGGAGAGGCTAACATCGTTCTGATGCACACGGTGACTGTGATAGAGTTCTGCAATGTACTGCAGTATAGAATGTAGTCAGGGGTGATGTGTACTGCATACATGTCAGGTAGTGCAGCCATGCAGCTAGGATGACAGTTACACACCCTATGCATATGATGATACCTGTGCTACACCCCTGCCATCCCTAACATCGATGCAGGGACAGGCTAACATGGTTCTGATGCACACGGTGACTGTGATAGAGTGCCACAATGTACTGCAGTGTAGAATGTAGTCAGGGGTAATGTGTACTGCAAACGTGTCAGGTAGTATAGCCATTCAGCTAGGATGCATCTCAGCTGTTGGTAACACCAATTGATATCCCCATATTGTCATCCATTCCATCAGCAGGAGGATGGTCTGCAGTCATATTCCACAGGGATATGTCAGTGTGGTGACACCATGGCTGTGACATATGTGGTGTACAGTTGCACACATGCCACAGGTATGTATAACAGCTGTTGGCCATGCAAATATGACTGGTGGCCTGCTGGTACAGGTATGCTCTGCACCCTTATGTCAAGAAATCCACATACACACACATCCTGACTTGGCGACACTGTATCTAGACCCCAACCTGGGTATGTAGTGCTACTGAACTGTGTGGCTGTCAATGCACACATTACACCATCTGTAGGGTGAGGTGTGTATCAGGTCATGTGCTACATGCAGACCATCCACAGACCCATACAATATGGTAATGGGGGATGTAATGTTTGTATATGGTGAATACATAATGTGTCATACCATCATATACACATTGACCAATGCATAACGGGTAGACACACATCTTAGAGACCTGGTTATATAGTTGATAACTAACTAGTCCATGTGTCCAATGTGTTACAGATAGGCTGCACACAGCACATGTGTAACTGGGCCGTATCCTGTTTTCTGTTACATGTATGGGTGATGGTGACATTGTCCACCTGAGAGTGGTACGTGGGCCATATACCAGGTGTACCATGGTGTAAAGACTGTGTACACAGCACCCACATACCCCACTGGGTATTGTACACACTAGAACCCATCTAGATATTTTGACATACCCACTATCACATAGTGTCCACGATGCAAAAATAACCAATTGCATATCACATCAGTGGCACGACAGGGATATGCATGTGATGCACATGCCACAGGCATAGTAGGGTGTTGCATTCCATTGCCACACCTTTGTGGCAATGTGTATTGTAATAGGAGTATGTGGACTTGGACCGGAGTACCCTACAGATATGCACACATGCACATATACACACACGTGGCAGACCTCAATGGGATTCCCATGCCTACCGAACCAATGGTGCAACACTGTTGTGCTGGTACTGCAAGACACATGTAGCTGTTATGGAGTGGAGTGTAACAGGCTACATGTTACATTAATGGGGTTGAGAGGCACCACACACTATACAAGTCATACGAATAGGCATCCCCCCAGCCAAACATGTCCTCCCTGCAATACACTACCAAGTGTTGGCGATCCCATAACCAGGACCAGTGGCAACATGGGCACACAATGTTACCTGTACTACATCCCACCTGTATGATGTCAGGCTGTTATTGGCAACATATCATGCAGTACATTCTATCTCCCATAGGGAATGTATTATGTGGATGCCATCAACATTACCAGGCTTCAGATACACAGACACAGATATGCAGATACATGTATACATATACATAATTATATGTGACTGCACATACAAATGCAGTTATATGTACAGTACGAAATGTAAGCGGTAGGTGCACACAATATGGAACAGCCACTATGCCTACAGTTGATCCCTGAACAACTGGACACTGTATGTGCCATCCATACAAATGACAATTGTTGCCTGTAACATACACCCACAGAGAGGTCATAGGCGAAACAACACCCACAGGTTTCCTGACATGGCATCCTGTCATCCTGTACTATTACAGTTTTACATGCCATGACATATAGCTGTTCAGACACTGACAACTATATCAACAGAGTGATGCTACACTGATCCAGTTACACTCATACAGTAGGTTGGAAAGGTTCACAGCTGTTGCTGTCCAAGCCAAGTCATTCACATTGTACAATAGGAAAGACACACTGGGCCACAGGATACCTAACTATCAACAGTATGTACTCCAGGTGTGTAGTTCAGCAGCCTTTATCTACACATTGTACAAACACAGTAGGTGGTATGGACATCTTATGACCACATGGGTAGTAACTGCTTCATAACGTGGCATAACTGACACCATCACATGCACACCAACACACAGAAAAGCTTGTATGGCAGGGGGCAGTAGTCCTGCAGTACCCAGATCCATGACAGTAATGTGTATATAGATGAAGTATGTGGTACTGCACATCCAGATACCTTAAGGCAGCTCAGCCCTGATAACCCCACATTTTGTAGCAGCCTAGGTCTTTTCTGGTGCTCCCCCCTGGACTCAATTATACAGGGCCATATACCACTGTTACATACACTGGGCTCTGCAGTGCATGAGGGCACACATGTATTGTGTAGGTGGTGCCCACACATATATGGCCCCAGCCCCACCATATGTGTGGGGGTTACAATGGCAGTGGACTGATGGCAGACATGGCAGTGTGTTATACTACCATCCCACTATGGATCAACCACTGACAACATGACACGTGTGCACAGCATGGTATGTAGGTGATGGCCAGAGGCTGGAATACAGGCACATATGTGGACAAGTATTGCCATACACTACGCAAGGTGCAGGTGTTACAGGATAGTCTGTAACATACCCTTAGTCAGGGAATTGCTGGTATGGATGGCCATGGATGTAGCCATGTACCAGTAACATGCAACACACAGACTGCCAGTGTATTATCTGACACAAGACCTGTGTGGTGGACAGACAAGACAGGATAGGCACAGCTCTGGCCAGCATGAGGGTAGGCCCACAGTTGTGTGCTATGCAGATGGACTGCATTCCATGGCAAACTAGTATGTACACCCACACCCTGTAACACCAGTACTGTACAATGCATAACACAACTCCACTCACAGTCTGTCTGTACTTCCTCATCCTCTGACAAATATGTGGCTGCCCTGAGTGTGCTGGTTCACCTGTATGGGGTATTGCTACATGCTGTCAGTAGCACTGCTGCCCACACATGGGATGGATGCCCATCACACAGGAGATGTAATGGGACCATGCACACATGATGTGGGGATCAATAGTGGGTGGTTGTCATGACAGTGTTAAATGGGTAAAGTACACATGTGTAATCATATATCTGGCTTTCTGAATATGTAAATGTACATATATTCCCACCATAGTTCCTGGACATGAAGTGTAGGCCACCCATGCCCGTAGGTTCCCAATGTCGTAGTTGCAGGGGATGTCAGGTATCTCTAGCAGGTATACTAGTAGGCTATTACTACTGTCATTGGGATTGTCTTCACAGACATGGTGTGTGTGGCAGGTCACATCTGCTCATAACATGTGTGCCATTGGTTACTGAACAACATCCAAAGGACATCAGTGTACAGTACTGCTGCTAGCATGTAATGCCACTGTGGACTGCAGCAGAGATATTGGCCAGTATATGTACATTCCAGAGGTATACACATATGCCCTTAGTGCTGCACATGTGTACCATGCCTCACAATATGGATGTGGATGGCCATGTAGATGGGTATAACACATGATGACAGGTATATAATGTCCACCATAGGTCATGCATTCACACACTCCTGCCTGGCCTGTAATGGTATGACCACTGGTACAGGGGTGCCATAGCCACATACTACACAATAGGTATTGACATACATCTACACTGCATCCCACTGCCCTGTCTGACATAAATGACTGTTAGGGGAGGTCCGGCAGTGGGACATCTGGCTAGTATCTGCACATGACATTCCACTGGGTAGCTATACTCAGCTGCTAGGCATGTCACAATGCACAGTGCAGGCTGCAGGCAGACTGGCTCAACACTGGCCTACACCTCCCAAGGGGGAATGCACATGTACCTGCATATACAGCAGGCTCCACAGGCATGTCATAGCACAGGGTAGGATACATCTGTGTGACAGTGCATATCCACAACCACTGTGAATACAGCCACAGCCACATATGGTTAGCTAGCATGGTATGACAGTATATGGACTATGTGTTCAACACCATCCTCATATATGCCACTCACATACTTCCCTATATATACTGGCCTGATACACAGTTTGGTCTGGTGGGTGTCTGTGGTATGGGACATGTGTGTTTATGGCCCTACAAACATATATGTCACTACAGTACCATACAGTGGAGCAGCATGTAACATCTGAAAGTAGGGGAACTAGAACAATGCCATCTACCACAGTCTGTACACAGGCTAAGGTACATATCAACACTACACACACTTTCGACATTCACCATAGGTACACAGACCTCAGTACTGTACAAACATCCTCAGAATGTGCAGGTAATATAATGTAATGTAACCGCTACTGTACATAACATGTGTAGCAGTCAGATATATCTGTGGCTTGTTCTCAGATATGATGCAACAAAGTATGGTGTACAGCACATATGCACCACTTCATGCACAGCATATGTACAAAGGTTGACAGAGGTGTGGCTTGGAGCACATACACAGGACCAATATTGACATGTTGCTGCGATGACCGCATACATTTACTGTTGTTACAGGGTTGTTGCAACATATGTCCTTTGAGGGATATGCCGTCTGTGACTACCACAGCTTTCTCCATCTACTGACTGCAATCCTCACACTACCTTCAGCAGTTGACAGCTAGATGCTCTGTGGGTGACACATGCAGCCATGGACACAACACTTCCCAGGCTGCAGATGATCCTGCAGATGGTGATTCCCCATCAACATGGAACTGACATGGCAGGTATTGAGACATGCCCATCAGTTATATCCACACAAACACTGTGAAAGCAACATTACTCCTAATGTGGTATAGCGGCACCTACAAGCTGTAGTCAGGTCAGGCACATCCACCTCCTATTTGATGCACTGTTTCCACAGTGTATGCTGTTAGAGGTACACCGTAATCCATCTGGGATGCTGTTTGGCACACAACATATCTATTTCCTGCTCACAGTGGGTGACAAGCGCAAACACCACCATGATGTTCCTGGGTATTGGAGTGTGTTTCCATACAATTGGCAATGGGGATGTTACCACAGCTGTTTCACATGCAATCAGCTAGGGGAGGGTTGCGATTCATGCAGAGGCCATCAGCTGATTATGAGCATTACCTACATTACACATGCTGCTGCCTAAGCAAAGAGGGTGTAGGTCTCCATGTCCACCTGAGAGGGGGTGGGGACACAGGCAGAGGCTAATACGTGTCAGGGAGGGGTGAGAGGGTAAAACTAAGCCATGGTTGTGTCACACACCTAGCAGCACAGGGTATCAAACCCCTGATGACTATGTAGTGCTAGCACAGTCTGCTGCAATTATTGGATGCGTCACATAGGTTACCTGTTGTGAAGTACTACGAACATATATGTGATGGTGAGTGACATCTGCAAGAGGGATACAGTAGATGTACAGTAGGTGACATACACATGCCTGTCAGCATGAACAGGTGCCAGCGTCAACACAGCCGCACTCTCACAAGGACACACACACTTTGACACATGTGGCAGGGCCAGGTGTACAACTCATTAGTTGTGGTATTGCCATATCACATCACTGTGCAAGTATCCCATGCACCACAAATGTCATATGGGGGCTGTACGGGTGAAGGGTATGGGAAGGTGTCTGACATCAGACAGCATGCTGCAGTATGCCCATGGGGGCTGTAGGGGGTGTGAATGTGAACATCTGCAGCATGCAACACACACACACAAACACACAGGGTGCTACTACTGACATGAATGTGTGCATGCCTGCACAGGTGTATGTTGTTCAACTGCGACAGATGGCTGTCCACGGCTAGGCGATGGGAATACCTTGGCATCAGGCCACATGACGATGGTCAACATTATGGCTCAGGGATGAAGTGTCTGCATTTGCCCACACAGGTAGGTATTGTATCTCCCATCCAGTCACCTGGGTGACTACTGTGTGTGGGCATTTCTGTGCATCACTTGCCATGTCTGTTTTCCTTCATCCATGACATGGACTGCATCTGGGATGTGTATACCTCCCACATGCCTGTACATTGCCATGTGGAACTGTAGGAACTGTACTTGGGGTGTCCAGCCCATGTTGTGAACACAGATTATCATCAAATGTGCCAGTCCTGCCCACCTGTGGTGGGAGCTGGTAAGGCCAGCAGCTTTACCATGCACCTACATTGTGTGCATGCTATCAGCATTCCTTGCTGTCAGTGGCATATGTCCATATGGGCATGTTGTCAGGCATGGTATGTCTGTTGTGGGTCACATGTGATGGCACCACAGGTGGTGCAGTTGTCCATTGGAGAACATGGGGGAGGTGCACTGTCTGCACATTGGACAGATGGACTGGGTGTCACTACTGTCACTCCATAGTTATTATCGCTGGCCAATGTGCAGTGTACTACTCACATATTGGCTGTTACCTAGGCATCTGTGTGTATGACACATAGGGTGAGAGTGTGCTCTGGGTAATACTGGGGTTGTTAACTGTGATTGCCTGGCCTTGATGTCACATGTCTGGGTATGGCTCTGCACCTTGGCCTCACAGCCATATCACATGCATTATCCCTGTACAGTGGACATTGTGATATATAGTATAGCCACCATATAAGAAAATGCAAAACCCTCTCCACATTGGCCACAGGTGTCACACAGTCACAACCACCTGTACACAGGATACAGGTTACAAACACACACTCTGGTCATGTTTGGGAATAGAACCCCTACTTAATTAGTGTATGACACTACAGCACTACGCAGTTATAATAAGTGCCACGGATATTACTAGGGTAGTCCTTGCCCAAAAGTGTATTTCACACTGACTGACATCAGCAGGACTGCCAAAACAGGTCTTTGAAATGACTACGAGAGACTAGCCTAAAATGCATTGCTTTCTAAACAGACAGTGACACACACAATACATCCGGAACTGCCATGTGTGGGGATGCAACCCAACCAAGTGTCTAATTCACACTACAGCAGTATGCAGTTACAGCATGCGCTAATGAGATTACTGGGCTAAAGCTCTCCCAGGGGAGTATTTCTAGGTGGATGACATCAGCAGTCTTGCCAAAGTTGGGTATGTGAAATGTACGGGGTGTGAGTTACCTAAAAGCATTGCTCTCTACATAGTCAGACATGCACACATACAAGGCAGGTCGGGGGCTAGAACTCTCAACTAACTCCTTAATCACACTATGCCATACAATGTTACAGGATGCACTATGGAGATTACACAGCTAAGATTGTCCCAGAGGTGTATTACAAGTTGCGTGACATCAGCAGCCTTCCCAAAGGAGTGTATTCGACTTGTAAGGGGAGTGAGTAGCCTAAAAAGCATTGTTCTCTACACAGTCAGTGACAGACAGACACGCACACACAGACTCACACATGCACAGTTGCCACATCTGGGGTTTGACCTCCTACCTAACTACATTATCACACTACAGCAGTATGCAGTTACAGCATGCACTACAGCTCTCCCAGGGGAGTATTTCTAGGTGGGTGACATCAGCAGCCTTGCCAAAGTTGGGTATGTGAAATGTACGGGGTGTGAGTTACCTAAAAGCATTGCTCTCTGCACAGTCAGACATGCATGCATACACACACAGTTTACAGGTTAGGGGCTAGAACTCCCAACAAATTCCTTAACCATACTATGGCCATATGATGTTATGGGACGTGCTATGGAGTTTACTCAGCTACAATTGTCCCAGAGGTATATTTTAAGTTGCGTGACATCAGCAGCCTTGCCAAAGGAGGGTACTCAACTTGTAAGGGGTGTGAGTAGCCTAAAAAGCATTGCTCTCTACACAGTCAGTGACAGACAGACACACACACACACACTTGCCATGTCTGGGGTTAGAATTCCTACCTTACTAATTTATCATACTACAGCAGTACGCAGTTACAGCATGCGCTACAGAGATTACTAGGTTACAGCTCTCCCAGGGGAGTATTTCTAGGTGGGTGACAGCAGCCTTGCCAAAGTTGGGTATGTGAAATGTACAGGGTGTGAGTTACCTAAAAGCATTGCTCTCTACACAGTTGGACACGCATACAGTTGGCAGGTCAGGGGCTAGAACTCCCAACTAATTCCTTAATCACACTATGGCCATACGATGTTATGGGACATGCTACAGAGATTACTTGACTGTGATTGTCCAAGAGGTGTATTCCAAGTTGCTTGACATCAGCAGCCTTGCCAAAGGAGGGTATTTGACGTGTAATGAGTGTGAGTGGCCTAAAAAGCATAGCTCTCTACACAGTCAGTGACAGACAGACACGCACACACAGACTCATGCACGCACAGTTACCACATCTGGGGTTTGACCTCCTCCCTAATGACATTATTACACTACAGCAGTACGCAGTTACAGCATGCACTACAGACATTACTAGGTTACAGCTCTCCTAGGGGAGTATTTCTAGGTGGGTGACAGCAGCCTTGCCAAAGTTGGGTATGTGAAATGTATGGGTATGAGTTACCTAAAAGCATTGCTTTCTACACAGTTGGACATGCACACACACAGTTGGCAGGTCGGGGGCTAGAACTCCCAACTAACTCATTAATCATACTATGGCCATACAATATTACGGGACATGCTATGGAGATTACTCGACTGTGACTGTCCCAGAGGTGTATTCCAAGTTGCGTGACATCAGCAGCCTTGCCAAAGGAGGGTATTCGACATGTAATGTGTGTGAGTGGCCTAAAAAGCATTGATCTCTACACAGTCAGTGACAGACAGACATGCACACACAGACTCACACATGCACAGTTGCCACATCTGGAGTTTGACCTCCTCCCTAATTACATTATTACACTACAGCAGTATGCAGTTACAGCATGCACTACAGAGATTACTAGGCTACAGCTCTCCCAGGAGAGTATTTCTAGGTGGGTGACATCAGCAGCCTTGCCAAAGGTGGGTATGTGAATTGTACGGGGTGAGGGTAACCTAAAAGCATTGCTCTCTACACAGTCAGACATGCACGCATATACACACAGTTGGCAGGTCAGGTGCTAGATCTCCCAACTAACTCCTTAATCACACTATGGCCATACGATGTCATAGGACATGCTACAGAGATTACTTGGTGACAGTTGTCCCAGAGGTATATTTCAAGTTGCGTGACATCAGCAGCGTTACCAAAGGAGGGTATTCGACTTGTAAGGGGTGTGAGTAGCCTAAAAAGCATTGCTCTCTACACAGTCAGTGACAGACAGACACACACACATACGCACACACACAGACTCACACACGCACAGTTGCCATGTCTGGGGTTTGACCTCCTACCTAACTACACTATCACACTACAGCAGTATGCAGTTACAGCATACGCTATGGAGATTACAGGGCTACAGCTCTCCCAGGCGAGTATTTCTAGGTGGGTGACATCAACAGCTTTGCCAAAGTTGGGTATGTGAAATGTAAGGGGTGTGAGTAACCTAAAAGCATTGCTCTCTACACAGTCAGTGAGAGACAGACACACACACGAACAGTGACACACACTCACACACATAGTTGCCATGTCTAGGGTCAGAACTCCTACCTAAAGAGTCTATCACACTACAGCAATACGCAGTTATGGGATGCATCACAGAGATTACTGGCCTACAAGTCTCCCAAAGGTGTATTACACATTGGATAACCTCAGCAGGCTTGTCAGGGTACTCCACAGGGTGGCCAGTGTGTGTGCATGGTCCATACACCATCCATGTAGGAGTGACATGTCACAGGCAGCCACGCACGGGGTCATATGTCACAGGTGCATGTCTAGGGCAACTAGCTGACTATGTCCTTGTACAGCCATGTTGCACAGCTGGCACATGGACCACATAGTCTGCAGTGCTGACAGGTACTGGTCACTAGTAACTGCAGTGTGTGATATCTGCAACTGATGTGTTTGGGGCCCTTTGGCTGTGTGCTCGGTGGGACAGGCATGGATGGCTCCTTGTCATGGTCACCCTCTACCACACATCTATATCCATCTACCTTTGCCATATTATGGTGTGTTGTCCTTACATATATGTCTGTATTCCTATCCACTGTGTGTGCAAGGCATGAGTGGTGCATACTAACATGTGTCTGCAGTAACTATTGCAACCACTGGATATGTCTGGTCCACTGGTATTTGCATACATGGCCTTCATGTGTTTAAGTGTGTGAGCATGCCCAGTATGACCTTTCAGTATGTTGATGACTGACATTGCCTTCATTACTATAAGTATGTGAGCATGCCTAGTAAGGCCGTCTGTTATGCATGTGTGTAGCATGTCCGGTGGTTTGTACTGCACAGCTGACCTTTGTGTTGTACACTGACAGGTAGCATGCTGTGTCTGCAGGGTATCCACTGATCATTTGGCATTGACTGTTGCAACTTGTCTGCATAGCGGGGGTATACCTGACTATTTCTATGTTTCTACACAGGAGTGGGGGGGCACACCTGACTGTTACTGTATGTCTATGTGAGGTGGGGGGCACACCTGAAAGTTGTACACGTTTGCTAAGACTGTACTGGTATGTCCTGTAGTCCGATTGTGTCAGTGGTCTTACACATCATGCTGGCTACACCATACCAGTGTACTTCCGTTCATATCTTTTGATTGCATATACATTAGTTTCTGACTTCCTAGCTGTCACAACTGACATCCCACTACCTGGCCTGCTGTGGTCTGTCTGTGTAGGCCTGAGTGGGGGTCAGCCATACCCCTCATTCAGAGGCCATAGTACGGCATTTGGTTGTGTTTGTCTACACCTGTCCTGCTGACTGTGACTGTTGGGTATTTGACCCCCCTCCTGACTGGCATGTGTGAGTCACTTATCCTGTGGGTGTCCAAGTATTGTGGGCGATGCTGCAGGGCTGTCTATGTCGGATGCACTTAGTACACTGCCTACGTATGGTTAGGCACAGGTAGTGTAATGTTTGGCATCCCTTTTACTGTATGTGAGAGTCAGAGAAAGGTGCTATTTCCTGGGTCCCTCCCGTGTCAGTGTATGTGCTATGTGTTGCTTCTTTGCCAGGGCCAGGGCATACTGGGCACACCTCCTTCTGCCTACTGGGGCAGACTCAGGTTGTTCCTCCTCCAAGTCACTCTGTGCCTTTGCAGGCCATGATATTGGTGGGGGGCTATATGGGAAGTCAAACAAAATGCTCTGCCAGTACGGCAATGCAGGGTCAAACCAATAAGTGTACAAGAACCAATGACCAGCATATAGGTATAAAAGGCAATCAGTCTAATACAAATAGAAGTATATTTATTCCTCAGACCGGTATCGACTTACTAGCCTTCTTCAGTGAATCTTGCCTTTTAAACCTATATGCTGGTCATTGGTTCTTGTACACCTGGGGGGGCTATATGGCCCTGCCCCTTGCTGCTCCTGCTGCAGCTGTTTCTGCAGGATCATATTGTGTAGCATGGCACATACAAGGATGATTTGTGTACATGTAGTTGGTGAGTACTGCAAGGCTCCACTGGATGTGTCCAGGCACCGGAGCCATGACTTGAGCATCCCAAACACACGCTCTGTTATGATTCTTGTTTGTGTGTGTGCCTCATTATGGAGTTCTTGGTCGGGTGTGTGTGCATTTCTGATGGGTGTCATCAGCCACGGCTCCAGTGCGTATCCAGCATCCCCCACTAGGTGACCATGTGGGATGTCCCCACTGGCAAATTTCTGGTACAGCTGCATCAGATGCCAGATGTGGAAATCGTGATAACTTCCAAGGCAGCCAGCACACATGTTCAGTATTATGCCCTGGGCATCGCACGTGACCTGGCAGTTGATGGAGGGGAAGCCCTTGTGGTTGATGTAGACCCTACCCTGCTCACTGGGTGGTGCTTTGATGCATATGTGCGTGCAGTCTATTGCACCCACTACCTCATGGAATTCCGCTATCTGGTGGAAGGGATGCATACTGCTGGCCAACGCCTCATGGGTGAGGGGGAAATATACGTGCTCACCGGCATGTGCTGCCATGGTATCCAGGAACTGGTGGAGTACCCTGGATACTGATGCCTGTGAGATCCCCATCATATCCCCAGTTGGCCTTTGGAAGGTACCCGTAGCTAGTATTATTAGGCCTACACATACCTTAGTTTCCACTGGGATGGGTTCCCCTCTGTTAGTTCTGTGTGTCAGGTGTGGCCGGCACAGCTCAACAATCTGCTGTAGGAGGTCTCTGTCCACCCTATATCACTCCACTATCTCCAGCTCATGTAGCCGTTGGTAGGTCAACCTGGGTCTGTACACTCTTCTCCATCTCCTAACTGTGGTTTGTCTGCAGCATTTCCATCTTCGCCACCTTCAGCCTCTTCCACAAGTTGTATGATAGCTATTGCAGCCCCTAACATTTTGCAGTTGTGAGTGTTAAAAGTTCCCTGCTTGTTTACACTGATGGTGTAGGGTATGGGAAAAACCAGAGGGGTAGGTGTTTGTATAGTTTATAGTGACGTTCTGGGCTGTTGATGGTCTGCTGCCTGTGTAATTGGCTGGTTCTGATCTGCTTCACCTGGCAGTGAACCTAGTACCCCTTGGTTAACTTCCTACTGCTGCTTTGCCTTCCCTTTGCCCTTCTGATTCATCCCGGGTGTGTGCTGTGCAATCGGTGTACTTCAATGTGCACACTGCTACTATTTCCTGGGTTCACTAACTTTATCCTCCTGTAGATCCCGTTGCACAGCAAGCACACCTGCTTACACTGTGTCATACGTGCTGGGCAGGTTTAGACACACCTCCTGGGTTTGCTGTGCTAAGCTGGATGCAACCCAGAGCCACAGGGCTCCAATCCACTGACAGTATGCCTGACACTCCCACACATGATGTCACCTACCTCCTAGTCTTGCACTCAGCTATTCATACTCATACACTGTTAGGACTTGCCTCACATGCTGGGGAAAACTGGGATTCACTATCCTTCCTCTCCTTTGTATAGAATTGCCTGCTAATGCATAGTTGCATGTGTCACACTGTGCCTCCCCCCTTAGCAACCACTACTCACTGGCCAGGTTGTCTTTTACCTGCCATTGACTTGCATGGCGGAATACTGATTTTAGATAGACTGTTGTTTTTAGGTTTATTTTCTTATTTCCCCACCGGTCCCGTTTGAGCGCCGCTGCCCTATGCTTCAACGGATGTGATCGGCGGACATATCATAAAAGTTGTATTTTGTACATTTGGCATTGTTTGCAATGCCAATGGCCTTCTACTTGGCTATTGGCATGCTTCCTCAATGCTATGCAGCCTTTATTTGGAACTGTCATAGCTCTGTTTTGCAGTTTGCAGTGCCGTACTCTGTTACTAATCGAGTACATTTTTGCATATTACGCTAGTCCTGCATGCCCTGATTCCTGCTTCCTGGATGGCAAATTTACCTCATTTGCATGGTTTTCACCTGCAAATGGGGTGATTTGCATATGGGGGCTGGTGACATGCAGCACTATTGCTACAGCACTCGCACACGTCAGCCGTCATATTGGCAATATTTCATCTAACACTAATCATGCACGCCGTGCAAGCTTTAGAGAATCCGGGGGAATATGGACTCATTTTCAGCCATCACTTGTCAGAACAAAACATGGAAGCATAAAACAATCGCCACAATGTACAGGAAGCAGAATCCTAAAATGACAGGCAAGTAGTATTCCACAGGAAGTATAAACACAAGCAAACATTACATGTTCGACTAACAAATAATATACACAAAAATAAACAAGTAATCAAACAAATACAGAGCATGATACATTATTACAAGGTTTCTTTAACAATCAGATTGTTTGACTTATGTCCACTCCAACAAAAGCAGATGTTTGTGGTCCTTTTGATGTGTCATGTCTGCTTTGAAGATGATTGACTTCACATTTAAAAAGTTTGTCATTGTTCAACTTTTTCAAATTCAGCATTCTCACTGAATTTTGGTTTCCACCTTCAGAATGTGAGGGGAACAGTGTGCAGAACTGAAGTAGTCATGATGCAGAAAAAATATATATTTGAAGTGGAAACATGTCCAGCCTTAGCCCCATATTCTGCTCACTGTCACTTTTTTTAGTAACACAAGTATAAGGAACGAGTCAACTGCAGAAAACCACAAGGAACTCCAAAAAGCACGTAGAAAACAGAACCCACAATAGTAGAAACAATTTATTTACGTTTAACAGAATAAAGCTTTCGGGATATTCCCTTCTTCAGTATTCAGTACCACGTTTTAAAATATACATAATTTTATACTTTAAAAGCACAATAACGCATGACACAGCCAGCCAATGAAAACATTCAAGCAATTACTGCTTAAAGGAATATATAAAAAACACTTAATGAAGTATCATATAAAGTGATAGGATGTTTGATATAAGCACTTTTTTAGTAATAAAGGTCAGAGTACAAATTTTTGTTGCATTAGTTCAGTTTATGCAGATGTATCTCAGCTTCATAACTGAAAAGGTGAGTAGTTAACCAAACTGAGGGCTTAGTGTTCATTTTGCTTGACAAAAGATTCAGTAAGCCTGGAGAATAAATGAAATCAGTTCATTAATATGACTTATTATATGCTGTTACCCAAAGAAGGCTTCTTCTAAAGTGACAACTTTAACCCCCCCCTCTTTTCCCACATGGTTCTTTGCACTATAAAGCACATTATGTGAAGTCTCTGCTACAGATGCATGATGGAGAAAAAACATAACAAAAGGTTAAAGGTAAAACTGGCTTCATCCAATGCATTGCATGACAAGTGTTCTTCATTGTCTGAGGTCACAACCTAAGATTAGCTTTTCAGTTGCAGCAACATGAAGCTGAATTGACATAAATAAGATAAATAACTGAAAAAATAAAAAGAAGAAAAAAAAACACTTCCCTTCACCAATGGAGCACCCTCCCCACCCACTTTTGACATATTATCATAGCCTAAGAATGTCATGATGCATTTGAAGAGTATTTGTGAAACAAAAGAATGTCATGACATATGATGCATTTGAAGAGTATTTGTGAAACAAAAGAATGTCATGACATATTTGTCGAGTACTTGTGAAACAAATTTGCCCAACAGACATTTGTCAGTGCTGAATGTCGACTTGTAAGTATCGAGGATTACACCAATGCTGGTTGCAATATGTCATCAAAAAACAAGTATGAGGCAGTGAAAAGTGTTCAACTTGTTATTAATCTCATTCCAGCACTAAATATGCTAAAGTGCAATCATTTCATACAATTACATAACAGACACACTCATCCTAGTGAGTTTCTGCAGGAAACATTAAACAATTGTCTTCTTTTATATCTCATTTACCCACTGCTTTTTGGAATGATACCCGACCATCCACTCCATAGGTGGATTCCATGGATCAGTAATGCTCTCACTGTATATATATATCTATATATATATATATACATATATATATATATATATATATATATATATACCTACTCAGATCTAAGGAGAAACTTGAGCCTAATATATATGCCTATGTTCTTTTCAACTTCCCTCCCCATATTTATATTAGGATCATAATGTCATTGAAAATGCAAGACAACTGGGTCATGCGACCATTTACACCTTGCCAGTATCCATCCTTTGACATTACCTCGCTTTTTAAGGAGGGGTAGGCCAAACTGTCTAAGGAGGAATTTCTGAATGCCCATCCAGTTATTTAGCTCCTATATGAAGTAAGATAATGTATCACACTGCTTTATTTTAATTAGAATTCTGTCCCATAGAATGGATAGGTACTGTATGATGAATGTTTTTCTCCACCATGTTTTGTTTATTTGGTGATGTATAGTTAGGTCTCTGATCCTAATACTTGTAGGATTACTTAATGTTTGAAGATGTAAGAAGTCTTGCACTACTGGATCACTTATGGCCCAGTAGTCAAGATACAAACCACCCCAAAGGAGTCTACAAGATACTGAAAACAGAGGCAGTGAGTAAAGATTCTCCTGGTACTTCAGATTTATTAATCCCATCATTTTTTAGTAAGGAACCTTTGGGGTATTTACAGTTCATTGATACGGCAAGTGACATAAATTCCAAAGGGGCATTGTATTCTATGATAGAGCTAATCAATGCTGAATACAAGGAGATGAGGACTTTCTTTAGCTCTAGACAGTGTTCCTGTTGTGACCAGCTGTGCCACGTAGAAAAACTTCCTAACCACAGGTGCAATATGATGATCAAGTGTGAGAAAATTATCTACACATGATCCAAGGTTTCTCACCACATTCTCATTATAAAGTGAGATTGTCTATGATATGAGCTAGAAAGAGGGATTGCTCATTTAATGTGACAATATTGTACATTTTACCATTTAATTTGAGCTCATTTTTATTCACCAGTTAAAGTGTAAACGCATATTGTTGTTTTTGAAGTTGTGGTTTTGTGTGTGTGTGTGTGTGTGTGTGTGTGTGTGTGTGTACGTGTAAGAGAGAGAAAGGATGACTTGAGATGATACCCATTTTATAGCCACCTGTCAACTTGGTTAACCAGAGATCCTCTTTTGTTACTTGAAAATTTGGGAATTAGATGCCCAATTGCAGAGGTTATCCTAGTACAGACCCCTTTGGAATACACAAAGGACACAGCCACCACCCTCATTGTGTGGGTTCTTTCGGCCAATTTGCTATCTACCTCACCACATAGGTATCAATGTGGAGTACCATTCACTTGTATACTTTGTTTGCATCTGGTATGGTATCAAATATGTTGGTGAGCTTGAGGCATGCTATGTGTACAGGATGACCACTGTCTACAGCTTATATTACCCTTTCAAAGAAGTTTACCAAATTCATTAGCCAGGGTCTACCATTTGCAAAACTAAACTGCTGAGGGAGACGTCTGATAAGATTTTTTTTTTCTTTTTCTTTTTTTTTCGTCCCCCTGGAACTCATTCTTAGTGACCCAGCCCCATGCCAGGTCTACCAGCTAATCACCAACCCCCAGACTTACTCAATATTTGCTTGAGCAGTTGTGGATCCTGAGGGTATCCTGAGTTTATGGCTCTTCTGTATTTCTGTTTGGGGAGATTTTTTTTTTTTTTTTTTTATGTGTGTGACCTACCACTTTATCCCAACCCCATGCTCGTTGATTATGACTATGGTCCACTCTCTCTTTGGACCACACCTCCACTTAGGGAGCATATCAATGAGTGCCCTTCCATCTGTGATCCAGCTCCTCCCTGCTGCTCTATTTGTCATCCGATCCATTAATTGAAGCCAAGTCAGCTGAGGCACAGTTAGAACTTTATCCTTCTATGCCATTGGAGTGGCAAGTCTGAAAAGATTTTTGATATCATAGTTAATCAGGACTGTTATGATACATTCCATTGCTTTGCATATAAGACTTGTCAAACTAATGGGTATGTAATTTCCAGGGTCAGTGATGGAACCACTCTTGTGAAATGCCATAGCAATAGTTGTGTGCCAGACCTTGGAAAAAAGCCAGTGGTTGGGATCAAGTTAAACAGATTAAGGAGCAGGTCTGTCTGTGAATATTTAGTACCGTTTATCAAGCATCTGTGTATATTATCTTGTCTCAATGAGGAGACATAGGATGCATTTTTGTTTTGGAAAGTGACTTTAGTAAATAATCTTTAGTGATGATGGGAGTTGAATATCCCAGGGGACATGTGGGCGTTGTATACATTTATTATATATTACTATCATTTCATACTTCCTTAACAATATGTTATGTGCCTATATCATCTCACTTCTTTCTCTCCTGTTTTGCAAGTCAGTGAAACTGTGTGAAATATTATCTTGTCTGAGTGGAGACAGGGTGAGTCCCCACAGATTTTATTAGCAAGGGATTTAAATGTTTTAAACAGTTCAAAACAGATATAAACAGACAACTGATAGAATCAACCCATATATTATAGAATTACAGGCATGTTATACATATATGTCTGCATTACAGTCTGAGGTTTTACAGGACATGAAAATGATTTTGACAATTCATAGCTGGAGTCTGTAGACTAAGACTATAACAAGATTAGAACAACCCCATCTATAACAAAAATAAGGATTTTTGTCCTAGGGCTGCATCATTTTAAAAACTTATATATACAGTTACGCTTCCTGTTCATCCACTTAGCTTAATTGTTATGAAGGGATGTTAGCAATGATTCCCAAACAGAAGCAGAAGCAGCAATTGGACCAGTTTATCAAGTGCATCAGGTTATCAGAAAGTGGGTCTGGGAAAATGCTAGCTCCGTTATCACATCCAGAAAAAGGGTTTCTGTCTTGATGTGTCACACACTACAATCGAACTGAGTCCAATCACATAAAGGTAATCAAAGCAAAAGGTCAATTCTGAAATGTTAAACTAAGGTCCCATATATGGGTAGCTTAGGTGGATATTTAAGATTTCACTGCATTTATGAAACAAAAGAATAGGATACATTCTCTAGTATCCAGGCTAACTTTCCCTAGTCAGTATGAGTATGACCTCAAGTCACCCCTACAAAGAGGACGCTGGTCTAATGGGAGTAACCCAGGCAACAAAGAGTAAATACAATAAAGTAAACTAAAATTTAGATCTAAACAGAGCAGGTCTGGTTCTCACAAGTGCTGCTGGCTGTAAAATAATGATCCCTCCACAGTCAGTGTTTTTTAGAGGACTGACTAGCATTAGTGATGGAGTTGTCACTATTCCAGGAGGGGGCAATTTTAGTACAGTGATGGATCCTGTAAAATGTTCATCCTAAATCTAATAGGGGTCTACAGGTGAAGCCTCAGGAACTTTGTCTTATAGATATCATGGGGGGGGGGGGTGACATCACAATGAACAAAACATTCTGGAGGGATAGGTTCCTGACCCCAAGACTCCCCAGACTCTGGAATAGACTGCCCATACATGTCAAGCAGAGCGCCTCTTTGGCCCTCTTCAAAAGGAACATTGATGATTGGATGGGAGATAGGAAATTCACCACGGGGATCACGTCAGTCACCCTGCTAGACAGGGGTCCAGGGAAGTAAATATTGTGAGAAGAAATAGCCAGGGAATTATTATGGCTAGGCTTGTATAGACCCTAGGGCAGATAGCCTAGTATCAACCTACGAACCTAGTACAAACCTATGAACATATCCTAAATACCCAAAGGTTATATTCACAGCACCTCCAATGGAATTAGCAAGCAAATTGGATTTTTGGTTAGCGAGTTCTTATGCAGCATAATGGGCAATAGACTCATATACTTTACCAATTTTCTTATCTGATTATTTATAACTTTCTTTCTACTTCATTGCCCCCAGTGTAGACCCCTTCAACAATGATATTTTGCCCAACACCTTGTCAAAAGAGAAGAGTTAGAGGAGAAAATAAGATCTCATCACTGACTATTGCACTGACTAAGCTTGAGAGAGATGACATTGGTGACCTTCAAGAGTTTTTTCAAAGTAAGTTTGAAAATCTGTTCATTAAACTTACTAGTGTAAACTTACTAATTTACAACATTAATAATATCAGAACCAAAACGCAATACTCTGTAAAAAAGATAAATCTAGAAGAAAAAAACTAAGCTCCCACGGCAAGTTAACAGGGCACACTTTAATGTTAATGCTTTCATTCAAAAATGAAGCATGAATTTCATCAGACACAAATCAATGTGTTCTGTTGACTTGCCTTGGGAACATTAATAACACGCAGTTTTACATGCAGTTTTATAGTGCACATACTAAAAGCACAATTAAGACATCACAATAACCATTTTTCTTTATCACTATAACCATTTTCCTTAAGTATGTAATAATATTTTCAGTTGGCAGTATTCTGGTTTATTTTTTCAATGAATTCTGTTAAATACTCTGTATTGTTTTAGTTCTGATCATTTTAACTGCTACTATACTCTTACCTCACCCTCCCACACACATTATTCATTAAGTTATTAAAACATGCTGTACTACTTGTTTTTACACACTTTTTTATCCTTATTTCTCCCTCAATTATATTAGTGCTTGCCAGATAATATTACTGTTTTTGGAGGTAGACCATTTACCATTTTTACCTGCCCTTAATTATAATCACCACAACTTTTTGTTCATTTCTTAACTTACCCTCATGATTACTACTGTTTTCATTCTTCTTTCTTCTTGTTCATGACATCAAGACAAACTCTGCACCTGTTCCCATGTTGTGAAGACACAAGGGCATTTTCATAACATGGTTTAATGTAGCCAGCCTCAGAAAGAAATGTGCTCAACTTGAATAGTAGATTTACAAACACTATCCATATGTGGTGACAATAACAGAATCATAGCTAATGGATGGTGACATGCTGCCAGTTTTCAACGTTTCTCATTATCAAATCCTTTTACATTTATATTATTTCTTTATTTTTACATTTGTTAACTGGGTTACCACTCTGCTATTCAGAACCTTTCCAGATACAACATGGGCCTAGAAGGCTGGTAAATAATATTTTAATGGTAGATAATCAAAACACACTTTGTAGAAAAGTGATAACTGACAGTAAAACATAGAAAATAGAGTACACTAATTAGTATGAATTAATCTCCAGTTCTGGAAGTGAAATATCCCAGTCTATGCAGGATGTAAGAAAATAATATAAATAGCAGTATAACATAACAGATCAAGGGTTATGTTTTCATGATGAAAACATGAAGCCATTCTGCAATATACTTTTAAAAATAAACTAAGAATGCATTTGCACAATCTTGTTTTTTTTTCATTATAAAACAACAAATTGTTATTAAACATTACAAAGCAAATGATTACTTCCGAGATGTTACACTAAGGTCCCATATGTTATAGTGCAAGGGAAAGTAGTTTTACTACCAAATATGACAAAATATTTTCATTAACAGATATAAAATAAAGATGCTTCTCAAAAATCAGCAGCAAGTCTAAACTGCTACTACAAATTGGACAAGTAAAGATGTAAATACAGAAAACAGCCATCTCCACACAGAAAATCAAAGACTTTATTAACTTTTGGTCTTAGTCCATCTTAGTACACATTAGAATGCAAAAACTTTCTTAAATCTTCCTTAAATCTTCATACAGACCAGTTTCAGCTCAAAAGCCTTTATCAATGTGATCCAACACCCAATGGTGTTCCCTTTTATACAATGACAATCACCCTTACAACCAATACAAAATCCCTAATAGTTAACTAACCTATTACAATACCCTTAATGTAAAGAATGAACATACCTATTAATAAAAAACAATAATCCAAAAAGATAACAACACATAAAATATATGTTGTACATACCATACTAAACAATAAACATAACAGGTCTGTATGAAGATTTAAGGACGATTTAAGAAAGTTTTTGCTTTCTAATATGTACTAAAATGGACTAAGACCAAGACTTAATAAAGTCTTTGATTCTCCGTGTGGTGCTGGCTGTTTTCTGTATTTGTGTTATTCAGCTTTTGGCCTTTGCACTTGCTGCCCATACGAAGCTACTTGCTTGCTTTCGTCTCTTTTAATTTACTTCGCTGGTGGCATTTGAAGAATCAAGTTCCTTATCGGGTGCTCTGTGCATGGGGGCATTATTGGTGCACCCGTGTTTGTTTAATGGCCTTTCTTGACCAATATTTTAACTGCTTTGTCCTTTTCAACCAGTTGGATAATCATTGGATGAGATTTATTTTGGAATTGGCTGCCTTCTTCAGATGATAGATTTGGCTGTTTATATTCTTAGGATGGTGTGGATAATTTTCTTTTTGGAGTTCCTTGCAATTGGTGTTATAGGTGCACTGGCTTTTGGATACAATTGTGGGTTCCTTGTATAGATTGAGTCTTTAATTCATTTGGCTACAACTATATACGAGTTATTTGGGCGTTTGCTATTGGAGATGCCATTGCAAGATAATCTTCCTTTTTTGTGCTCCATGCAATTGGTATTATAGGTGCATTGGTTTTGGATCCATTTGGTGTTACTTTCGTGGACTGAGTGTTTTGATCTATTTGGGAACAACATCTACGAGACATTTTTGTCATTTACTATCAGAGATGCCATCACAAGGTTGGTTTGCCTTGTTTGTTTTGAGAATCCAGTTTTACATTGGGGGCTCCGTGTGTGGGGACATTATTGATACACCTTGATTGTTGAATGGACTTTTGATTTTTATGCTACTATTGTAGTTGTTTTTTCAAGTCAGTTGGGAAACCATTTGGATTGGCGACGTTCACTGGGCAACAGACTTGACCATTTACACTTTTTGGTGTACATTGTGACTTTCCCTTTGGAGCTTCATGCAGTCGGCATGACAGGTGTATGTTTTGGCTTTGTTTGCATCTCTTCTATAGATTGAGAGTCTGATATATCTTTTGACATTAATTTTGAATTCTTTGGCTTTCCCTTATGAAAGACATCATTATAAGCTCGGGGGTGAGTTTGTGTTTCCACCAAAGGGCTCATCGGCTGGTAATGAATATTTATTGAACTGGGAAAGTTATCAATGCTCACAGATTTGTGTCTTTTCATTGGAACAAGGGGACTTTAATGTCATTTAGGACAAATAGTGCATTTGTATTGGCTTTATGTTCAGTCGGCCATACAGGTTGGGGAGCACCATTTTGTTTGGCTGCCGTGCATTTGTGGGGTGATGCTTCCCTTTTGAATTCACTTTGTCATCTTTACTTTGGACTTATGAACATAAAAACTTTTATAAGACAATACACTTGTCTTTTGCAGTGTATTTTATTGGAGTTGTGGCTCCAATATTTTTTTCATTAGATCAATATATTGAATATTTAATAACAACCTATAATGTTGTAGTAAGACTTGTCTTAGATCAAAGAGTTTTTTAGATCCTTATGAGGCCCTAATGGTGTATTGTTGACATACTTTTGAACTAATTTGTTATTATACTCATTATAGCCTCTGTGTGATTTTGTATCTATTTGTTAATTGGGCCTTGGTCACTAATTCTTCTTAGTTACTAAACTCTGTAGGTGGTGTTTATAGTTGTGAGTATATTTTAAAGATTATGGATCTCATGACCATTTTACAGGGCCTATCAGCCGATAAGGAGGATATTGAGATTTTTGATATGACCAAATCAAAAACTGATGGTTTGTCGTCAATTAAGGATGACAGTTGCCAATCTTTGACAATATTTTCAAAAGTATGAAGTCTTCAAGATGCAGTGCTTGACATACTAAGTTATTCAAATCATATATTCAGAAAGGCATCATGCCCAGGGGTCTAAGGGTTTGGATGAAACCACTAGTGGGCCAACCCGATGAAACATTACTTACTGCCTGTGCTAATATACAGCAAAATTTCTCTTTGGAATTTGTTAAAGTCCTATATGCTTTTCATGAACAGAGGGTAGAAACTTTGATTTCTGAAGTCTCTAAAATCTGTCAGGAGGCTAAACAATTTGAACATACATCTTTATATAGGGAATGTCTTAAGAAACTTAGTGGGGATCTGTTGCATTTTTAAAAGGAGCTAAAGGAACGTTAGATCTGCAAATTCAATAGGGATTCTAATGATTGCAGTCACGGCTGTCCTTTTGAACAAAGGAAAATTGTTAAATTCTTCAGGAATAATGAGTTTACCCCAAGAAAAAAAGGAAGAGGAAATCCATCCTCAAAAAGCCCAATAGTGATGCCTCGGGGATGATTTTTCATCCCATACTGGTACGGAAATAGATACCTCTCAAACATCACCAGCACATAAGTGCTGTTTTTCTAAATAGGTCAAATTAGGTTTGGATAAAATCCCTTCAGGGGAAGTAGAAAATGGGGGTGGGGGACATAAACATAAATGTAGGGTCCAACCCCAGTTTAACACTGGAGAAGATGTTACAACTTTTGGAACCCAAAAAAGTACAAACAATGTCATAAATATCTCTTCTGTTGTTTTATCTGCTGTTGAATATGGCTTACTGAATAAAGGTTTAAATTTCATACCCGGCTTTATGGTCTCTGAAAGTGATTTTGTACAAGATCTGGTATCATTGTGTCTGTTACTTAACCTTAAGTTATTTTTTAGGAATTCTGATCATATCAATAGGTCTCAAGAGACTGGCTTTAAATTCCATCCTTCATCCTATATGCCACCAATGAATAAACATGTTGAATTTTTTCAAAAATGTATATTAAAAGAGCTACATTTTGATTTGTGCTACACTGAGGGGGTGCTTTCCAATAATTTAAATCAGCAGGAGAGGGAGGCACTAAGTATAATTAAAAATAGGAAGGATTTTTGTCATTATACAGGCCAATAAAGGGAGATTGATAGTGGTCATGGATTAGATTATGTATGAGGTGGAAGCCAACAGACAAGTTAGTGATAGGAGATTTTATATGATCATGCCCATTGATCCCACCCCACATTTTAAAGCACAAATTGATGAATTTTTGGATTTGGCCTTTGATGAGGGTATTATTGATGAGAAAACATGTTTCATCTTAAGGTTAAGAAACCGGCCTCACAATTTCTTTATTTGTTGCCCAAAGTGCATAAGAATCTCCATAACCCACCGGGGCAACCAATTGTTTCAGGCAGGGGTTCATTAACTGAGCCCATTTCTGTATATCTAACTAAGTATTTGAAACCCTTATTGCAAGCTGTTAGGGCTAGAATTAAAGACACTACAGAAATTTTAAATATCATTGGTGATGTTCACTTGGAAGATGGATGGTTGCTTTGTACTTTGGATGTTACATCACTTTATACTAGCATTCCTCACTGGGCAGGGTTAATGGCATTGAATTTTTGACTTACTGAGTTGAGGTTATATAGTTCTGGTTTTAATACCTTCCTTCTCTCTCTAACTGAGCATGTGTTAACGAAAAATGTCTTTTTCTTCAATGATAAGTGTTACTTACAGATGAGGGGTACTGCAATGGGGGCTTCTTTTGCCCCCATATATGTGGAACTTTTCATGGGTTATGTTGAACACTTCATGATCTATGATAGAAGTCATAACATTTTCATTGAGGAAATCGACATTTGGCGAAGGTTCCTGGATGACTGCTAGATGGTTTGGAAATCTGATGTTGCATATTTGGGAGAATTTGTGCAATATCTCAATGAAAACAAATGGGGTATTCACTTCACAGTTAGTTTTGATAGGAAATGTATTTCTTTTTTGGATGTGATGATCAATAAACAGGAAGATGGTACCCTTCAGAGCACAGTGTATAGGAAGCCATTTCATTCTAACTCCCTTTTACATGCATCCAGCTGTCATCCAGGACACATTGCTAAAAATATTCCTAAATCCCAATATATGAGGATTAGATGCATTTGCTCCAGAGAAGTTGATTTTGTACAATTTAATGATGATTTAACTAGGAGGTTTATTGAACGGGGATATTTGGCCAAAGATTTAATCCAAACCAGTGATACAGTTGGTAAGATGCCCAGAGATGAATTGCTTAGTTATCAGGGCCGTAAGTCTAATAGTGGATATAAAATCAGATTCACGACTACGTTTGGTAGGAATACTAAACAGTTGACTAATTTAATCCAACGACGTTGGGGTATTTTGTTATCAGATGAATATTTGGGTCAAATATTGGATAATAGGTGTGCCTTTTCCTTTTGTAGGGGTGTCACTTTAGGTGAGCAACTCAGTTTTAATAAAAAAAATCCATTTTCCAATATGAAAATCCAACGTACATTGGATGGCACTAGATTATTTGGATGTTTCCCTTGTGAACATTATAGTTTTTGTAGATATGTTCTTAAAACAAAGGAATTTACAACTAAAAATACCAAACGTATTTTTGAGATTCAGACATTTCCTAATTGCAGTAGTAATTGGGTAGTGTATTTGGCTGTTTGCCATTGCTCTGCATTTTATATTGGTCAAAAGTCTAGATCTCTAAAACTGTGTATCTTGGAACATCTGAGTAATATTAGGAATAAAGTTATTACCAATGCACTGTATAGACACACTCTTGTTCATAATATGGGCAGTTTTCATTTTACTATTATTGATAAGGTTGGTAGTCAAAGATTCAATAAAACTAACTGGCATGAATTTTTAAATAAAAAGGAAAAAGCATGAATCATTAGACCGGGGGGGGGGGGTGGGGGGGGGTTATTCCCACCTGGCCTGAATGAACATTTGCAAAGATTTATGATTATTGTTTAGTATGGTATGTGCAACATATATTTTATGTGTTGTTATCTTTTTGGATTATTGTCTTTTATTAATAGGTATGTTCATTCTTTACATTAAGGGTATTGTAATAGTTTGGTTAGTTAACTATTAGAGATCTTTTATTGGTTGTAAAGGTGACTGTCATTGTATAAAAGGGAACACCATTGGGTGCTGGATCACATTGATAGAGGCTTTTGGGCTGAAACTGGTCTGTATGAAGATTTAAGGAAGATTTAAGAAAGTTTTTGCTTTCTAATATGTACTAAAATGGACTAAGACCAAGACTTAATAAAGTCTTTGATTCTCCGTGTGGTGATGGCTGTTTTCTGTATTTGCGTTATTTACCTTTTGGCCTTTGCACTTGCCGTCAGTCCAAAGCTATTTGCTTGCACAAGTAAAGATGTGCCACTGTGCCTGACATTAAAGGTGTGTAATACGATAGTAAGCAGTTTGTTCCTTCCAGTGTATTGCTCTATCACTGGTTGTCCATGCAAGGGTATAGACTGTTCATTTTGATCTGTAATTGTCTGCTGTGAAGTTTTCTTTGCACCACCCTACTCACAGACTATTCTTTCCCACAGAAGTGATACGGATGCAGTTCAAAAGTCATCTTTAAAGTAGTACTATGACATACTAATGGAGTATCAGAAAAGCTGCAATTACAGTAAAATTAATGGTACCAAATATCCAGCTTATCATTTAAGCAAAATGCTGAAAAGTGATACAGTAGCAATGATACTGAGGACAGCAAGAATTTAGCAGTAAAATGATTCTGTTTCATGTTACATGGATAACTGCTTCAGGTTCAGCTCTGTTTATTATAGCCCTAATGCAGAACAGAAAATATGGCTTGTTATCACAAAATGTAAGCACTACTAATTTTTGTGAATAACTAGAACTCCTGTTAAAACAATGCTGACATCTATTTTTATGCAGACACAATCTTTAGGATCGAAGTCAGTGCTAACCTGTCTAGATTATACATACATCTATACAATGTGTTTATTATTTATTTATTTATTTAACATTTGTTAACCAGGATAGTCTGACTTGACAGCTAGTGTTCATTTTCAGTGTAGTCCTGGGGAGAAACCTCCATACAGTTACAAAATAAAGATCAGCACAGTTACTAAATAAAGAGTAATGAATGATAAACAGTAGTAGGCTTCAAAGTGTAACTGATACAATCTAAAATGAAATGTCAGAAATAAAAGTTGAAAATCAACCCAAATAAACAAGTGTTTATTCTGATTCTGTACAAATATAGCTGTATTTTTCAGTTCAGAAAATGCCAGCATGTATTACTCAGTACTTAAAGCTGCATCAGGTTTTCAAATACCCAAAGGCCTGCTACAAGAGTAGGAGATGGAGGTGCATTGTTACTGCTATGATGGCACATCCATGCTGGACTGGTCTCTCTGTCCCCTAAAACTACTGCTTGTGAGACATATCGCTTTACCTGCTCTTGTTTAATTGGTGGTCATTTATGTTTATTGTTACTATTGTTTATAATCGTCCACCCATACTTACTGACAAGGTAAGAAGTCTTTTAGATAGTATAGACAATCAGTTATATTAGAAAATACCCTTGTTCTTGGGTATTTCAACCTACATTGGAATTAACCCCATTAATATATCCCTAGGAGGCTACACAAATAACCATTGGCCCCACTTATCTGTTTCCAGCTTGACCTAACCAGTACAGAGACTGTTCTAGGCTGCTTGTATTCCATCCCCTTATATTAATTCCCTGCTTCAGTTATCCATGTACCATTATGGTGTGCACACCACGCAAGTATAACATATTTTTCTGCAAAGGTTTCCAAACAGCCTGAATCCATAGTGCTATTTACTGTAGGTGCATTAAGTACAACAATGCAAACTCACTTCTTTAGAACGTTGTATAAACTGAATGATCACTGATTATACTTCTGAAAGACTATGCTGCAACTTTAGAAAAATCTCCTTAACTACTTTCACTTCAGGGGAAATATTTTCCACACATCACTAGATATATTCAATATAGCTCTTCGCTTAAGTCTCGATTAAAATGGAAAAACAGCAATGCATATTAACAGACCACCGTGAACATTTACATTTCTAAACTCACATTCAAGTTAGGCATAGTTTTGCAATGTTAGAAACTTTTTTTATAGAAAATACTTAAATAATCAAAAGGTAATTGCATAAAGCCTCTCAATCTACCCAAGTGAACTGGAAAATGATCAATAACTTGTTAGGCAAAAATAATCAAGCTAAAAGCCTCAGCAACAACAACCTCTTTTTTTCCCACTCTGAAGATGTTGATGTATGTGCCCAGCAATTCACATTACCCATTGATGCTATCTCAGTGTTCTCTAACTTTCGTTCTATACCCAAAGACCATCATAATGAATGCAGCATTTCATTTGCTTTTTAATTCATAATCCTATACGAAGTAAACAACCAGTTAAAACTGTTGCCGTATACTAGCAGCATGGAATCAGATGGTCTAAGCGTAAATTCTGAAAGTCTTATATATATATATATATATATATATATATATATATATATATATATATATATATATATATATATATTCATAGCAGTAACCATACGATATGTTGTTAACTCATAAAACCAGTATGTTTCCAGATTTGTGGAAATCCTCAGCAGTTATACCTTTTCCTAAGATAGCATCATCCATGCTTTTACCTTATTTCTCCCATTAGTTCACAATCAGAATTTTAGAATAAGTTGTAATCTCACAGCTTTCAATGTACCACAATAGTCTTATAATTTTTAGCAGTCAAGGACATGGCTTTAGAAGATGCTACTATACTACAAATGCCATGTTATCTCTCAATGAATTAATTATTTTCACTATGGATAAGGGCAAATTCATTGCAGCCATCTTTATTGACCTAACAATAGGCTGTGACTCGGTCCAACATCATCGACTCTTAAATGAATTATTAAATTTGAATGTATTATCTATTTGCTCCAGGTAGGTTAAGAGCTCTTTAAGCATTCCTTCCTTCCATGGAAAATATGAGTTCTGTCTCCCAGTCCTTGTTATCAAGGAAAAATCCCAAGGATATGTGTTATGCCTCATTTGTTATCTCTTTTCCTAAAATGCCCTTACTATTCCTCTGTACAATAATCCAACTGCTGATTACATGGTTAACTTAGTACCAACTAAGTCACTATCCAATATCATCTCCATTTTTTATCATCTCAGATTTTCATATCTTGTGAGTAGCTAACCTAGTCACAACTTTCCCTCACCTCCTTGTAAAAGTATAGCTGTAATTTCTGGCAGTGTCAAGTATATTTCTCATGTGCTTCACACTTGAACTCTTTCTCTTCCCTCTTTCAGTAATTCATGCCGTCCATAATTTCTTTTAAATATCTTATTTTCGGGCTTGATCCTTTGTTGACTTTTTCTTAACATCTGTATGGTCTGTCTAATAAGCTCATGAATATACTTGATATCTATTATAAAACAAATCATCTTTTAACCCAAGAAGTTAAATTGCCTATTGGAAAGGATGGCATTATCCAATTAATTGGATATGATCTATCTCTGATCACTAAAGATTCTTCTCACAATTGTAAGAGACTGTAGGTTTTGTTATTACATTTTAAGCACTACAACAGGATACCACTATTAACATATCTGAAACTTTATTATTTACAGAGCTTGGACAGAGCTGACATTGCCTTACATTTAGCCTGTCCTTTCAGTGCCATTTCATTCTGCTTCCTATACACTTATCTACATTTAGCATTGCTTTACCAGAAGTTTCTTACAAATTTCCCAGCCTACATAATTTAGATACCTTTTATACACTTCTTTGCAATGAACTATTTGATTGCACTTTGTATATTTTATACTTTTGCATTCCACTTTTGTAAGTCTTTTTCTTACAGACTTGGTTGTCCCTCTTATATTACAGCTATTATCAGTTTTTATTCTCTTGCCCATTCAAAAATCCTCTCTGTCAGACAGAGGACCAAGGCCTTCCAAAACATAGTATTCTTTCCTCAGGGAAGTAGTTATGATCGAGAAATTTCCCGTAGTACCCCATTGTCCTGAAGAATGGTCCCACCTGATTTTTTTGGTAAGAAGAGTAGGCTATTCCTAGATAACTTTCACCTTGGAAGGCTCTGGATAAATTTTGTCACTATCTACCCAATAATCAAGGTAAGTGCTTTCTGACATTCATTTCTGGCATTTGTCTTTATAGTCAGCCTCACCCTCTTTAATCTCTTCTGTCCTTCTTTATCATGTCACAGATACTCTTGCTAGGAACAACTGATGATTGCACTGATGACTATGAAAGCAAGAGGATAGACTCCAGCTCCAGCTGGGATGCAATCTACCAGCCTGTGGAAAGTTGCTGGGACTTTCTTCATCACAAAGTACATTTTATTGAATTCAAGCAAATAGTAAGGAGGTATCAAGTACTGGCATCTCCATTACTGATGAAGTTAAAGGCAATTCCCAGTAACCTGTAGTCAGGTCAATAATGGGCAGATACTTTACCCTGCACAGGTGCTCTATTGCTTGTCATACACATCTATCTCAGTCTGATTGTATAGTTTCCATTAATCTACAAAAAACCTGATGTCCTCAGTGTTATTTGTTTATTTATTTATTTTGGGGGGCACCATCGAGAGGGCCAGAGACTGTTGGGTTCCTCAGTTGCCTTCATTTTCGACATATCTTATAGTTCTTCCACATGGTTTACTTGGCTTACTCAGGCACCCTGTAAGGAACTTACCTCACTGGCAGTTTAGTTCCTGTGCCCACGTGGTATTCTTCTAGCTGAGTACACCCAGGTGTAGCAGTGGACATGTCCCCAGATTCTTGTAATACTGCATGCATTTCTTGATCCTGCAATCAGGGTAACCACTAAAACAACACCATTTTATTATTTGAGGTATCAGTGTGTGAGCCCTGCTAGGGAAATCTATCTTCAGATCTCACTCTGATTCTTCTCTCATCTCATTTCATAAAATAAGTGGTATTGTATTCCCCTCTATATAATGTTTTCCTTAGGAGATGTGAAGTGAACCTACTTATGTCTCTTACTTATATTTTGTGACTTTTATTGCTGATATTTTGCTACTCTTTTTTTTTCTTTTTGTATGATAACTATTTCTTTATCTGTTAACTCTGAAATATTTTTCACACAGGCTGTGTCTGCAAATGGTCATTCTTGATCAGTGTATTACTGTGGTAAACAAATATAAAAAGTGCCTGTCTACCATGGTAGGGCAGAGTTTATGTTTCTGCCTTCTTTCTGGCAATTCTACCTCATAACTGACATCTCTTACCTTCCTTATAAGAAAGAATCCTCCCGTACTGCCAGCAGTTTATTCTCCCAATCATGAATGAGGAGTGTCACCTCAGGCTCTCTCTGTCTAGTCATACCAGATCTTTACTGCTCTGTGCTTTTCCTAGTTGCTCCTGTACCAACCCCATAAACTTCCTAAGCTTGTTCTTACAATTTAGCATATGCTGCGCAAGAAATGAATTTTGGAAATTATATTCTCCTTCCCACTCATTACAAATTAGTTCTGTTACACCCTCACCCTATGATGATAAGGCAGCTCAGATAGCCAAAGAAAAAAAATGCGGATTCTTGAGACACCCTTTTTGGTCAAAAAAGAGATGGGGTAGATACTTGTCTCTCTCCTATTTAAACTGGTATGCAAATGCTATCAGTATGATCTTTGGAGTAAGGTTAAATGTCTGGACCAAACCATATGTCTAGGGATGGTAGTTTTGATTTTTAATAATTTTATCTCACAGTCTTTCCATGAGCAGGTCAACAGTTCCAAAATAAAGTTAGCTCATCTGTCTATCAGCATTTTCTGAGGAAAACCCACACTGCTGAAAATTTTTAACAGAATTTTTTCACCTTTTCTGCCTCAATAGGAAACAATGACATTACTTTAGAGTACCTAGTAGTGACGTCCATCACCACTAAAATTATCTCTTACCTGTAGTTCATGGGGTACAAAAAGGCCTCACAGCATCCATGAATTCCCACTGAAACAGTTCCTCAATGATATTCATCAGCACTAAAGCAGTCTTAATTCAGTATTCTGCTTTGCTAACCCTTTGACACTGCCCACATGCCTTTCAGTACCCTTTCTTATCTTGTGTAATCCGTTGTCAATAAAAATTTGCACACAGTACCTTTAGATATTCTTTATGCATATATGATCTGAAAAAAAGAGCATCATGGGTTATGATCAGTAGTGCCCTATGCTAAGCCCTTGGAACCATCAACTGTTTTATCACTTTTTCATTTAGCCCACGTTCAGCATCTAATACACTGCAGAGTAACTCCTTGGCTCTGTGTACAAGCTCACTTTTCCACTGAGGATCAGTAGATTCTTTGTCTGCTTCCATCATTTCCTGTAAGGTGGGATATGAGAGATATATCTGTATTGACACTTTTTTGTGATCTTTTCAAATTTCCCTACCAACAGAAGTCTATAATTCTCCAACAACTTTGTTTCTGATTCAGACTTGCTGCTAGCAACTCCAGTACCTTCTGGCATCTGTGGATCTAGTTTAGGCTTCCTGCTACTACCTAGCTCTTTTTCTGAAGTAGCTACATTATGAACTTCTGATAAATATTTGGGTATTGGCTGAGCATCTCTTCTGCTACATTTTCTTAGAGGATTTGTCCCTGCCTGGCTGCATGTGACTACATGTGGATAGGGTGTTGTGTCATCAGAGTCATTACCTGTTAGGACATCTGTTGGGATACTATCAAACTCTGACACCTGCTTGTCTATGTCTTCCCTTACAGTTTCAAATGAAACCTGGCCAGTAGGACCTGAAAAGGTATCTCTTCTATGGTCCTACTTACAGTAGACTTGTTAGATGAACACTATCCCTAGTTAGCAATGGTTTCTTTATCTTTTGCCAGGATAAATTACAGACCCATGTCATGATGTGGAACAGCTACAGTTTCAAGATAACCCATCATTATGATGGAGGTGCTTTCTTTGTTAGCTGCCTCATTTGAAATTTGTTTTCTATCCTGCCTCTGTGATCATTTGGCATGTTCATATTCTTTTGGTTTACATTTGAAACATTTTGTTTGAAAACCTTGATGTGTGCTTGAGCGAATGATGCCCTGTTTTGTGTGTGAAACCTACAATGAAGTTTTAGACTACTACCTCATGACTTCATTTATACCCGTTATTGTAGGTTCCTTACTTCACTTTTCTTGAGCAGTTGTATACTGCTGGCTTGACAAAGGTCATTTATTTGTCAGTTACCTCAACAGTGTTACACTACTGAAATGTTAAAACAGATTATCATATCCTCAGTAAAAGTGCTGAGTGCATGCTGTTTGTCAAAGGTTTCCTTACATTTCAAAAGTATAACCTAACATCCCCTCACCCACCTATTAAAGAAAATGCTTATTGCTGCTTGGAATAACTAGCATTGCTCATAAGTTCTCTGTTTTATTTTTGTATGCATCAGGAGTAAGTTTAAAACATTCAGACAAGACATTTTAACTGCACCATAATCACATCAGTCTCTATGAATTATCTTTGTTAATGCATGCATTGCTTTACCCATGAGCAGGAATGTTATAAACCTCACTCATTGCCTTGGCTATTTTGGGGTAATCACACACACACACACACACACACACACACACACACACACACACACACACACACACACACACACACACACACACACACGTTGAAATACCTGAATAAGATGTTCGAAGTAATCACCCTCATTATAGTGAGGAAACAGTTTAGTAATGACCTTGTTATCCAAGGAGACTGAGATCATGGCTACTTAAATGACAACTGATTCTACTACTGCCCAGCAAAACGGTTGCACCACTGACTTGCAGAAACTGACTGACACACTTGTCTACAGTGCCAGTCATACCTCCTAAACATCTTGCATCCAGGGCACCACACCATTTGCCTCTCCCTAGCTATGGCTCTGCTGCTTGAGCTAAGTTTTTAAAGGCTCTTTCTGTATTATGCAAGGTAAAGCAGTAACATTAGAGGAAAGCATGTGAGCTTGTGTTTTCTAGAGAACAAGAATTTGAGCTGATATTATAAATGAGAGCAAACACTGGGTATACATTTTGAAACAGGAGTTTACATACCATGGTGGACATTAGGTTGTTGGGGACAGTTCTGGTAGGGAAAAGAATGACGTAGTTTCAAGTCCTGTTATCACAGATAGTTATGAACCAACACATTAAGTTTAGTTTAGATTTTCTTCTGCATTTTGTTTTCATTTTCTGGAAATTCATAGTGTAATTCATGACAGAGAATATTATACATTGGATTTCAGAATATTTCATCAGTGCAGTAGGTAGTGACAGGAGATAAAGGTCTGTAATTTTCCCAGGTTATGTGTAGTCAAGCAGTGTGCAAACATGAACCTCATTGCTAAATTTCTAGGAGTTCTCAGTAATGAAGCTAAGAAGCACACTGCTGCTTAGCTGACTCTGTGGCAGCATGTGTAAATGTATTAACACATTTCTTCTTGAGCCCAGATGCTATACAAAGACTTGTGTCTGGAATGTTTCTCCACGGGCCTCCATTGTAAATTGGCTTGTTCCAAGTTGGACTTTCCTGGTTAACAAATGTAAAATAAATAAATATAGGATTCAATTTCAGGTGTATGCAATAATTTGAAATAAGTAGTGATAATGCAATGAAATTATTCTTAATACTACATTCACCGTGTTGATGTAACCACACCACAGAAGAGCTGATCATAATTGTTTGGCACTGGTGCACTATGCCAAGCTCCACACAAACACAGAGGTGAAAAAGTGAAGGGCTCCATTGTTTTTTTTTTTTTACTTATGTGTGTTGTATCTGATTGTATTTTTGACCAGATTATAGGTGTTAAAATGAGGAGATAGGAAAGTGGTGAAATGAGGGCAAGCAGGGGAAGAACAAAGGGAAAGCAATATAGGAATGTGCAGGAGGGAGGTAGGAAAGAACCATAGCTGTCCTTTTCTTCAACAGTGTAAAATGGAAATATGTACAGAATATTAGCTGAATTTGGACTGTTACCTCCAAAAGAAGGGTGACAACAACACAATCATGTTGTATAGCCAATTGGACCAAATCAAATGTGTCAAGAAGACACATGTGCAAAATGGAGAGCTATGTATGGGGTGATATTTTTGTGGGACAGATGGCCTATTTTTTAACTTTGGTAAGAGAGGAATGCTGGGTAAGGGATGTTGAGATGTTTGGGTCAGGTAAGTTGGGTAGTTGAAGAAGCAAATGCAAACAAACAGGGAAAACAATACAAGACACAGTACTGTGAGGGACACAAATGTTTGGGAGACACCATGACTGGGGTGAGGGAAGGGACAACTCCATCCCATGCCTGTCAAATATGGGGACAGTGACAATCTAGTCCTCACCCACAGGACTGTAATCACTGTCCTCTTACTCTACTGGCTACTGGTGTGCTTAACATCTCTTCCTCCTCCTATGGACTAGCAGGGAAAGCAGTCTTTTCAACTGGTGTAGGCATACACCAATGGTGTGGTGCATGACCCTATGCACCAATCCTGACATCTCCTGGCGGGTGATGAAATCCCCACCTCCACCAGTACTCCCAGAGGGTACTGCAGCACCAGCTGCTGAGGTAGTGCTACCTGAAGGCACAGGTAATGTAGGGGCAGTAGAGGTAATAGTGACAGGTTGGGTCCCAGATGTGTTCGGTGTTGTTGCTGGGGCCAGTGGAGCAGAGCAAGCTGACCCACTGGGCTTAGCCTACCTCCTTGTGCTGTGAAGCATTTAGTGATTTGTTACAGATGGATGACATAGAGACATTTTGATGACATGTAATAGAAAATAAGAAAATGAGATAAGGGTTGGGGTGAGGAAAAAAAGAGATAAAATTAGTATCATCATATGCGACATACAATGTATTATCACAATAATACAAGTATTTTATCTGAAGTTTTACATTTAAGCAAATTTCCTAACAATTACAATCTATAATTATAGATTGCTCAAAGTAATATTTATAATGTGCAGATATTGCACATACATTTGGTCAAGTTATACAAATTACAGTTAACAGCTGAGCATTTGTGGGACTTGTGTAGAATTTAATGCATTTATTTATTTGACATTTGTTTACCGGGAAAGTTCACAGAGCCTTAAAGAGCCCATTTTCAGTAGAGGCCTGGGGAGAAAGGCTCCATTAAACATTGAAAAATTGACAGGTTCATAGGTTCATAGGTTGATACTAGGCTATCTGCCCTAGGGCATTTACAAGCCTAGCCAGAGTGTGTTTGGCTTTCCCCACCCTTCTTAGATTAGTTGACTGTGCCTCTGTATAGTAGGTCACAGAAGATAGCCCATTTTAGGTTAGTTTACCGTGCCTCTGTCTAGCAGTGACACAGAAGAGATCCCAGGGGTAAATTTACGATCTCCCATCCAAACGTCAAGATTCTTCTTGAAGAGGGTCATTGAGGGGCTCTGTCTGACATGGATTGGGATTTTGTTCCAGAGTGATGGGAACCTCTGGGATATGAATCTGTCCCTCCAGCATGTTCTATTTATTTCTGTGCTGAGGTTTAAGTCACTGAAGCGTGTAGTTCTGATGGATTTGGATTTCTTGAGGTAGAGCATGTCCATTAATTCTGGGTTGGACATGGCTTTATACGTCAGGCACAGATCGCCTCTGAGTAGGCAGTAAGCAACTGAGTAGAGCTGGAGTGTCTAGCCTAACTGCATAGGGCATCTGTTTGAGTCCCTTGATCATCTTGGTGAGGTACTTTTGGGGTCTTTCTAGTTGTAGCAGTTGTCGGGTAAGGTACATCCCAAATGGGGTAGTGTATTCAATTATAGGCCTGATGAGTGATGAGTAGAGGGGCACAATGACCTCTCTTGATCTAGATGTGAACCCCTTTATGATAAGGTGGGCTATATAGAATGTCTTTCTAACCACTTTGGCAATGTGATTGTCAAAGGAGAGAATGCAATCTACTTGGGTCCCCAAATCCCTAAGTACTTCTTCCGTACTTAATGGATTACCACCTATGTGGTAATTTGTGGGCACTTTGTTTTTCCCAAAGGGGATGACTATGCACTTTTTGGCATTTAGCTTTAGGCCATGGCTCTGGCACCAGTTATCCGTCTCTGTGAGACCTTTTTGGAGGATGCTTGTGTCAGCCGGTGAGTTGATTATGGCCCCCAGTTTGCAGTCATCTGCAAACTTTGTCAGCCATAGTCTTCCTGTGTTAGCCTGTACCTTAGAGAAATATATACCGAACAAGAGAGGTCCCAGGACTGAGCCTTGTGGGACGCCACTTGTAACTGGTTTAGAGTCTGACATGGCACCTGCAATTCTGACTATGTGGGTTCTATGCCTAAGCCAGTTTGCAACCCATCTTGTGACATAAGGGTTGATATTTAAGCTGGTGAGCTTATTTATGATGCCCGAGTGAGGTATTGTGTCGAAGGCTTTTGCAAGGTCAAGGTAGGCTGTGTGGACTACCTTCCCTTCGTCTATGGCCTTGGTGACTGTTTCAAAGAAATTGACCAGGTTCAAGAGTCAAGATCTGCCCTTAACAAAGCCAAATTGGGTAGGATCCAGTGTTTGGAGGTTCCCAATGTGTTTGTTTACGAGTTCCATGATGATACGCTCCATAGCTTTGCAGACCAGGCTAGTTAGGCTTATAGAGCAATAGTTTCCGGGGTCCATTGTGGCACCACCTTTATGGAGTGGGACCACTGTTGCTGTATGCCATTCTTTGGGTACATATCCTGGTAAGGCTGAGACTGAACAGTGATTTTAAGTGAGGGTTCAGTTCTTCTTGGAGCTCGTGTAAAACGCAGCCCGGGGCACCGTCCGGTCCCATTGATGCTGTGTTTTTTATAATCAATGTGAAAATTTTCAAAAATATAATATTATACAGACAATCTACATTTACATGAAAAAAAATGCAAAGGAAAAACATTCCAAATGCATTTTTAGGATTACAGAAAGTTGAAAGGAAAAACAGAATTTTATGCAAGAGTTACATTGCAGTTGTAGTTATGTTATCAGAAGAGACCTAATTGATGGAGAAATATGGGATTTCAGTATATATGTGAAGAAGATGTCACTCAAGTTATGAAAGGAGGAGTTTTAGTACAAGTACAGATCCAATCAGTAGAGAGCTGTTCACGCAAAGAGGTTTTGAAAGAAGCATGACTTTGAATGACATGAATTACTTATGGAAGGGCTTCCCAGGCTTTGGCTATAACACAAGAGTAAAAAAAATTGCCTGCATGTAGGTTGGGCTTGGATTTGAAGAAGGTGGTGCTTTTCAGATCCAAGAAACCTATTAGGAAGATAACAGGTAAATAAAGAGCTTAGGCAGGACAATCTGAGGGTTTGAGAATTATTTTTGACCTGTAGTTAATTATAGAAGGGTGAGATAGAGTGGGAGTTTAAGCCACTTTACAGAGTGCAGGGATGTGCAGTAGTGGGTGGAGTGTCTAGGATTTGTTGTGAATTTGATAGTCTTATTATAACATATTTCAAGTTTAGTTTTTAAAGAGGCTAGAAGATTAGTAGACAAGGAAGCACCGTAGGTAAGAGAGGGAAGCAGATAAGTGGTGGCAAGTACTTGTTTAGCAGAAGGTGAAAGGAAATGTTTATGTCTGTAAAGAATACCTATTTTGTGATGTGTTTTGTTGCTGTTGTATTGTATGTGCAGGTTGAATTTTATACTTTTATCAGTTACTACTCCTAGCAGTTTAGTATGACAAATTACTTCAAGTTTTGTGTTACCCTGAGAAAGTATTATGAACTGAGATTTGTTTATGGAAGTAGTATTTTTTCATGTGAATAACATAAGTTTGGTTTTATTGGGATTAAGAGACAAATGGTTATTGTATAACCGTTTCTCTATGGTAGTTAATGCCGACTGAGTGATTTGCTGCAAGTCTGGAGTAGTGTCAGCAACGCATATAATGGTAGAGTCATCTCCATATTGTATGAGAGACCACTGGCTGAACGAGGTGTGAAGATGATTAATAAAGATAATAAAGAGGAGTGGACTGAATATAGAGCCTTGGGGAACACTGGTAGAGGTATGAAGATATGGCAATAGAGAATTTTGCCATCTAACTGCCTGCTGTCTATACGTAACTGGAAAACCAGTGAAGAGAGGGGGCTTCTAGACCAATGTTTGAGAGCTGAGATAGAAGAAGTGAGTGAGATATACCATATCAAAGGCTTTTGATAAGTCTAGAAACAGGGTGAATACAATTTTTCCAGAGTCTCTTAAGTTTATTAACTATGTCCATGAAGGATATTAAGGCAGTTGTCATGCTATGGCCTGGTCTGAATCCATGTTGAGTTGGAGATAAAATTAGTTTTTTTAAGGAGGAAATACAGGAGCTGGATGTGTACACATTTTTCAAGGAACTTAGAGATTGGCGATAAAATAACTATGGGTCGGTAGGTTGTGATATAATTTGAGTTGCCACCTTTGTGAAGAGGTAGAATAAAAGCTGTTTTCCAAAGTTTTGGGACATATGACTTTTTGATGGACCTTTCGATTAGTATACTGACAGGATAGGTAATGGCTTCTGCAGCAAGTTTTAGATATTCAGTGAGAAGCTTATCTGGTGCATTAGAGCAGGGTTTTAGCTTTAGAAACAGTATTTTTGTAGTAGAAGCTGTGATACTAATAAATGAGAGACTGGGTGAAGTATTCATTGTTGATTCATCCAGGGTGAGGTAGAGGAGGAATGGGATTGAGAGAGATGGTTTGGTGTGGCTGTTCCAGTATAATTTGCACTGGAGTGTTGTAGAAAGTTAGCAGTGATGTTATCTATGGAATTTGTGAAGTGTGATTTCAATAGACTGGCTATTTGTTCAGGTGTTTTGTCTGATTGTGGATATAGGTTGCATTTTGTGCCAGAGTTGAGAAGTGATCTTATAGATGTCCAGAATTTTTTTGGATTTTAGTTATGGTTTGTTTGAAGTTTTAAATAGTAGTCTTTTTGTCTTTGGAAACTAGTATTTTTACTTGTTTATGAAGCTGTTTGAATCTCAGTAGGTCTAAGGGGTTTCTATGTTTTTGCCACTGTTCCCATATTTTATCTCTAGTTAGCATTTGCGTTTTAGTAGATTTGGTTAGCCATGGTTGATGGTCAGATTTGACCCTTTTTACTCTAGGGGGTGTAAGACTGTCTAAAATTTCTAAAAAGGTGATGTTGAAATAATCCAGTGTTTCATCAAGAGGGAGATATTTTAAGTTAGACCAATTCATATTTGTTAGTATGTTGATAAATGTCTATGGATTAAAACTGGAAAGATTCCTAACATATTTATAATGATGCTGCTAGCAGAGGGATGGTCTTGTTCGAAAAGCAGAGACTGGGAGGTGGTCACTTATAGCACTTCCTGAAAAATAAATCTAAAATAAAGGAATCTTTATTGGCCTGTTGAAAGCCTTTGACATAGTTAACCATCATCTACTTATTGATATACTAAAGTCCCTATCTCTTGACCCACAGGCAATACTTTGGTTTAAATCCTATTTAGATAACAGACATCAAGCTGTTCTCTGGGATAATAATTTATCTAAACCCATCCCTGTTAACATTGGAGTACCCCAAGGCTCTATATTAGGCCCTCTTCTCTTCTCAATCTTTATTAATGATCTTAACTCTAAAATTCCACAAGTCACCTGCATGCATTATGCAGATGATCCTACTTTAATATGCTCTGCTAATTCTGCTTCCTCACTTCAGACCCTCACCCAAACAGTATTTCATATTGTTGAAAATTGGTTCATGCAACATTGCCTCCTCCTGAACCCCAAAACAATGAAATTATTGCTTTCTGCTCCTAACCAAAGATCTCCACAATGTCACTTCACAGTAACTTCTAACAATGGAACTACCATATCCCCAGACACTACAACCCAACTCTTAGGAATTACAATAGACCACAACCTTAGCTATGACGATCATATTAATACTACTATAAAATCAGTCAACAGAAAACTAGGCTCCCTTTATAGAATCAAACCTTTGCTCACACCATTAGCTAGAACAACCATTGCCCAAACCCACCTTATCTCTACCCTGTTTTATGCCTCTGCCATTTATACCAACCTATCTAAAAACAACCTTAGCAAACTTGCAACTAGCTATAATAACATTGCCAGATTTGCCAGTGGCTCCCCTTTTAGAACCCGTCACTGTCACAACCTTAAACAGCTAGGATGGTTAGAACTGCAGAACCAACTACTTTCTCAACAACTTACCATTACCCAAAAGATTCTCTACCACCCTAAGAATACTCCAATCCTCACTAGTCTGATTACCCCATATAAAAATCTGGCAACACTACGCTCAGCTAATAAGCTTCTAGTCTCCACTACTAAATCTAAAAACAAGGCTGGGGACTCACTATTCTCCAACACAGTGGAAAAAACCTGGAACCAGCTTCCTAATGAGTTTTCATCACTTTCTTCCACATTACTTTTCAAAAAATATCTTAAAGAATATCTCAAAACACAATGGCTATGTCCCTGCTCTAACCTTGGCTAAAATCTAATTCCATATCTCCCACTCCCTTTACTTATCTGCTCTGCTGTTCTGTCATGCCTGTTTGTTGTAACTAGAATGCTAACCACTTCCTAGTATTAAAGGAGACTTCCTCTCAGCACTATTTCAAGACTTACTTCTCTAAAAGAACTCACCCTCTACTGTACTGTAAGTAAGCATAAGTCTGTATGCCTGTAACCAGGCCTCTGATTTAAAATAACATAGGTTCATAGGTTCATAGGTTCATACTAGGCTATCTGCCTGAGGGCATTTACAAGCCTAGCCCATAGTTTTGTGGCTTACGCCACCCCTTTAGTATGGGGAACTATACCCATTATTTTGCTGTGCCTCTGTCGTGCAGTGACACTGAGGTAATCCCTGGGGTATATCTGCGAACTCCCATCCATTGGTCAAGATTTCTCTTGAACAAGGCCAGCGAGGTGCTCTGCCTCACATATACCGGGATTTTGTTCCACAGCATAGGGAGTCTTTGGGTGATGAATCTATCCCTCCAGCACGTCCTATTAATAGCCGTGTCGAGGTTTAGGTCTCCCGCCCTTGTGGCTCTGACGGATCTAGATTTTTTGAGGTGAAGCATATTCATCAAATCTGGGTTTGACATGGCCTTGTATGTCAGGCACAGGTCACCTCTGAGCAAGCAGTGGCGACTGAATAGAGCTGGAGTTCTTTCAGTCGGGCAGCATAGGACAGATTTATGAGACCCTTTATCCTTTTGGTGAGGAACTTTTGTGGCCTCTCCAGCTGCTGCAAGTGTCGGGTCAGATACATTCCGAATGGGGCATTGTACTCAATCATTGGTCTGATGAGTGATGAGTATAGGGAGACTATGACCTCCCTTGATCTAGATGTGAATCCCTTCATGATAAGGTGGGCAATGTAGAAGGTCTTCCTAACTACTTTAGCTACATGGGTGTCGAATGACAGGCTACTGTCAACCTGGGTCCCCAGGTCCCTGATAACTTCTTCTGTGCTCAGTGGATTGCCACCTATATGGTAGCTAGGGGTAACCTTGTTTTTCCCGAAGGGTATGACTATGCATTTTTTGGCATTTAACTTTAGGCCATGGCTCTGGCACCAGCTATCCGTTTCTGTGAGACCCTTCTGAAGGATATCTGTGTCAGATGTGTTTTCGACTACGGCGCCCAGTTTGCAGTCATCTGCAAACTTTGTCAGCCATAACCCTCCTGTGTTTGCTTGTACTTCGGAAAAGTAGATGCCAAACAAGAGTGGGCCCAGGACTGAGCCCTGTGGGACACCACTTGTGACAGGTTTTGAGTCTGACATGGCGCCAGCAACTCTGACCCTGTGGGTTCTGTCACTCAGCCAGTTTGCAACCCATCTTGTGATGTATGGGTTAACATTTAAGCTGATGAGTTTTTCAATGATACCCGAGTGGGGTATTGTATCGAAGGCTTTCGCCAGATCGAGGTAGGCTGTATGGACTGCCTTTCCCTCATCAATGGCTTTGGTGACTGTTTCGAAAAAGTCAACCAAGTTTAAAAGGCATGATCTGCCTTTGACAAAGCCAAACCGGGTTGGATCCAAAGTCTGCAAATTCCCTATGTCTTTATTTATGAGATCCATTATGATCCTCTCCATGGCTTTGCAGATAAGGCTTGTCAAGCTAATGGGCCGGTAATTTCCAGGGTCGGTGGAGGCACCGCCTTTGTGAAGTGGGACCACAGTCGCAGTGCGCCACTCCCTGGGTACGTATCCAGAGGTGAGATTATGATTAAACAGCTGTCCTAGCTGTGGGTTTAATTCCTCAATGAGTTCGTGGAGCACACAGCCGGGGACACCATCAGGTCCCATGGATGCTGTGTTTTTTGCTTTGGAGAGAGCAGTTCTCACTTGGGCGTTAGAGATGTTTGGGGGCTGCAATCGTTTGGTATAGATATCTCTCCTTTTGGAGGGGGGGGGAGAAGTTTGCACTGAACCTGTCAGCCAGTATGTTGGCAATGTCTGTAGGATCAGTAATCTTCACATCATTTTGAACTAGTTCTGAGCATATCTGGGAGTTTCCTCCCAGGTTTCTAACATAGCTAAAGAAGGCCTTATGATTGTCTTTTGAGTCTTTAGCTATTTTTCTCTCAAAATTTGCTTTGGATGATTTTATGAGAGCTCTTAGTTTTTTACTTATAGTGATCAAAGGTGTCTTACCTTTTAAGGATTTTGCTCTATCTTGTAGTAGCTTCCTCCTTTTGTTGTAGAGTTTGTTTATGGCTGGGGTCCACCAGACTGGATGCTTGCCTTTGGTACAAAGAGTCTTTGTTTTGCTTGGGATTGCCTTATCCATGCAGTCCTGCAGGTGCTGGTAGAAGGCATTTGTAAGTGATTCAGCGGCTTGAGTACTGTTTTCCACCGGCTCGGGGGCCTTAAAGGAGACCACACTAGTCTTTAGAAGTGTGAAGTCTGCTTTCGAGAAGTTCTTTACTGTGGTCTTTTTTATTTCAGGTGGGGGTGGGATGAGGACCTCCAGCGAGATTAGTTTGTGATCTGATCAGTGAGGGGTATACTTCCGGTGTTGAACATTGTACTCCCATGTTCATGATGATGAGATCAAGTATGTTTTCTCCTCTTGTGGGGATGGTGACTAGTTGTTCCATGGCATTTGGGTTTATGAATTCCAGGAACTTTTGGGCTAGGGTGTTTGGGCTTGAGTAGTGTTCCCAGTCTATATTAGGGTAATTGAAGTCACCTAGTATGATGGTGTTTGGAGATACATTTATCCCCTCCAGTGTTTTCAGGAAAGCCATGTGAGGTTCCTGAGTTTGTGAGGGTGGCCTGTAACATGCTACAATTTGCAGAGCAGTCTTGCCTATGGTTAATTGCACCTGGATGGTCTCCGATGCATCGTGCATTGCCACCAATCTTGAGGTGTGGGTGTCCTTGATGAATATGGATACCCCCCCTCCTTTCTTGGTATTGTCTGGATTTTGGGGCCTGAACGCATGATATGAGGTAAAACCTGATAGTGCTGGGGTGCTCTCAGGAGCCTTGAACCAGGTTTCTGTCACAGCACAGACAACGATGTTCTCCATACTGAGAAGGGCCTCGAGTGCGTGCATTTTGAGATTGAGACTTCTGGCATTGAGCAGCATTACCCTTAGTTTTTTCCTTTTTGTGTTCTAGGGTGGTAGGTTTAGAATTTGAGCCTTGCCCAAAAAAGGCACTATGGGGGTGGCAAGAGCCTTTGCCAATATCCGGAATCCCAGGGGTGACAGGTGCAAGCCGTCCCTTGCGAAGCAGCGTGGCTTGTCCAGCATGTCATCCCAGGCAGACAGACATTGGATCCCCTTTGAATGACACCAGAGTTTAAGCCAATTGTTAAAGCTGATCATCTTATCTCTGTATTGTGGCATCATTCTTGGTGAAGGTAGGATACTGCTCAAGGTCAGGGTCATACCTGCCTGGGCTACATAATCAGAGAGATCCTCAATGTCTCTTTTCATGTAGTCCAAGGAGGTACGTCTCAGGTCATTTACACCAGCGTGGACAATGACTGAGTCGTATTTGTACCTGCTGTTGAGAGACCTGAGTGCTTGCGTTATGTGGTGGATTCTAGCGCCCGACAGGCAGCTTACTGTAACCCTCTCCTTACTCAGTCTGGTGAGCGGGACGTCAGTGTGTCTGACTATGGAGTCACCAATGACTAGTGTGTCTGGCATTGTGTTTGGCCTTAAGGGCTGTGACTGTTTGACACTCTGACTGTGAGGTCTATGTGTTGCAGGTGTTGTGTTCTGAGGTGGTAGTTGTTTGGGTGTCTGCTTTGGTGGCCTCTGCTGTTTTGGTAGATTTTTGATGAGAGCCTCCGAGTATGTCTTTGTGTGTTTATGTGTGTGATTTGAGGTTGTGATGGTACTATGTGAGACTGGGTCTATAGTGTGTGTGGTAACCTTCTCCTCCTGTCTGGTCTTGCCAGTCCTATGTTGAGAGAGCTCAGCCTCCAGTTTGGCCGTATAGTTGCATCTCTCGCATGTATTTGTGTTTTGTGGGAGGAGGAGAGGGTTGTCTGTGTACATGAGGCAACTGTAACATTGCCTCAATATTCCCAGGTTCACCAGCTGAGCAGGAGAGGACACTAGCAATTGATCCCTCGACATGCTAGAAGAAATAGACAAAAAAACTTTAAAAGAGATTCCGGGGGATGTGGGTGACCGAGAAATGGGGTTCGCCTTTTTTGGGGTACTATCTATAACAAGAGTGCTGTATCAAGGTGATAAGTACTGTAGGAGCAAGTGCTAGGTTTAACAGATAGAGAATAGTCTACTTGGAGTCAGGTAGAGATGATCTTTTTAGTTATAGGATACACTGATTAGATCAGTAGTATAGTTCGAGGAAGGTAGTTTTAAGGGAAAATTTGAAGAGTGGACTTTAGGTAGCCCGAATAGTTTAAACCTGCTTAACCGGCACTGCCCTAGTGTGCAACAGCGGCAACTCTGCTCTAAAACACACTAAATTGCGCAAACGCGAGTTTAGCGTGTTTTATATCAGGGGGCTGAAAGAAGCTAGGAACTGGCCCAAAACGACCAATAGACTACAAGTTACTGGCTGAAACCTCACAAAACTGGACCAACAGGCAGCTCAATGCTTCCCACTCCCACTGGTAAGCAAGGGAACTTCCTACCTCCAAATTTGGCAAAGAATCAGTAACAGGAACTGCAAACAAAGTACAGGGATCAGCAAGCTCTGAAACTGGACTACTCTAGCTCAGTAAGGCGGGAAAACAAGAGATATTTTTTTTTTTTTTTTTTTTTCAGAAACAAGCAGAAACAGATACAGTAGACACTTATAAATGCTATAAATCGGCTATCACAGCCTACACAAACAATTTGCAACAATTACAGATTTTAAAAGTAACAAACTGAGAATTCAAGTGCAATAACAGAATAAATGCAGAAAAACAATTACAATGTATCAGCAAGCAGGTGAAATACAGTTGCTAGATAAATAGAAGTGGAAAGCCACAAAAAATATACTTATATCAGGTAAAGTCGGTTTTTAGCTCTCTGAAGCTTGGATTACTCTGCTGGCCACCACGAGGATCTGTGCTGAGTAGGTACAAGCTGAAAAATGCGTTTAGCGTGTTTTATATCAGGGGGCTGAAAGAAGCTAGGAACTGGCCCAAAACGACCAATAGACTACAAGTTACTGGCTGAAACCTCACAAAACTGGACCAACAGGCAGCTCAATGCTTCCCACTCCCACTGGTAAGCAAGGGAACTTCCTACCTCCAAATTTGGCAAAGAATCAGTAACAGGAACTGCAAACAAAGTACAGGGATCAGCAAGCTCTGAAACTGGACTACTCTAGCTCAGTAAGGCGGGAAAACAAGAGATATTTTTTTTTTTTTTTTTTTTTCAGAAACAAGCAGAAACAGATACAGTAGACACTTATAAATGCTATAAATCGGCTATCACAGCCTACACAAACAATTTGCAACAATTACAGATTTTAAAAGTAACAAACTGAGAATTCAAGTGCAATAACAGAATAAATGCAGAAAAACAATTACAATGTATCAGCAAGCAGGTGAAATACAGTTGCTAGATAAATAGAAGTGGAAAGCCACAAAAAATATACTTATATCAGGTAAAGTCGCTTTTTTAGCTCTCTGAAGCTTGGATTACTCTGCTGGCCACCACGAGGATCTGTGCTGAGTAGGTACAAGCTGAAAAACGCGCGTTTAGCGTGTTTTATATCAGGGGGCTGAAAGAAGCTAGGAACTGGCCCAAAACGACCAATAGACTACAAGTTACTGGCTGAAACCTCACAAAACTGGACCAACAGGCAGCTCAATGCTTCCCACTCCCACTGGTAAGCAAGGGAACTTTCTACCTCCAAATTTGGCAAAGAATCAGTAACAGGAACTGCAAACAAAGTACAGGGATCAGCAAGCTCTGAAACTGGACTACTCTAGCTCAGTAAGGCGGGAAAACAAGAGATATTTTTTTTTTTTTTTTTTTTTTCAGAAACAAGCAGAAACAGATACAGTAGACACTTATAAATGCTATAAATCGGCTATCACAGCCTACACAAACAATTTGCAACAATTACAGATTTTAAAAGTAACAAACTGAGAATTCAAGTGCAATAACAGAATAAATGCAGAAAAACAATAACAATGTATCAGCAAGCAGGCGAAATACAGTTGCTAGATAAATAGAAGTGGAAAGCCACAAAAATATACTTAAATCAGGTAAAGTCGCTTTTTTAGCTCTCTGAAGCTTGGATTACTCTGCTGGCCACTACGAGGATCTGTGCTGAGTAGGCATTTTTTTTCCTTTTTTTGTATTATATGTTATCTAAAGTTTTTTTTTTCTTGTTGACTCTGTACACAAATTTTTTTGTCTAATCTAAAATAATGTAACTTCTGTCTATTGCATGTATTGTATGCTATGATACTATTGCCTATACTGGAGCTTTTCTCCCCGGGTCTCTACTGAAAATGGACATATATCCAGTTAGACTAGCCCGGTCAACAAATGTAAAATAAATAAAAATTAAATTTGGAATAATACCAGCTGAGGAGAATTTAGTAGGGTTAAAACCAATGTTCAGTCTAGGATGGATCCCTCCATAATCCTGCTATTATATCTTGTAGGAGAAGTGATAAGTTGGGTAAAATGAAATAGGTGTATATTAGAGGATGGAAATTTAGAACAACAATTTAACCAGTTAATGTTTACATCACCCAGAATAATAGTTTCATTTTTAATATTGCTAGAGACCCAATATAGTATTTCTTCCAGTATTGGTATATTATTGCCAAGGGGATTGTAAAAGGAGTATAGTACATACATTTTGACTAATTTATTTTTAGGAAGGAGACCAAAATTTCAGTGTTAGAGAATTGTGGGATGATATCACTGTATGGGAATTTAGTATAGATGTTAGGGTAAAGGAGTACTACACCACCTCCTTTCTTGTGGGGTCTGTCAGTCATAATTACTCTGTAGCCTAGAGGGAGGAATTCTGAATCTTTTATATTAGGTTTGAGCCAGGTCTCTGTGGCTGCAATGATATCAGGTTTATAGAGAGCTATCCAGGCATGAAGGTCTGAAGTTTTGTTGCAAATATTTTGTAAGTTTAGTGTTACTATATGTAGGGATTTATTAGAGGAACTACAGCAGATGGATGCTTTAAGAAGGGTACAGGAGGTGGGATCTGGATTGGGGTGTACATTTCTGCAGAGGGATAAGACTGAGAATATGGAAGAGTTGAGAGACGGGTTTTGTATTCTTACTGAACTATCAATGTGGTATAGAGTAGAACAGCTAGAGTTTTTTAATGGAATAAAAGGAATAGAAGTGATTGTGGGAAGAATCTTTACTTTGGATAAAGTACTGGAGTTATCTGAATGAGATAGGGAGATATTTCAGAATAGCTTTCAGATGGAGTTGAAAGGAGGAAGGTTATGGATGTTGGCATAGTGATGGATAAGGTAGAGTTGAGGGAAGAGAGATGCAGTAGTAGAACTAGAAACAGTGTAGCATGAGACAGGAAATTTAAATGCGACTTAGAGGGGAACATTTGGAAAAAGTCATGCAACTACTACTGGTTAATTGTATAAGGTGAATTAGTATGATTTGATTAGCTTGTTTGAAGTAGAGAGTGGAGTTAAGGTGAAGTGTCTCAGTGTGATTGGGTTATTTGAAGTGGATGGTGGAGTTATGGAATATAAATCTAAGAGTAGTGGGGGTGGGTGGAAATTGTGGGTAGGGCAGGTGAGAGGATGGAGTGGGCAGAACCTGGCCACACACTAATCCCAAAACAACTATGACTAACCAGAAGGTAAGTGACATAATTCTCTAAGAACCAAAAGGGCTCAGATGAATAAGGGTGGGGGGGAGATAATGCAACTATGTCCCTGGTGGTGTGTGTGCAACTTCCTATTTAATTTAGATGCGGAAGTAGAAGTTTGTTAACAAAAGATTTCCATAGTGGAAGGACCTACGTTTAGTGGATGAATGTAGAGTCAATTTTATTTAAATTCCTGTAGGTTCCATTCATGTGATCCCAGGGAGATTCTAGCTGGCTAATATTATTAAAGAATTGCAGTACGGTATAGTTGTTGCTCATGGTATTTGAGCCTACAACCTCTGACTACAGTCTTACACTTGACTCCTAACGATAGTTTGTGCTAAAGACAGATGCATGCATACTTGTTTTTACAGTTAGGATATGCATTTTTACTTTGTTACTACTGCATAGAAAAGAAAAACATTTTTCTTTAAAATTTAAAGCTACAATACTTTTCTTGTGCTGCATACATACCATTTACTTCCCTCAGTCTCTCTAGATTATCAGCATGGGCCTGCTTATTCATAGCTCTTTCTGAATTAGCTGTGAAAAGAAAGGAAAAGAACAGAAGAGCATTATGTATACCAGTCTTGCCTATATTTAGCTTTCTATGTATTATAAATTCACTTTATTAGCATACTGTCACAACTGTGGGATGTTGCAAGCTTGAAACTCATCCAGTCACTGGTTGAGTGTATCCCTTTTGTGCTTTTTTAGGTCATTCATGTGGTGCCGACACTGTTCTCCAGTGTGTGGGATGCAAGTTGCATTGGCTAGGCTATTCTAAGCCTCAAACTTGCACTGGAAACAACAGATTCAGACAAGGCTGTAGCATGATAGAGGAACAATGACCTAAAGGCAGGGACATGTGGGGGAATGAGGAGGGTGTGGCCCCAGTAAAAATGAGAAACACTACATGCAATAGGAATTCTTACTAACCCTCAATGAATATATATATATAGCTAAATGGTGAATCTGCATGATGTATCAATCATGCATTATTTGCATAAGATACCACAGACGTTTGTCATGTCTATCACTCAGGCCATAGTCACCTCTAAGCAAACCTACTGGGGGCTAATGCAGTAGAGCATCCTCAAGGAGAATATAACAAAGGGGAAGTGCATGAATATACAGTCAGATATAATATCATTATGAACTGGTTGCTTGTAAGCATAAATCATCAGTATGAAGAGCTTCTTCAGTAATAACATGTGGAGAGGGGTAAACCATCATATTGTAAAATGAATTTGCATTAACTTTGAGATGCAAGCATATGAAGTATTATTACTAAGCTTATAGTTTATAAAGCATATAATACAACTCTTCTTGCAGAGTTTTACACATTATAAAAAGGTAATTGAGCAGTGATTTAACATAAACTATATACTGCAACAACAGACCGGTGCTTGTTTCTTGCTACTTAAACTACTGTTAGCTTTGGTATGCAATTTTAAAAGTTGTGATTTTCAATTACCTCATCTCATTGCAAATCAAGATCTAGGAAGCATCAACATTGCTATGTCTAGTGGACATCTCATGATAAGAAATGACAAACCTCCCTATGTAGCAAACATTAGCAATAAAGAATAATAACCTCTAACAGATAAATTGTACCATTGCACATGAAAGAGTATTATCTTTTATATGCACATGATTTTACAGCTACTAATATTTGACATGACAAGCTGAGGTAAATAAGAATATACAAATATGCATATTAAAATTCACTGCACAGTAGCAATATCTGTGTGTGATGTATATAACATGTGACAATGAAATCAGTTTTGCATTTTTCATAGAAATAATACTGTACATTTCAGAGATACATTAATGCACATTAGACTACAAAGAAGTAACATACTTCTTCAAGTTAACACAATAAAGTTTCTTTTTTCTATTTCCTTATTTTTAAAAAGGAAAGAGACTGAAAGAAGGGAAAGAGGGGCCCCAGGATTTAATAAAATCCGTGTAGGCAGTGTGTAGAGCCTACACAGAATGTATCCTCCATGTACACGGCCACAGCCCCCCCTCGGCAGCGCACCATGCATATTAATGATGGCACACTGTTGAGGGACAGCATAGGAACAGGGTTATTGAATCCATGTAGGGAGAAGTGTAGAGGCTATCATGGATGTGGATGCCTAGTCAGATGTTATGTAAAGGGTGAGGCTCCCTGTAATGCTTCCCACTACTGTTGAAATGCTGTGAATTGTTTTAAATGTGTAATATTTTATTTTTATGATTTTTTTTCCTCTCTGTATGTTTATATGGCATGGCACGGAGTGCAACAATGCCAAGCTATGCTCATAGACAGCTGATACCTGCTACACATCTAAAAATAGAAACCGGCTGTAACTAATTATCATGATTATCATGTGTAAATTATTTTATTTATTTATTTTTAATTTAATTTTTTTTGTTTCCATTTGTGTGGTGCGGCAAGAAGCACAGCACAGTTGAGCGGCGCTCATACATACATAGCCGACACCTGCCAGACATCTAAAAATAGAAACCGGATGTAATTAATTATTTATATCTAGGTTTGTTTAAGCCTGTTTGCACGGTATAGCATGGTACTAAGCAACACTTACAGGTAGCTTAGTAGTGAATGTGAAGGTATACTAGTTATCATGAAATCCAAGTAGCTAAATGGATAGAGTTACGGCAAAATGTGTAATAGGTCCTGGGTTTCAGTCCATCACAGTCATAACATGTCTATAATTTAATTTACTCTTTTTTTAATTTAATAAAAAATTGTGAAATATGGCAATGATGTGTGGTGCAAAACACTGCTTAAACATGCTAGCAACTATTATAGTTTGTGCAGTCTAAGCTTCATGAAAACCTCAGTTGTGTGAGTTTTTACTCTGCTCAGCTCTGCTTAGCTGATTTGTGTGCTGCTAAGCAATGCAGCACTGTTTTGAATGTAGTTCAATGACATATAAGGGTGGGAAAACAGCCTATATTAAGCACAAGAGGCGGGAATTCTGCACCATTCCTTGGAGTCTAATCAACTGTGGATATGGCAAGCAGTGCTGGTAAAGGTGCTTGCTTTCAGGTGCAGAGATGGGGTGTTCAGAAGTCCAGGGTCATTGTTGGTCTCCTGGTAAAAGATCATAAACCCCAATCTGCTGCAGAGTGGTTTCCAGGGCTCAAAGTGTAAGGCAGAGGCTTGGGACTGGTTGGCCAGGGAACTCACCAGTGTTACTGGTATCCCCCCCCCCCCTGCACAGGTGAAGAGTGTTGCCACCATTACAATGACCTGAAGAGGAGAAAGAGGAACCTTGGACACCTGGGTCCAGGAAGCCAGAGCTGGGAATGCCCCACAAATATGTAAGTATGTTTTCCACTGTTTTACCAGTATGCAAACTGAATGTCTGCAAAACTGGTATGCATAATGGTGTGCTTCTCTCCCAACAGCTGCAGCTGAGAGGGCTCTCAATGGCGAGTCCCATGCTGGGCACCTGGCCAGGTTGTGCCATAAGTGAGGTATGTATGGATTTATTATGATAACTGTAGTGCAATAAGCAAGAAAGAGTAAAGCATTTACTGCAATCAAGTATGCACAATAAAAATGTAGTGAAATAAATAGGCAAGCAGAACTGTAGTGCAATAAGTAGGCAATAGTAACTGCATTGCAATAAACAATAAACAATACCAATAACAGTAAGCAAAATGGTGTACAGCAGGATTGTGTTGTCATAACCATTGCAGTAGAGCTGCATGCATTTCTTGTCTATGGTAAGGTTGCTGCAATCAAGTGTAACACTGTAATAGACACAGAATGCAAAACTAATGGCCTGTAAACTGTACTGTTTAACTCATAGTTTGACCACTACCTGTGCCAGATTGAGACATGCTGGCCAAGCTGGTGGGGCAGCCTCCAGCACTTCCACCCCCATGGCAGTGAAGGAGCAGTGCCGACAGTCCCATATGTTTGGATGTGAGTCTTGTGGAGGCACATGGGACTTGGATTCCACAAAATCCTCTGTATCCAAGGTGTTCACCCCCTCATGTGTTACACACCACCCCTGTCTGCTGTCTTGTCTGTCTGCAAATGCATCCCCACCTACTCAACTTACCTCCCCTACATGTACCTATATCCCTTCCCCAACATTCCACTCTGACGTTGAAAAAAAAAAAAAAAAAAAAAAAAAATGGACACCTGTCCGAAAAAAAAAAATGTCCCATACATAGCTCTCCATTTCACACACGTGTCCATTGGACACAAGTAATTTGGTCCAATTGTCTTGACAATGCAGTTATGTTGTCCTCACCCCTCTCTTTGGGGTTGAGAGTTCAAAGTCATGTACAAATTCTGTCAAAATGTATAGTTGTTGCTATGGTTCTTCCTACACCCTTCCTGCCTTTCCCCCCACTTGCACCCCATTTTACCACTTTCCTATCACCCCATTTTTCTTTTCTTTATATTTTGCATTGTGTAGCTTCACTATGCTCAGCTAAATAGAGCTATATTGACTATATATGCTTTTAAACTTGTAATACACACTTACAAAATAAACACCTGTCCCATGTTTTGGACCTGAGACCATATCATCTGCAGATCACTGCATTAACCTGCCAGGCCACACAACTCTTAATTAAGTAATGAAAAAAATGGGAGTGTACCTTGGACTCTGGTGCAATAGTACACCTCAAGAAAGCCAAAGACATAATAATGGATGTAAGTGATGCCTGTAATAGCAGGTAAATGTGCCCTTCAGTAGAAACATGTAGAAAGACACCTGCTAAGGCACTAATGGCAAAATACATGTTCAGCTGGGACCCTGGTGCAGACATACATCCATATAAAGCCATGCACGTACTGATGGATATACAAAATGTATGTCACAGCCTGTATGTGTGCACATATAACTTGCAAATACATCTGCAATAGCAGTGACTCAGTAGCTCAATCTATCACCTTGCAAACTGTACATTTTGCCGCACACAATCCTGGGTTCAAACCCAGTGGTGCGTAAAAGTTAATTTACAGTATTGTGAAGGCAGCAATTAATGACTGAGTCATGCACTCTTTATTCACACAATGCATTTCAAATGACATGCCTGCTTTTCACTGCTGGAAGTCACATGTCTGCAGGTAGGAACACACTTCATATAGTCCTATAGCAAAACTATATATGCATAAAGTGTCACGTCATGCATTAGTATGCATTCACAGAGAATGTCACTGCAGGTACTGCAAATGAGGGCCACTAATATCAGAGTGTACCTCACAATCCTTCCAAAGTCACTGTGCAGATTATCACAGCTTCACAGCTAACATGCATATTAGAAGTCCCTGTTTGTAACAAGGCCTGCCCTCATACACTCTGCAAATTACTACCAGACTGTAACACATGGCCTAACAGTTGCCAAAATGGTGAACATATTTGTACATTTATACCTATCTCACTCAAGGATACACCAAACATGTTGCCTAGTATTCTGTTAGTGATACCATTGCCTAACATACTTACCTTAAACACATGCCTTAATTGGAGTGGAAAGGGTAGCCTCACTCTGGCTCTGCCTCTACACCAAGGCTGACACAGCTCCCACAGTTACTCCTACAGCTTGTTGTCCTCCAAAGTGTTCACACTCTCTGCTTATGTCTATTACCTGCAGCAGCAACTGCAGCCTGTGGTACACACATCTCTATGTAAAGGTTTCTGGTACAGACCTACTCTCTGCAATGATGTAGTCTCCTCACCCATGTAATGTCCAGCACAACATATCAGAAAGGGGCTTTAATCTACATGAAAGTCTTATATATTATACATTATATATTATACAGTGGTTGCATGTCATTGGATGATGATGGTGCAAATCAGCTGTGTTGGCTGCAATTAGCATTTCAGACCCACAGACTGGTTTAGAGGCAATCAACTGCTGATGAGAAGCATGTTTAAAAGGCAAGTAGATGGCTATGAGGAATCATTCTGTATGAGACTTTATTCACACAGAGCATGCCTTTGTGAAAAGTTTACTATCACAATATATCAACAGAGGAGTACTGCTCTCCATTAGGTATGTAATTGATTTTGTGTACAACAGGATGCAGATGGGTGAATAGGCTTAGGGAATAGGGATTACAGAATTAAGTCTGTCTTAGACCTGTGATAATGACATGTCATTGATCTCCTGCTGTCTTACACCTACAAAGGACATATAGTACATCAAGTCTTTTGTCATTGTGGCACATTGGTATCGTTGGACTGTCCATTTATAGTGGTTGTAATAGCACACTGTTATTTGTGTGGCATTGTTCTTGTAACATATTATCGAGAGGATTGCTCTTAGGGGACACATCACAGTAGACCCGAGTGTTGGGTCTATGATCATACAGCAGTATCTGTCATGGCACACACAGGAATACCTGACTACTGATACTATCTCAGTTGTATCCACACACTTAGTATGTTTGCTCATTGTGGAGTATGATGTGTTTGAGCAAGCAGTGGCTAGTGCTATCCATTTTGTGCTTGCTGTATAGCTACATAGTGTACTTCCACTTATGTGATCATGTAATGTGTTCCCCTTTTGTTGTATTTCAGGAATCATGTACTCTAGATGTCATGCACCCTTCTCTGATGGGGAAAATGAAATTATTCTGGAAAGACTAAGGCAACATCATCACATCCTACTGTCCAGGAGGAGGCAAAACAGAGAACAGTGGGCTGCATTGTGGGCAGACCTTGTCCATCATGTGAATGGCATGTGCCATCAGACCAGGACATATGAGCAGGTTCAACACCGCTCAATGGACATGATCAGTGCTGCATGACGAAGGGCAGCAGATGTAGCCAGGGATTGTGCCATCAGTGGTGGAGGCCCTGCAGTGGAACAACCATTCTCTGTTACTTAGGAATTCCTGGTGAACCTAGGCACACACAACAGCTCCCAGGCATCCATCACACCATACATCATGGAGGTGGGTGCCACAGTTTCCACAGCAGAGGAGCATGCAGGTAGGCTTACTGGGATCAGCATTGTAATACTGTAGCAATCAGTGTGTCAGGTTGTGCATACATTTATGTAGGTATCAGTTCTTTGTTCTTTAGGGGGAGGATTTAACCTCAGTTGTACTCTCATACTCAGAATGTGACTAATACAACAAGTAACACAGTAGCTACTGTAAATGTGAGATATATGGACATATTACCTTGATGTGCTGCAACATGCATTGGTATTGACATTACCTCACCTTCAACTTTTCACAGGTCTGTCAGGTATTGGCCAAGGCCATGGTTTTGCTCCTGGTCAGCATGACACTTTTTTGTTAATGATCATTTATATTCTATTAATGTTAAGGGCCAGAATAATGCCTTATTTGAACATAATTTCATGTGCAAACAGAGTAGAGTGTTTTTCTTTTGAATTCTGGAACAGGTACCTAAGGATCTTAGAGGGGTAATCACAGGAATGTAGTTGAACAAAAATAAACACTTTGGCAGTGACATTTAAGAGCAGATAAGCCTCCTGGTTTTAATGAGGCAATTATTCTAAAATGCCTTTTAAAAAACAAATAGTTGAAAGGAAAATAAATTAGGCAGTGAAACTTGTATTTCAATAATTTGTTAAGATACGTAGGTGTACTGGATTTTTATGTGTTGTTTAATCAAGTATAGTGTCATATTAATTAATTAAAAAGTAAATTTTACTTGTCAATTTTACTTGATCAGATTGTTATAAATGCCTTGAGTTGAATGTGTATTTTGTTCTGAGGAATTCTTTTTTGGATGAGCCAAGAAGAAAAATGTTTGATCACTAATGCAGTTGTGGGTCTTCATTATTATTAGTTTTGGTGGATTTCTCATACACAATAGTGCAGGTATTCATGTACCACTTTTTTCTTTGTTATGACAGGTGACGAGGGGGGGGGGTGTCTGTCCCCTACACAACTTGCTGTCAGTGTCTCTTTGGACTCGGATGATGATGGTGGCCACAATGAAGCACAGGTGGAGATGTCAGGGGATGAATCTTTCCCAGAGGTAGACATCCCACTTCTGCCTCCATTGTCACTGCACACAGTCAGTATGCCAACACATTCCCAGTCCTCGGAGGCCACAGATATTGGACAGTCAAAATGTGGGAACATTGAACAGGAAAGTATGGCAACTATGGCTCCAGTGAGTGTAGACACTGGCCATAGCCAGAGAGCTGATGAGGTTCCACACAGGTGGCTTGATAAGCATGTTCATACGAGATCTGTTGTCCTCCCACCACCTGTTGCAGGTGTCACATCATGGTTCCCTTGGAGTATGTTTCGGGCTTTCACGGAGGCACAGGCACATTCTGAAAGGAACTACAGATGTATGCTCAGAGTTATGAATGCACACAGTCTGACATCTGTGATTGCCTCCACTGCACTGGGGACACCCTGGATCAGTTCACTGATAAAATGAACAGAAGGTGGGTTGGGTAAGACAGTGTCTGCCTTGGATCTCACATTGTCTCTGCTGGAACGTATGACTGGAGTTGAGCATCAGACTTATGAACATAGGTCAGCAACCCCATCTGCTGAGAGTCCACATGGCCATGCACAATCATGCTCCTGTAATGGCAGTACATCCAGCACTACATAGGGGAGTGTGCTGCCCACAACATGACATGGCAAGTCATGGCCTTGTGATCCTGGGTATTCCCATGGGGGACATGGTCTCAGCAGACAGCAGTCACCGTCAGGTACTAGCACCACTTCTGATCTTGGGCAAGGAAGTGCCAGTGCAACTCCTGGCAGAGCCAATTCCCATGTTCTGGGCCAGAGACAGTAAACTCTCAACTCTACCATGTATGGTCCAAAGCTGTCCAACATACACACATGTAGGGCTAGCACTGAGCTTGACTGTGTACACACACACACACACTCACACACCGCTGTCAAATGCAGGTCACCTGCAGACATACACATCACTTTTTTATGGTCCATCTTACCTGGTTCCCTTCCTGAATCACTCACATGCTGTCAACCATTTGGGTCAGCCTAGACCTTCTGCACCCCCACACAACACCCTGTGCAAGTGGGGTCTATATCATATGTTCGAAGTTTTATAACGTCGAACATTAAATATCGAATTTAAATGTTCAAAGGTATAAAATTTCGAACATATGCAAAAAAAAAAAAAACCCAAACCAAAAGAAACAAACAAATGGAACTTACCTGACTAGTGTAGGCAGGGGGGCAAGCCCCCCCCTGCACCCTACACATGGGGGGCTGCACCCCCTGCTCTTTAAATATTCCAACTCTGAGACTGCACTGCAGTGCATTAAGAGAAATCTTTCCTTTACCAACACTATAGTGCAGTCTCGGAGTTGGTATATTTAAAGAGTGAGGGGTGGGGGGTGCAGGGTGGCTTGCCCCCCTGCCTACACAAGTCAGGTAAATTCCATTTGTTTTTTTTGTTTTTTTATTATATGCTCGATGTTTGAAACTTTGAACATTTGAATTCTATTATTTAATGTTCGAAGTTTTCAAACTTCGAACATATAATATAGACCCGTGCAAGTGATGAAACCTGTGCCACTTCCCTGTCATCCTCGCAACTGACGCAAGGAAATAAAGCTATGTGTCTGATGTACATGGTGACTATATTAGTTAGCATGTACTTGTGTAATGCAGTGGTGTTTTGTCATGTCACTTCTAGTAGTTAAAGACAGATCCTGTATGCTGGCATTTGTCACGAGTACACCACTTATGTCTGTGTACCTTATGTTGAATGATGTTGTAATGGCTGTATAGATACAGAATGACAGGTGTGTCATGGACCTGTTTATGTTTGTGTTTCATGAGTCTGTTGGGATAGTCTATGGATACACAGTTGTAATAAAGCAGCACAGGATGGCATGTCAGCACAGCAGAAATATGTCTTCATCAAGGTACAGCACTATAAGTGCATGGCTCCATAGGTTCATATGTGTATAACAGGCTAACAAGGACAATGGGAGCATTCACTGCATTCCTGCATCTCTAATCTGTGAACAGGTCTGCTATCCTTGATAAGTGTCATCAGAGTATTGGGAACTCACACATCAACAAGCTGTGGTGATGGAGAAGACCCATCTACAAGTATCCTGTGTCCCGTACATACAGTTGCCAGACACAGGTTATGATTGTCATGTTCTGCATCCCATTTTTGTAACCTGCACATGCTGTGTCACAGCAGATGTATGCTTCATATGCTTGGGGGGTGGGGCTGTTTCATGTGGGGTGTACTCTCTGTGTTACATACCTGTCTCTCCAGCATGGACTATGTATACCACAGTGATGTTGTAGGTGTGTAGAACATGTGAGACATGTGTTAGTCCTGTTAATGATAGGCAGGAGGTAAACAGTGGGATCCAACACCTCCCTGTATGGAGACATACACATTCCCTCCAAAGCATTTAGGAGACAGACTGCACATGTACATTCATGACATGGACTCCATAGGACATGTTATCTACACTTTGTATTGGTGTACCATGGAACCTGTGTGGCTGCTACAGTTGTACGATATGCCTGTGTAGTGGCATAGCAAGGGTGCCATTGCACATAATGATAGCTGTGATGATTGCCACATTCAGTATAGCAATGCAAGTCTGGGATTTACATCCCAAACCTGTCAGTATAGGTTGGACAACAGTGAATGCATCTCCACATATTGCAGTCCAGTGAGAGTCAAAGGCTACATTACTCTCTGTGTCCATACCCTTCATGTGTAGTGGCTCAACTGTGTGTGCTGTGCAGACACTACAATATTTTGTAGGGTGGATGATTTCCCACAGCATAGCATTGTGCAGTTATTGGCAGTTAGTTGTCAGTGGCTCAGAGAACAACTGACTGTTTCTCTGGCCATCCTAGATAACTGTTGGTTCTGTGTGGGATTCTGTGACAGTTCCCAATATGCAATCACCTGCTAATGTACTCAGTCAGAAGTCACTGACAGTGGCTGTGACTGCAGAGAGAATAGGTAGATGGGGTATGCCAGTAATGGAAGATGGTGAACTCCACTGGTGACTGGAATTATTGCAGTTTAGGTCTTCCAGTGCTATCTTCCCAGATTATGACTGTTAGACACTTGCCTATCCACCAGCTAACATAACACTATGTACATAATGTACACAGTTTCTAGCAAGGTCTGCTGGCCTAATATTGTCGTACACCTTGTGAGGCCATGGTTGGTGGAGTCAGACATATGTCTTAACTTGATTGCATAGTACAACAGTCAATATACTCCACCGGTTACAGTCAGTAGGCATGATCAGGCCTTAAGCAAAAGTAACAGTGTTTGGTCCAGTGTCAGTAGGTGTATGACAGTGTCAGTGCTCGTATCCATGCTAACTCCTATTATGGTATTTTAGGTGACATGACTCAGAGAACTGGGGACACAGCTTGGCTCTACATGTTAATTGTCCTCTGTGCAAGTAAGTATTGCAGTTACTTCCAGCATGTTGCAGGAAGAGAGTCATGCAAGGTGTCTGTACAGAGCGCAGACAAATACATTAGGGAAGTGTAATATTTAATTTAGCTTAGTCATGCTGCAGCTCACTTGCCCAAATGATTGTCCATATCCTTACTTACAATGCTCTGCAGCAGTGCTGTGATGTCCTCACACTGGGAACCAATGTAGTGCATCATGTGTTTACCAATATGGGTGACCAGTACAGTCCCCCAGTGTGAGGTCTTCCCTTTTGGTTATCTGGCCACAGATCACAGCTCAGTTTCCTTAGAACTACCAGCACATACCCCACCTTGCAGAGAATACAGACATATATGTCAAAATAGCCATTTATTTCCTCCTGTGGGATGGTTGACATAGTGAGACTGCACTTCCCCTTCAAATGAGACAGGCAAGTATGCAGACCTCTACACCCATGCATTATGTCAGCAGCATTAGAACTGCATGAACTTGGCTGTATGTGACAGGGGGGACACAGGCTTATCATGGCTCAGCACACCTGACTGGTGGACAACTGCCATTAGCAGGTTGTACAATATCAAGTGAACAGTGCTGTGTGACAGTTGGGGTGAGGGTGCCCCCCTAACATGGAGGCATTACCTCCTCAGCTAAACAAAGCACATAGTGCTGTTGTGATGTTGTATAGACATGGTAAGTGACAAAAGTAGCCACCCCTACAAAGCAGAACCACAACGCACAGTGTAGTTACAAGTGTGACCTCAAAGGACAGGCCCAGATTGTTGGTGATCTCATATGTCATGATGCCAAATATGATGGGTCTGTACTCATACCTAACCTGTACAGCTACACTGTCTGCATCAACTACACTCCCTTGTCCCCACCACATGTGACTCATGACATTCCTACAACCTGTCCCATAACTTCTATATTTACAGAGCAGTCCGTAACTGGCCTCTCATTGGAAGATAAACAGCATCTATAGCACAGGCTAACATTCCAGGCTGCATCCCACATGTTATTTGACAAGGATTACTAACAGCATTGGAAAATCCTTGCAATCATACTGACACTTCTGGCTGCACACCAGCTGAGCGGACAACAGCAACTGTTATACCCTTGCACAGAGGTGGTGCATCCACTGACCAACATAACTATACATCTCTTTGTCTAAGTATCCATATCTGTATGCCCATAGGGGCAATCATCATGGAGCTGATCAGTACACATATATGTGTTCTACACACAGTTGACTGTACACAGTTTGGATATGTGACAGGGTGAGCATGACTTTTACACTTGATGGGCATTTCAGAGGCAGTCACCAAGGACCTGGGTGAAGGTACATCAGGGCATACAACCCCCTTGACTGAGCCAAGCCATCTGACCATATCCCCCATTCAGGCAACATTTACAAAGCACCCACTTAAGCATTCATGATACTGTCATTGTAGAGTTCACTAAGTGGCCCATTTATGGCACACATACACAAAACATGGACATCTGTCTCCAACAGCTGATCTGTAAGCAGCAGTGCTCAACAGGATGCAGTCCTGGGTCCTCTACTGCTTGGAATCCATTAAACCACAATACATAATACTACTGACTGACTGTGAATAATAATGTTGGCTGATACCTGCAAATTGTAAGCACTCATAGAGTCTTTGTGGTATGTCAATATCCTGCAAGAGGGAATTGCTAACACATGCCTCTTGACATACTAATGGCCATAACCTCCATGCAAATATATATGTAATATCATTTCCATCAGTTAGACCTATGTATCTGGTAAGTAGCACATCAGTCACAACATGTGATGTACATATTCAGGAGTGAATGAACTGGGCACACAGACCTGGCCATACAGGTTTACACCTAATGCGCCTCAGATCACCATGTTTCTACAGTGGTATGGCAGGAATCATATGGCATAGCTGAGGCCACAGTCACCGCTAAGAGACATACTCATAACCTCTCAGTACTCTTCCCTCAGCATGTCAATATCTGAGTGCAATGGCCATTTGTTGATGTACCTTTCCAGGCAATACTGGCAATTGCACACAACAGTATGGCCCCTCACTAGGACACTTCATGTCTTCAGTATGTGTTCAATAGGGATCATCTGCAATGAGTGTCATTGTCACCTGTGGAATATAGATTACTCAGAGGTGATCTGTGCCTTGCATATGGGGCAATGTGTGACCCTGCATGACTGCATATGCTGCCTATCTGTAGGAGGCATAGTAGATGGATAATTCACTTGTAAGGACATTAACCTCATATGTGATGTTATTAGTGCATGCTTGGTGGAGAGATTTGTCTAACAGACTTAAACACACCCTTGAAACAGAACCCTGCCTAATGACACACGGCACCTCAGTGCACCTCAGCACATGCCATCTGTATGACTGGCTGGGCGATCATCATCTCAATAACTGCCTGTGTCTCTTTTGTACTGTAGCAATATGTGCTGATCCTGTAACTACTGGTATAAAGATATCCATGATTGTGAGGGCTGTGTGGTCATTATGCTAGTGAATGTCAAATGTCATATGGCTCCATAACATGATGTAAAATGCTCTAACAGGCTCAAAAACAAACATGGCTACATTGAGGCTAGCACCACTTCCAATCACTGCATACAGGACATGCCAAGGCACACACATAGTGCAAGCTGGCTATATGTAGATGAAACACTACAGATCACAGTAAGTGATGCCCACAACATACCACATGTCTGGTAGTACTATCAGTTCAGGACATATTATGCTTGATGACATAAGCAGGCCATGCTGTGGTCAGTACATTGGGAGGACCCATCACACACTGCAAATAAAATACTGCAAAACCCTACAGATGGTTACCAAGGTGATCATATTTGTGCTTTCTGGATGTACACACTCACCAAGTAGCCTGGAGTGAGATTAGAACTCTTATGCTTGATGACATCAGCAGGCTTTGTTGTGTGGGGGGCACATAACACACTACAAATAAAATATTGCAAAACTGTACAAATAGTTACCAAAATAATCTTATTTATGCTATCTGGACATACACACTCATCATGTAGCATGGAGTGAGATTAGAATCCCTACCTATCTAGTCTTACACATTATAGATCATAGGATTTATCATATGTACCATGGCTTAAGTCTGACATTACACTGTTAGCTGATAGTCTTAAGGTAGATGACATCATCAGGCCTTGTAGAAGAGGGCAGTTTAGAAGCCAGCAGCAAGTTACAGGGCCAAAAATGTGCATAACCATTGCAGATGGACAGCACATGAGGGCAGTTGTTTTGCAGGGGTATACACACTTGCATGTGCTAAGCAGCCTAGAGTGAGATAAGAACTCCAATCTATTTAGTTTTGCAGACTACATATTACAGTATATATTGCATGTACCACAGCTTAAGTATGATATGACACTGTCAGCTGGTAGTCTTAAGGTGGATGGCATCATCAGGCCTTGTAGAAGAGGGCAGTTTGGAAGCCAAAATGTACATAACCATTGTAGGTGGATAGCCCATGAGGACATGGCAGTTGTTCTGCAGGGGGATACACACACACACACACACACACACACACACACACACACACACACACACACACACACACACACACACACAAAGTACCTGGAGTGAGATTAGAATCCCTACTTATCTAGTCATATTCAAAATAGATCACAGTACTTATTGCTTGCACCACAGCTTGAGTCTGTTGTACATGTGATTGCAGGCACAATACTTGTGTATTACACGGATCTGTGGCCTGCAGATTGGTATTGCTTCATACTGCTATCTGCCTCTAGTATCCTAGCAATGGGATAACTGTTATTATCCTAGCTATGTGTGTACAGTTACAAGTATGGCCGCATGTGGCTGATGCAGCTAGATTGGCAGACCTGTGGGCAGGAACAATGTGTCCTGTCCATGCATATGTTGTCAAAATTATACATTACATCACTTGCTCACCTGCATCTCTCTACATGGTGATATCCAGCAGGCACAGAGGTCTGTAGTTAAGTGGATTATATACTGTTGCACCCTTAGTTTAGATCCTTTGAGCAACAGTATGGATGTGTGATAGTGGAGATTTACTCACCATTATTAGGGTATGTAGGACAATACAGAAATCTGCACACATATTTATGTAATTAACAGGGATGTATATATAAATGTAGCTGTGTGTGTATGATATGTGTAGAACAGAGTGTGTGTGTGCTGTGTCTTTAAGAAGCATATCAAGAGCTGAATGTACATATATAGACAGCAGGCACATGCAATTCCCAGTGCCATTTTGAAAGTATAGCCACAGACTGAGCATGTAAGAAGGAATGTATCTAGTTTGTATATAAGTTTACCTAAGTTGAAATTAATAAGCTTAATTGTGATAAGTTTGTACATAACAAAGCTGCTTCAAAAGACCCACAAAGACTTTTCTGTTACATCCTGACTAGATGAGCGACATGGTGTCAGAACCAGGATTCCAGAGACAGATATTCAGAACCACAAGGTGCAGAGATATTAGTGAAGGTAAACTAAGAGAAACAAGCACAAAAAAGAGCCAGAAAAAAGCAAAGGTAGTGAAGACTTGCATGAACAGTTTATTTTGTAAAAAAGATAAAATGGAGCATTACAAGGGCACAAACTGAATTATTAAACAAGCAGGAGGCACAACAGGATTATTAATTAAACAAAAATGTTTAAGATTAAGATATTTGATAAACTGATTATCAGAAAAGCAAAACAAGTATTTTTAAAGCAAAATGAGTGTGTTTAAAGCAAAACTGGCATGTTTAGAGTAAGAAAAGTACAATAGGCATGAAAAGAGATTAAATGAGCAAGACGAATATAATAACGGCAAAAGGGGCACATTAAGCATAACTAGAGCAAGGTAACTGCATGTTATTTGGCAAAGTGCTCTGTTTTGGGATAACTATGACTTTGTATTGTATGAAGGGCATAGAGTTATTCAAAGTATTTCAAAGCATGTAAAAGTGTTTACAGTGTGTAATTTTTACTGTGCATGTATTCCAGAGAGTTTATTTGTGTGCAAATTGCAACTATTTCGTGAAGTACAGTCAAAGTATTTCGAAATGTTTCTTGTACTAGGTGTGTCTATTTGCAAAGTGCTGCCATTACAGAGTGTTTCTTGAACTGTAAAGAATTACCTAGCAAGGTACATGCCATTCTGGAAAAGTTTCAGTGTGTTGTGTACTGTTTATTCACAAAGTGCAATTACTTTGAAATGTTTCTTACTCTGAGCTTCTTCTGCCCAGTTCATTCAAACCATGTAGTTATTTGAAATGTTTCTTACACTGATAATTGATGAGTTCTTGCAGTACAGCAATTCCGAGAGTATTACAGTGCCCAAGAGACTTCTTTCACAAAGTTTAGTTATTCAGAGGTTTGTTGTACTATTGGGCAAAGTTACAAGTACTGGTATAAATTTCTGGCATATGTGTACGTGTGTGTGTGTTCATGCATATTTGCAAAATCCTTCACTGGTATGTGTTAATGGGATCCGGACAAATGCTCAACTAGCATATGTCCAAATCACAAAATATCGAACACACATACACAAAAGCATTTAATGACGATAAGCACTTCCGTGTATGTGTGCCTGTTTCGTAGATCTGGCTACAGTGCGGGTAAGGGAAAATTCCCTCTTCTCCACTGTAGTGCGATCTCAGAGTGAGAATAATAAAGTAGAGGGGTGTGAGGGGTGCAGGGGGGTGAAGCTCCCCTGCAGAAACGTAGATTTTTTTTGAACTACACATACACAGAAACACTTTTCGATGTTAAGCGTTTTCGTGTACGTGTGTTTGATGTTTTGTGACTCGGATATATGCTAGTCGAGCATGTGTCCTAGACCCATGTTAATATGGCAGATGGCTTTTGAAAGCCCTCACCACTTGTATTTGATCAGGATGTTTCAGAGAATTGGAGAATATTTGAGCAAGAGTACGATATTTTTATACAAGCAGTTTATTCTGACAAAGATGCATACACCAGGGCATTCATTTTGCTAAACCTAGCTGTGTCAGAGACAATTGAAAGAGACCATTCATTTGTGTATGCACCCGCAGTATATCAGGGAGAAGGAGAAAATCATCATATTGTTGTACAGGCAGAATCAAGGGAAGAGCCCAAGTGTTTGAATTGCAAGATCAGGGAGATGTGCAACCCCAAAACAAATATTACATTAGAGAGGTATTTGCTTTCCACAAGAGATCAGAAACAAGGGGAAACTTTTGCAGCTTATATTACTCACATGAGAAACAAAGCTAAAATGTGTTGGTTTGGTGTCTTAAAAGATGAGTTAATAAAGGAAAGGCTTGTGTGTGGAATTAATAATTCCACTGTGAGAAAGATTTTGCTTTCTTGATAGTGATTAATGTTGAGTAAAGCCATTGAGATTTGTCAAATCCGTGAAGTTACAGAAAGACACACAAGTATGCTTACAAGTGACAAGAGCATGGTTCCAGCAAGCTCCAGAGCAAATGTAGAAAGCATGCAACATATGGCAAACAGAAGCAGGCCTAAGCACATGGCAGCCAAACCCCCGCTTGTTCACCAGGGAAAACACATAGTTTTCCAGCAAGTTCCAAGAAAGGAGCATGCTCAGTGCAGTACAAGTGAGAGTCAACAAAACCCAAATCCAGCTTAGTTGTTAACTGTCACAATTGTGGTGCCATTCATGAGTCTAAAAGAGAAAAATGCTTAGCATTTTGTCAGCAATGCCACAAGTGTAAAAAATGGAACCATTTTCAAAAGTTTTGCAAATCAAGTAAACCTCACACAGTTATAAAGAAAAAGCAAGTTAATCATATAGGGAGCTGCAATTCTACTTTCTACATAGATGGTGTATCAGTAACTGGTGAAAAGGCTGATGCAGTGAATTTGTTGACAAAGAACAAAGTGTTTTGTACTGTCTAGATCAATGGTAAATCCACCAAGCTCAAAGTAGACAGTGGTTCAAAGTGTAATGTTATATCAGCAGACACATTTGCTAAGGTGAGAACTAATAAACAACTGAATGTGGCTAGTAGTAAAAAACCTGTTACTTATGGAGGTGAAGAAATTCAAACTGAAGGCTCAGTAATGCTTTCATGTTATTTGGCTAAGAACTGTTACAGCTTGTTATTCTAGGTAGTCCAAAGACCTGTGCAATCATTAGTGGGTCGAGACAGTTTGAAAATGAATCTGCTTTATTTTACAAATGAAGTTCATCATATAAGCACCAAACTTCTCAAAATTTTAAAGCACAAAATCTGCATAAAGCCATCAATAATGGGGGAAAAGGTCCAAAAATAGGGACACATTTTAAATATTGCTCTTACAAAGTGAGAAAACTGCTAGAATAATGTTTGCACTACCATGAATTTTCTGAACGGTATGGTCTGAAACTCAAATCTCTGTCGTTATTATCTGACTTTAACTGTCAATGATTTGCCAATAATTTACCAGAAAACCACAATTTTATGAGAAATGCACCAAATATATGGGGAAAAAATCTGGACGTTCTGTGAAAATCTGTACAGTTGAGAGGTATGATTAAACACATATCCTAGTTACAATTTTCCTGAAGCCATTTCCTCAGAGTATTCTGAAGTTTTCGATGACAAGGTGGGCAAACTTCCATTTGTTGCTCATTTCTAACATGAAGTTAGACCCAGAGGTCAGTTCAGTTGTCAGACCAGCAAGAAAAGGTCCAGTAGCTATGCCGGATAAAGTTAAAGCACAGTTGGATAAAATGGTGCAGCAAGGTGTAATTTGTCTAGTTTCAGAACCAACTGAATGGGTGTCATCCTTGGTAGCAGCCATAAAAAGGCTCAGATGAAATCAGAATATTTATTGACCCAAGAGATTTGAAGAAAGCATTAAAGAGACTGCATTATCCAATGTATAGGTTCATAGGTTCATATGTTGATACTAGGCTATCTGCCCTAGGGAATTTATAAGCCTAGCCAGAGTGTGTTTGGCTTTCGCCACCCTTTTAGATTAGTTGACTGTGCCTCTGTATAGTAGGTCACAGAAGATAGCCTTTTTGAAGTTAGTTTACTGTGCCTCTGTCTAGTAGGGTCACAGAAGAGATCCCAGGGGTAAACCTATGATCTCCCATCCACTCGTCAAGATTTCTCTTGAAGAGGGTCATTGAGGGACTCTGTCTAACATGGATTGGGATTTTGTTCCAGAGTGAGGAGAGCCTCTGGGATATGAATCTGTCCCTCCAGCATGTCCTATTTATTTCTGTGCTGAGGTTTAATGGAGCGTGTAGCTCTAAGGGATTTGGATTTCCCGAGGTGGAGCATGTCCATTAATTCTGGGTTGGACATGGCTTTATACGTCAGGCACAGATCGCCTCTGAGTAGGCAGTAAGCAACTGAGTAGAGCTGGAGTTTCTTTAGCCTAACTGCGTAGGGCATCTGTTCGAGTGTCTTGATCCTCTTGGTGAGGTATTTTTGGGGTCTTTCCAGTTGCTGCAGGTGTCGGGTAAGGTACATCCCAAATGAGGCATTGTATTCAATTATGGGCCTGATGAGTGAGGAGTAGAGGGTCACAATGACCTCTCTTGATCTAGATGTGAACCCTTTCGTGATAAGGTGGGCTATATAGAAGGTCTTCTAACCACTTTGGCAATGTGATTGTCAAAGGAGAGATTGCTATCTACTTGGGTCCCCAAATCCCTAATTACTTCTTCCGTATTTAATGGATTACCACCTATGTGGTAATTTGTGGGCACTTTGTTTTTCCCAAAGGGGATGACTATGCACTTTTTGGCATTTAGCTTTAGGCCATGGCTCTGGCACCAGTTATCCATCTCTGTGAGACCCTTTTGGAGGATGCTTGTGTCAGTCGGTGAGTCGATTATGGCACCCAGTTTGCAGTCATCTACGAACTTGGTCAGCCATAGTCCTCCCATGTTAGCCTGTACCTCAGAGAAATATATACCGAACAAGAGAGGTCCTAGGACTGAGCCTTGTGGGACGCCACTTGTAACTGGTTTAGAGTCAGACATGGCACCTGCAATTCTGACCATGTGGGTTCTATCCCTGAGCCAGTTTGCAACCCATCTTGTGACATAGGGGTTGATATTTAAGCTGGTGAGCTTATTTATGATGCCCGAGTGGGGTATTGTGTCGAAGGCTTTTGCGAGGTCCAGGTAGGCTGTGTGGACTACCTTCCCTTCATCTATGGCCTTGGTGACTGTTTCAAAGAAGTCGACCAGGTTCAAGAGGCAAGATCTGCCCTTAACAAAGCCGAATTGGGTAGGATCCAGTGTTTGGAGGTTCCCAATGTCTTTGTTTATGAGTTTCATGATGATACGCTCCATAGCATTGCAGACCAGGCTAGTTAGGCTTATAGGGCGATAGTTTCCGTGGTCTGTTGTGGCACCACCTTTGTGGAGTGGGACCACTGTTGCTGTATGCCATTCCTTGGGTACATATCCTGTAGTAAGGCTGAGATTGAACAGTGACTTTATGTGACGGTTCAGTTCTTCTTGGAGTTTGTGTAAGATGCAGCCTGGGACACCGTCCAGTCCCATTGATGCTGTGTTTTTTGCTTTGGAGAGGGCAGTTCTCACCTGTGCATCTGTGATGTCAGGGAGGCTACACTCTGTTGGGATAGACATTTGGTCTTTTGGGGGGAAGGGGGGGGAGAAGTTTGCATTGAACCTGTCTGCCAGGATGTTGGCAATGTTTGTGGGTTCAGTGTATTTTTTGTCATTTTGAACTAACTCAGGGCATATCTGGGAGTTGCCACCCAGGTTTCTGACATAACTAAAGAAGGCCTTGTGATTATCTTTAGCATCTTGTGCAATTTTTCTTTCGAAGCTGGCCTTAGATGATTTTATGAGGGATCGTAGTTCCTTGCTAGTACTGATCAGAGATGCCTTCCCTTTTTGGGATTTTGCTCTATCATGTAGTAGCTTCCCCCTTCTGTTGTATAGCTTATTTATGGCTGGGGTCCACCAGACAGGTCTCCTGCCTTTGGAGGAATGAGTCTTGATTTTATTTGGGATAGCACGATCCATGCATTCCTGTAGGTGTCCATAGAAAGCGTTTGTAAAGGATTCTGTGGTTTGGGCCGTATTTTCCACTGGCCCGGGGGCTTTGAAGGATTCCACCTTGGTTTTGAGAAGTGTGAAGTTTGCTTTTGAGAAGTTCTTCACCGTGGTTTCCTTCGCTGAGGGTGGGGATGGGATATGGATGTCCAGTGAGATTAATTTATGGTCAGATCTTACCAATGAGGGTTATACCTCGGGTATGGAACATACAGTCCCCATGTTGGTGATGATCAGGTCCAATATGTTTTCCCCTCTTGTGGGAGTGGTGAACAGTTGTTTCATAGCATTTGAGTTTATAAATTCTAGGAACCATTGGGCGAGGGTGTTTGGTGCTTGAGTAGTGCTCCCAGTCTATGTTTGGGTAGTTGAAGTCACCCAATATAATGGTGTTTGGAGAGGCCTTCATATTCTCCAGTGTTCTCAGGAAAGCCGAGTTGGGTTCCTGAGTTTGGGAGGGTGGTCTGTAGCAGGCTACAAACTGAAAGGCAGTTTTGCCCACTGTTAGTTGCACATGGATGGTCTCCGATGCTTCATGCAGTGCCACTAACCTGGAGGTGTGGGTATCTTTGATGAATATGGATACTCCCCCTCCTTTTGTGGGACATAGTTGAGGACCTATAACAGGCTACAACCTTGTCTTACCCAACTTGCAAAACTACAGTCAAAGAGGTCACAGCTCTAATACTGAATGCCACAAAAAAGGCTCATATGAAATCAGAATATTTATTGACCCAAGAGATTTGAACAAAGCATTAAAGAGACTGCATCATCCAATGTGTACAGTCAAAGAGGTTGCAGCTCTAATGCTGAATGATTTTTCTGTCTTGCATACAAAAATTTCATTTTGGGAAGTGATGCTTGATCACAAATCCTCATTACTGACCACTTTCAGTACCCCACTTGGCAGATATAGATTCCTGAGCATGCCATTTGTAATAAGTTTTGCAAGTTGGGTAAGACAAGGTTGTAGCCTGTTATAGGTCCTCAACTATGTCCCAAGACTCATACTTCACAAATCTAAGCACCCTGGGGAATATTAGGGTCCAACCTAACACTCTCATACTGGGTGACTTCAACTATCCATCCATTAAATGAGAAAACTGCTCATGCACCAATGCACTTGCCCAGTGTTTCCTGGAATTCATTAATTCCAATGCCCTGGACAAGCTTGTTCTTAACCTCACTAGAGGTAGCAACATCTTTGACCTGGTCATTACTAACATGGGTGACCATTGCTCTACACCAATAGTCAACTCCTCCCTGGTTTCATCTGACCACAAACTAATCACCTTGGAAATCCACATCCCTCCCACCCCACCACACCCCCTGCAAAGGTGACCACCATGAAAATCTTCTCCAAAGCTAACTCTGGGCTCCTAAAAACAGAGGTGGCTAACTTCACGGCACTCATGCAAATGGAGAATAGTTGCATGACCACCAAATCATACACCAATGCACTGTATGAACACGTACAGAAATGCTTGGATCTCGCCATAGGTAATAGAACCAAGATGCTCTCCTCCAAATAAAGGAAACCAATCTGGTGGTTGCCTGCCATAAACAAACTCTATAACAGAAGGAGGAAACTGATGTGGAATAAGGTGAAGTCCCAAGACTGGAAAGACTCCCTTATCAGCCTCAACAAAAAGTTGAGATCCCTCATCAAATCCTCTAAAGCTATCTATGAAAACAGAATTGCAGCAATCAGTAAAGACATCCACAAGGTCTTCTATAGTTATCCATGGCAATACCCAGATTTGCTCTGAGCTACTGCACAATGTTACCTGCTATACTGAGTCAACAGATATTGCCAATATACTGGCCGACAGATTCAGTGCCAACTTTACCCCCCCCCCAAAGGACCAATCACAATACCAGTAGATTGCCAGGCACCCAGTATAGTACAGGTTAAAACAGCACTCTCTAAGGCCAAGAATACAGCTTCTATGGGACCTGACAATATCCCTGGCTGTGTTCTACATAAACTACAGAGTGAACTGGCATCTCACCTGTGTGCCCTGTTTAATCACAGCCTCACCTCAGGTGTTGTCCCTACCAAATGGCACACTGCTATAGTTATCCCTCTCCACAAAGGAGGAGTGACTACAGACCCTGGGAAGTATCGCCCCATTAGCCTGACAAGTCTGATATGCAAAGCTGTGGAATGCATCATCATGGACCTAATAAGCAAGGATATAGGGAATCTCCAAACTCTGGATCCCACACAGTTTGGTTTTGTGAAGGGTAGATCATGCCTGCTCAACTTGGTTGACTTCTTTGAGTCAGTCACCAGAGCTATGGATGAAGGCAAGGTGGTTCTTACAGCCTTCCTTGATCTGGCCAAGGTCTTTGATACCATTGCCCACTCAGGAATCATAGACATACTCACTAAGCTAGGCATCAACCCCTATATCACTAGGTGGGTTGCAAACTGGCTCACAGATATAACCCACAGTGTGAAAGTAGCTGACTCCAAGTCAGACTGCTGACCATTCACTAGTGGAGTCCCACAGGGATTGGTTCTGGGTCCTCTCCTGTTTGGTATCTACTTCTCAGAAGTCCAGGCCAACATGACGGGACTCTGGCTGACAAAGTTCGCAGATGATTGCAAGTTTGGAGACATTATTAACTCCCCAAGCAATGTTGATATCCTACAGAAAGGCCTCACTGAGACCAACGACTGGTATCAGAACCATCGCCTTAAGCTCAATGCCAAAAAAATGTGTCATCATCCCCTTTGGGAAAAACCCAGTTCCCATGAATTACCACATTGATGGTAGTCCACTGAACACAGAAGGCATTATAAGAGATCTGGGAACGCAGGTTGACAGCAACCTCTCTTTTCACCATCACATTGCCACTGTGGTCAGAAAGTCCTTTTATATGGTACATCTCATTACTAAGGGTTTTGCATCCAGGAAGAAAGAGGTCATTGTCTCCCTCTACTCTTCCCTCATTAGGCCAGTCATTGAGTACAATGCCCCCATTTGGCATGTACCTCACTAGACACCTGCAACAACTGGAGCAAACGTACCTCACAAAGAGGATCCTGGGCCTTAAACACTTGTTTTATTATGGACAGACTCAAAAATCTCCAACTATTCTCTGTCCCATATCACCTACTTAAGAAGCTATCTCTGCTTGACTTACAAAGCCATGTCTGACCCAGCTCTGTTAGAAATGCTATATCTAAAGAAATCCCAATCCCTCCACTCCACACGCTCCAGAGACCTCAACCTCATTACCACAATCAACAGAACGTGCTGGAGGGACAGGTTCATAACCCAGAGACTGCCCATGCTATGGAATAGAGTTTCCATACATGTCAAACAGAGCACCTCACTGGCCCTCTTCATGAGAAATCTTGATGAGTGGATGGGAAAATTCACCCCAGGGATCACTCCATTGGCTCTATTCAATAGAGGCACTGGGAACTAAGGCCAGTTGGCACAATGCCAGGGTAATCCTATGGGCTAGGCTTGTAAAGGTTCCAGGGCTATTAGCCTAGTATACACCTATGAACCTATGCACCTATAAGTGAAGTCTTCCAGTGTGCAATGCAGCAAATTTTTTCAGGCTATCCTTGTGCCATAATAGTAAATGATTTATTGGTTGGAGGAAACGGTAAAGCAGACCATGACAGTAACCTTAAGAGAGTTCTAGACAGAGCATGTGAAGTTAACTTAAAGATCAATCCTCTAAAATGCAAATTCAGACTACTAGAAGTTACATATGTAGGTCATTTATTTAACAGCACTGGCTTAAGACCAGACTTATCTAAGCAAGCAGCTACTCTTGAGATGTCAGCACCAGATACTATTCAAGCTCTATAGCGATTCCTTGGCATGGTCAACTATTTAGGCAAGTTTATACCAGACTTCAGTGAGTTGACAGCACCTTTAAGAGAGCTAACAAGCAAAAATGGTACATGGTCTTGCTTGAAATAGCCGCATAAGACATTTGAAAACCTTAAGCAGAAAGTTGCCACCCCACCTACATTAAGATACGATAATGTCAATAAACCAGCCACTCTTTCCTATGATGCTTCAAAATTTGGTCTTGGCACAGTTATTCTTCAAGAAGGTAGACCAGTAACCTATGAATCTAGAACATTTACCCAAAGTGAAATGCAATATGCTCAAACTGAGAAAGAACTTTTTGGCAATAGTATTTGCATGTTCAAAGTTTCATGATTATATCTATGATCAAGCTATTCAAATTGAAACTAATCATCAACCTCTATTTAAGTATCTAAAGAAGCCTATGCATTCAGCTCCAGCGAGATTACAAAGAATGATGCTCAAATTGCAAAAGTACAACCTCAAAATGGTCTATACAAAAGGCAACATTCTTTATTTGGCTGATACCTTATCCAAATCACCTAGAAATATAACAGAATAGCTTGATGCAGAGAATTTTGACTTTGACATAATGGCAGTGCGTAATTTTTCTACTTTGAGACTTGATGAGCTGAGAGATCACATAAAGACTGATTCAATTTTGCAAAAGCTCAACCACTACATTAATGTTGGATGGCTGTCAAAGCAATGTAGTGTACCACCTGAAGTGCAACCTTATTTTCCTTACAGAGATAAGATGTTGAAGGAAGATGGCCTCATTTTCAAAGGTCCTAAAATTGTTGTTCCTGCTTCCTTACAACATGAATATATCCCGATCTTGCACCATGGTCAGCGAAGTTCCAAATCTACCAAATAAAGGGCGAGAGAACTAGTATTTTGGCTTTCACTAGTGAAAGACATTGATAAAGTACTTTCTTCTTGTTCAGTATGAAATAGTGCGAAACTGTAGTTACAAAGAGAACCACTTCAGCTAAGTCAAGTTCTTGAACTAACTTGGTCAACAGTAGCCACTTACATATTCGAGTGGAACAATCAATATTACTTAGTATTGGTAGACTCTTATTTGAACTGGTTTGAGATTGATTTGCTACCTAATCTAACATCCACTACTGTTACTATCAAATTGAAATGTAATTTCTCAGTCCATGGTAGTTCCCGCAAAGTTATTTCTGACAATTGTTCTCAATTTACTAGTTAGTTGTTTCAGAAATTTGCAAGTGAATGGGACTTTGTACATGTTACTAGTAGTCCATAATATCCACAGTCAAATGGATTAGCTGAATGTGCAGTGCAGAGTGCAAAGCAATTACTTGAAAGGTCAAAGTGTGATAATACCAATGTCTTTTTGAATTTACTTAATCTCAGAAACATACCCTGTGATGATATACTTGACTCACCTGCTCAGATACTTCTATACTTCTATGCAGGCAAACTAGAACACCACTGCCTATTAGTTCCAGTTTGAGGCCTAAAGCTAAAAACAACAGAACCATCAGAGCCCAATTATTTAGGAAGCATTCTTTCCAGAAGTTCAGTTATGATAAATTGAGCAGATTTCTTCATCCAATGAAAGAAGGAGAGACAGTGAGATACAAACAGCAAAAGATTTTGACCAGATTGGTCAAGTAACAGGTATCTATACTGAGCCGAGATCCTACTTCATAGAATCTGAGGGTGTGGACTACAGGAGAAATCACAGACATCTTCTTCCCATACCAGAATCATTATCGCAGCATTGTTGCTGTGATACAGACTCTAAATCTCAGAGAAATTCAAATATGTTTCTCCTCCAGAATTTGTCTTACCTTCTACTTCCATTCTTGATGATGTTCCTGATATTCCTAAGGTTGGACATTCAGCAGAGAAAGTTCCAGTTGCTAAGTTTAATTCTCAGTTTTATGTCAGATGACATGGTCGTACTTCCAGACCTATTGTGAAATACATTAAATACACAGCGACCTGGACATAACTGTATATATGTACCTAGTTCTGTATAATTGCATGACAAAGAACTATTTGTATTGTTACCAATGTCAACTGATATTCTTAGCATCGCATGGTCTATTTCTCTGAGAGGGAGGATGTAGAACAGAGTGTGTGTGCTGTGTCTTTAAGAAGCATATCAAGGACTGAACGTGCATATATAAATAGCAGACACGTGCTATTCCAAGTGTCATTTTGAAAGTGCAGTCAGAGAGTGAGCATGTAAGACTGAATGTAGCTAGTTTTGCATATAAGTTACCCAAGATGAAGTTAATAAGCTTAATTGTGATGTGTTTGTACATTATAAAGCTGCTTGAACAGAACCCACAAGGACTCATCTACGGCATCTTGACTAGATGAGTGACAATATGTATATGTGTTATGTAGATATATGGGGAGAGTCTAGGTATCATTGTGATATATATAGCTATCTATATCGGTATATATCTATTTGACACTACACAGTGATAGATATACTACGTATGTGTGAGAGAGAGAGAGAGATAGTGACAGACAGATATGTCTGTATGTATAGACATATCTATGCATAACAGATCATTCTCATGATGGGGCAACAGAATTGCTCTCATTTTAACTAAGTGTTTGGGCATGCCCAGTGGGACTGTCAGTAACTTATAAAGTGACTCCAGGTCACACCTACCTGTTCTCCAGTCCGGGATTTTGTGTGTTACAGACCATGCCTCTCAACTGTCCAGAGTTTTGCAGAATGTCCAGAGTTTTGGCTCATAATTATGATCTGTTCCTCATAAAATTTGTGATTTTCTGGCAAATCACTTGGACGAACTGAGGACTGAAGTCACTAAATAATGACATACATTTGAGTTTCTGACTTCAAATCCTTCAGAAAAGTGTCTGTTAAAACAAACCCTGTTTTTCTAACAACCTTTTTAGTTTATTAGAGCAGAATTTAAAATATGCCCCTATTTCTGGGCCTTTGTTCCCCCATTTTGTCGGCTCTGTCCAGATTTCTTGCACTAAGAGTTTGAGAGGTATGTTACAGACATTGACATCTGTCCCTGTTTCTGCAGTACTACACTTCACTCAAAATTCCCCAGCTGTCTGCTGATATATGTGACTGAGGTTCATAATGTTACACCACACACAGAATGACAAATAATACTTCACATGTAAAAGATGTGAATATTTTCTGATAAGAACCATCAACACCATCACCCATGCTAACTTCCCTAATCCACTGAGCCACACAGAGAGGAATCATTCGTCACACATTCAAGAGCATAAATATGTACGTTATTTCTGCTTTATGTGGGACATACAATGTGTGTTAGAGCACTATGTTACAGCCCTGAGATTGCCTGGTCTGCTGATATACCATTGCTGACTTACTGTTAAAGCAGTTATATTGGAACACTGCTGTGTTGGGGTTGGGGGAACAACAGCACATGATCTGCTGGGATATACAGTAGTCCACATATCATGTGACCCCCCCACTGTTTAAGATCTCCCTTGACCAATGTAGTGAATATTTCAACCATGAGGTCTATTGATTATTAGGGGACACATACTATTGGACTGGGTATCTGTAGTCCCATGTGGATGTTACAGCTGTCCAGATAGCCCACTATATTTCCTTGCATAAATGCAGCAGATCCATGCATACGATACCACATTATATTAATCCAGACAAGTAGTGTGTAGGTTAGAGACTTACCTTGCGAATGTAGCAGTTGTCAGAACTGTAGTTCAGGGCTGATTCTGTGTGATGCAAGCAGTACACAGCCAATATATGGATAGGTACAGGTTGTGTGGGTTGCCTGGCATCAATAATTTTACTATATGCATGTCAGTTGGAGTAAGGTGTTAGTCTCTAGGGCTCTAGGTTGTCAGTGAATGTGCTAGGCTTTGTCTCTTAACCAATGCCAGGGTGTACTGAGCATGCCTACATCTGCCTACTGGGACATCATCAGGGGGTTCTTCATCTGAGTCCTCCTGTGAGTGTGGCTGTGATGATCTAGGCACTGGTAGGAGGCTGTGTATCCCTTCTATTTGCTGATCCTGCTGCAACTGTTTCTGCAGGATCATATTGTGTAGCATGACACATACTGTGAATACCAGTGCACATATGGCTGGAGTGTACTGCAGGGCTTCACCAGCTATATCATACACCGAAACATGATTTCAGAAGCCCAAGCACATGCCTCATTATGGTGTTCTTCTGTGGGTGTGTGTGCATTTCTGGGGTCTATGTCATAAAACCGAAAACGCAAACTCTTGAACGCTCACATGAGCAAATAATCACAAACTCGAAATTGGTATTGTGGGTGGCTGTGCCACCCACACCCCCCACTAAATATATATTGCTACTCCGAGGTCACACTACAGTGAGGAAAGGGCATATATTCTGGTTTTCACTGTACTGTGATCCCAGAATACCAATTTTAAGTTTATGATTATTCTCTCATCTGAGCGTTAGAAACTTTGCATTTTCATTGTTCTAAAGTAGACCCCATTTCTGATGGGTGCCATCATCCATGGTTCCAGTGTGTAGCCAGCACAGCATCCCCCCTGTAAATGGCTGTGTGGGATGTCCCCCTAGCAAAAATCCGGTATAGCCGTGATGCATGTCAAATATGGGAGTCGTGATAACTGCCAGGGCTGCCAGCACACACATTCATGATAATGCCCTGAGCAATGCACACAACCTGGCAGCTGATGGAGTGGTACCCCTTGTGGTTTGACATAGATTCTACCTTCCTCATTGTACATGATGTGTACATGAGTGCAATCTATGACACCCAGTACCTCAGAGTAGTGTGCTACATGGTAGAAGTGTTGCATATTGCTGGCCGTCACCTCAGGGGTGAGGGGAAAAAATGTGCTCACTGGCATGTGATAGCATGGCATCCAGAAACTTGTGGAGTACTCTGGATGCTGATGTCTGTGAGACCTCATCATGTCCCCAGTTGGTCTTTGGAAGGTACCTGTAACTAGTATCCTAAAGGCTACACATACCTTTAATTTCACTGGGATGGGTTCCTCTGTTGGCTCCGAGTCTGAGTTGAGGGCAGCAGAGATCAGTGAGTTCTTGCAGTATATCCTTGTCCACCCTGTCGTGCTCTCCAGTCTCCAGCTCATGTAGCTCCTGGAAGGTTACCCTGGGCCTGAACACTCTTCTTCTTCTCTGTCTAGGCCTATTGTCAGCAGCAGCAGCAGCAGCAACATTGTCTTCAGCATCTAGCATACACAGATGTAGCATACCTGTAGCAGCCCCAAGCATTCTTTCAGTTAAAATTCCCAAGTCTGTACTCCAATGGTGCAGAGTATGGGGAAAAAATCAGATTGCTGGTTGTATGCATACTTTATAGTACTATGCTGTAGGTGCTGCCTCTGAGATTAGCTACCTGTGATGCATTGCACCTGCCTAGTTCATAGATTCATAGGTTGGTACTAGGCTATCAGCCCTAAGGCATATACAAGCCTAGCCATAACAATTCCATGGCTATTTCTTCCCACACTATTTACTTCCCTGGACCCCTGTCTAGCAGGGTGACTGACGTGATCCCCGGGGTGAATTTCCTTTCTCCCATCCAATCGTCAAGGTTCCTTTTGAAGAGGACCAAAGAGGCACTCTGCTTGACATATATGAGCAATCTATGCCAGAGTCTGGGGAGTCTCTGGGTCAGGAACCTATCCCTCCAGCATGTTTTGTTTATTGTGATGACAAGGTTTAGATCCCTGGAGCGTGTGGCTCTGAGGAATTAGGATTTCTTTAAGTGTAGCATGTCCAACAGCTCTGAGTTTGACATGGCCTTGTATGTTAAGCAAAGATCGTCTCTGAGAAGATGATATGCGACAGAGTATAGCTGGAGTTTTTTAAGGTGGTCAGCATAGGGCATCTGCTTTAGGCCTGTGATTCTTTTAGTGAGGTATTTCTGTGGCCTTTCCAGTTGTTGCAGATGTCTTGAGAGGTAGATACTAAACGGGGCATTATATTCTATAATGGGTCTAATGAGAGATGAGTACAGTGGGACAATGACCTCCTTTTTTCTGGATGAAAAGCCCTTAGTGATGAGGTGAACCACATAGAAGGATTTCCTGACTGTTGTGGCGATGTGGTTATCGAAGGTGAGACCACTGTCCACCTGTGTCCCTAAGTCTCTTATCAAACTTTCGGTGTTTAGTGTACTGCCATCTATATGGTAATTCACGGATACATGTTTTTTTCCCAAAGGGGATAACTATACATTTCTTGGCATTGAGCTTGAGCCCATGGCTCTGGCACAAAGCATCTGTTTCTGTAAGGCCCTTTTGTAGAGTATCCACATCATTTGTGGATTCAATAATGGCTCCCAGTTTGCAGTCATCAGCAAACTTTGTTATCCAGAGTCCCTTAGTGTTGGCCTGTACTTCAGAGAAGTAGATGCTAAACAAGAGCGGTCCCAGGACTGAACCCTGTGGTACTCCACTTGTCACTTGTCTGGTATATCATTAACATCATTTAATGGCCCTAGTTTAAGTTAAACAGGGGTCAAAAACTAATTACTATGTTATCGGCTTTTAGATATACTCAGCTCTGCAGCACATCGCAAACATGTACCCCACAGGTAAACAAAGCTTAGCAGTTAGTGTACACACCACCCTGAAAGGACATGCTCAGCAAGGAGGTGCACCATGCAAAAAAAGTGAAACACGTGTTCCTTAACTAAACAGAGTGTAGACGTTAGCGCACGCAGCTCCCTGAAAGCACACACTCAGCATGGCGGGTGTGCCGTGCAAAGAGGCACAGTTAAGCTAAAATAAGCTTAGAATTTAGTGGACACACCCTCCCCTGATGTCAGGTACCTTCTCTGTAAAACACTAACATAGTTCTCTACCTACATGGAGAGGATATGGAGACACGATTACCTTTTTATTCTATTCAGTGACTCCACCTCATTTGCATAGGGATCCATGATCACAGCCTGGAAACTACACGCTTCAAAGCCCTACCACGTTAGCAGCGGCACCAATGCACCATTGCAGATACTCCACACAGGGTCCTTTAATACATTTCTGTCACATAATATTAATTTTGTTTTTTCCAATTTTTTTAAAATTTTTTTATAAAGCAGGTTTGTGGACTGCAGCATGCCACACAAACATGCCTAGACTATTAAAAAAAATATTTAATTTAACTTATTTGCTTTAATTTTTCAGACACATGGACGATAGTTTCACTCATATCTGTACATGGTATGCCATTTCTGTCACTCTATCTACACTTTTACAGCCCCTTTTGTCTGTCTACATTCCTGTACATGTAATTTTTTCATGTACACTACAGACACTGACACAGGGTCTGCAGAGCTGCCTATCTGCTTGCTGGATAACTCTGTCTGTCTCATGAGATTCACCTGCTGATGAGGTGATTTGCATGCCACAAACTTCCTGTGTTTGCTTATGCATGTGCTCCACCCAGCAGTGTTTATTGAATCTAAAACCTGCTTACTTTCGTGTAAGCAGCACTGCACGATGTCTACATGGTAAAAAAGACCATGTAGGCTTTATTAAACTCCCCCCAGGATGTCACTTCATGAGTTACTTTTCTTTACATAGCAGTCTTAGAACATATATATATATATATATATATATATATATATATATATATATATATATATATATATATATATATATATATATAGATATATATATTTGTAAATATAAGTAAATGATACAGAATGGATAGATCTTAATTTGAGAACCCCAAGCAGACTCTAATGATGATGATGATGGTGGCCAAAGGGAGGCACAGTCAGGGGGTGCAGTGGTTGAATCTGACAATGATGTTGACATTCAGTCATCCCCTGTAATTGCATCGGACACAGCCAGTACGCCTAAGCCAACAAATTCCAGTGACCCCTCAGATATTGTACAGGTGGAGGGTGAGACACTTGATCAGGTTAGTGTGGTTACTGCAGCTTCAGTGCCTTTTGACTATGGGGTGAGATGCCATGTAGGAGGGTTGTTAGGGGTGCTTGGATGAGGCCTGCTGTCCATCCTCCAACTGATCCAGCTGTGTCTTCCCATGTCACTCGACATATGTTTAGGGATACCATGGAGGAACAGGCATGTTCCAGTAGGTCCTCCAGAGAAATGTTTAGGGTTGTAGATGTGGCACAAGCTGACATGAGTAACTACCTCTACAGTCTTGTTGATTCAGTGAATTGGATGAATAACATCTTGGAATGGGTGGTGTCTGTGATGGAACATCTGCTCGTAGGGGGAGGGCATTCACGTTGGGATAGGTTAGCCACATCATCTGATGTTAGCCGACATGGCTGTGTCCGATCACGGTCCTATAGTGGCACAAATTCCACTGCTCTGGTAGTGGTTGAGGTGTCTAGACCCAGATGTGCCTGGGCATGGGGTTGTGGTCCTGGGCATCTTTGTGAGGAGAGCTCATTTAGCAGGCATGAGCCACATTGAAGTAGCAGCAGTGCATCTGACCATGGGCATGGATGTGCCAGTGCAACTCCTGGCAGAGACTGTTCTCATGGTCAGGTACATCAACAATGAAGTGCCACTTCTACCATGCATGGCTCATACCTGTCCAACATATAGAGCTGGCATAGAGATTGGCTATGTTCTTTCAGACACTCATACACCAATTTCACCCGGAAAACCCATACAGACACACAGACAAAACAGTTACATGGTTCAGCCATGAGGCTTAAAGCTCATTCTGTCTCAGTGGCCATTTGTTACTTTATTCAGATGTCTGCCTGTTTCTCTTTCTTACTCACACACACTCATTTACCATTCTTATCAGCCTAGGCTTCCTGCCCCCCCCCCCCCCCCATGCATACACATGCACACGCACACACACACACACACACACACACACACACACACACACACAAAGCACCCTGGGCAAGTGATGATAACTGTGCCATATCCTTGTTTTCTATCTTTTGGAATCAGGGATATCTAAGCTTTGTGTCTGATGCTCAGGGTACATAGCTGACTTAGTACTTATATATCTACATTTGTGATGTTGTTTTACTAATTGTACTTCTTGACATATTTTGGTCTTACAAAGTTAGACATTTTGATAGAAGCAAAACAGTTTTCTGCATCAGTATTTTTAAAAATCTTCTCAGGGTTATGAAGTCTGAAACTGAAATGTGTCTCATTACTTTCTAACTTCTCTCTTTAATGATTTTCCACTACAAATGTATGAGGCCAAACTGAGGACATTTGGTGACCATCAGCACTTTTGAAAGATATGAATGTGTAAATCTTTGATGCCTGAGGTCTGCTACTTGATAGAGGACAAGTATCCACATAAGTTTCTGCTTTCACATGTTGAAGTCATTGCTGTACAAATCACCCACCTTTTACTTACTTACATTATCAATTAACAACATGCAAGGCTATGCCTTTCATTTGTATTATTACATGATTCTGACTAACAGTCCAGGTTTAACACTTACCTTGTAAATCCAGCAGTTGCTACAGTTTAGTTCAGGGCTGAGTCTGTCTGATGCTAAGAGTACACAGCCATTACAAAGGTAGGTAAAGGTTGTGATTGTTGCCAGGCATCAATGTTACTATATGTATGTGCATAGAATGAAGGCTTTAGCCCCTTAGATGGTGAGTGAGTGTGCTATGTGTTGCCTCTTAACCAATGCAAAGGCATATTGAGTATGCCTACATCTACAGCAGCTGCTGGTTCCCCCTCAGACTCCTCACCTGTGTATGGCTGTGGTGATCTTGCCATTGGTGGTGGGATGTGTGCTCCTTCCCCTTGTTGATCCTGCTGAAGCTGTTTCCTCAAGATGATGTTGTGAAGCATGGCACAAACAATGAACATTTCAGTACATGTACGTGGATTGTACTGCACAGCTTCCCAGATGTATCTAAGCAGTGGAACCATGACCTCAGCAGTCCAAACACATGTTCTATGATATTTCTGGTTTTGAGCGTGTGCCTCATTATGGTGTTCTTCAGCATGTGTGTGTGCATTTCTGATGGGTGTCATTAGCCATAGTTCCAGTGCGTAACCGGCATCCCCCATTAAATGACCCTGTGGTATGTCACCACTAGTGAGCATCTAATACATTTGGGAGGTGTGCCAGATATGTGAGTTGTGGTAACTGCCTGGATTGCCAGCACATACATTCAAGATAATTCCCTTAGCATTACACATGACTTGGTAGTTAATGGAGTGGAAGCCCTTTCTGTTTAAGTAGATTCTTCCCTGTTCCCCAGGTGGTGCCTTAATTTCTATGTGTTCAATCTATGGCACCCAGTACTTCAGGATAGTGTGCTACAGGGTAGAACTCATGCATATTTGTGGCACTGTCCTCAGAAGTACAGGGAAAATATATGTGATCACTGGCATGTTGGAGCATAGAATTCAGGAATTGATGGATGATCCTGGATGCTGATGCCCGTGTCACCCCCAGCATGTCCCCTGTTCGTCTCTGAAAGGTTCTTGTAGCTAAAATTCTAAGTGCTACACATACGTTTGTCTCCACTGGTATTGGTTCCCCTCAATTTGTCCTGGGTCTAAGTTGAGGATGAGAGAGGTTGCAGAGTCCCTGTAATGTGTCTCTATCCATCCTATAGCTCTCTACAATTTCCAGTTCATGCAGATTGTGATTAGTTAAATGAGGTGCCTCAACGGATCCTGGAAACTATCGCCCCATAAGCCTGACTAGCTTGGTCTGCAAAGCTATGGAAAGGATCATCATGGACCTCATAAATAAAGATATTGGGGACCTACAGACACTGGATCCTACCCAGTTCAGCTTTGTTAAGGGAAGATCCTGGTTGATTTCTTTGAAACAGTCACCAAGGTCATTGACGAGGGGAAGGTGGTCCACACAGCCTACCTGGACCTCGCAAAAGCCTTCGATACAATACCCCACTCGGGCATTATAGATAAGCTCACCAGCTTAAATATAAACCCCTATGTCACTAGATGGATTGCAAACTGGCTCAAGGACAGAACCCACATGGTTAGAATTGCTGGATCCATGTCAGACTCCAAATCAGTTACAAGTGGTGTCCCACAAGGCTCAGTCCTGGGACCTCTCTTGTTCGGTATATATTTCTTGGAGGTACAGGCCAACACGGAAGGACTGTGGCTGACCAAGTTCGCAGATGACTGCAAACTGGGCGCCATAATTGACTCTCCAGCCGACACAAGCATCCTCCAAAAGGGCCTCATAGAAACAGACAATAGTTCCAGAGCCATGGCCCCAAGCTAAATGCCAAAAAGTGTATAGTCATCCCCTTTGGCAAAAACAAAGTGCCCACAAATTACCACATAGGTGGTAATCCATTAAGTACAGAAGAAGTAATTAGAGACCTGGGGACCCAAGTTCATAGCAATCTCTCATTTGACAACCACGTGGCCAAAGTGGTTAGAAAAACATTTTATATAGCCCACCTAATCATGAAGGGATTCACATCTAGATCAGGGGAGGTCATCGTGCCTCTTTACCCATCCCTCATCAGGCCCATAATTGAGTACAATGCCCCTTTTGAGATGTACCTTACCAGACACCTGCAGCAACTGGAAAGACCCCAAAAGTACCTCACCAAGAGGATCAAAGGGCTCAAACAGATGCCATATGCTGCCCGGTTAAAGAAACTCCAGCTCTACTCAGTGCATACCACCTGTTCAGAGGCGATCTGTGCCTGATGTATAAAGCCATGTCCAACCCGGAATTAATGGACATGCTGCACCTCAGAAAATCCAAATCCCATCGAGCTACGTGCTCGAGAGACTTGAACCTCAGCACTGAAATAAATAGGACATGCTGGAGGGACAGATTCATAACCCAGAGGCTCCCTTCACTCTGGAATAAAATCCCAGTCCAGGTTAGGCAGAGTCCCTCATTGACTCTCTTCAAGAGGAATCTTGATGAGTGGATGGGAGATCATAATTTTACCCCGGGTATCACTTCTGTGTCACTGTTAGACAGAGGCACAGTATACTAACCTCGAAAAAGAGCATAGCACAATAAATTTAAAATGGGTGGCGAAAGCCAAACACATTCTGGCTAGGCTTATAAATGTCCTAGGGCAGATAGCCTAGTATGAACCTATGAAGCTATGAACCTAAAACTCTTTTCCTTCTTGACCTTGGTCTGTTAGCAGCAGCAGCAGCATAGACTTCAGCCTGTTGTACATATACGTGAATGAAAGCAACAGCAGCCCATAATATTCTTTCTGAGTAGACTTCTTTCTGTGGCTGTATTCCAATAAGTTTCAAAATTTTCAGGGAAAACCAGCACTGAGTCTACAAGGATGCTTTATAGCTTGTTGAATAGCTCCTCCTTCTTAGATTGGTTCACTAGCATGCAGTTCAGCTGTAATTAGCATGCTACAGTGTTTACCATGGTTGCGTGACTACACACCATGTAGAGCTGCTTTCTGATAACAAAACAGTGCATTACCATGTGCGCTTTGTGGTGCAATGCACCCATGGTCTTACAGGAACATGTAGGATACATTGAATCTGCCTGGGCGTTTTATAGAAGTGAATGCGTTTTTAAGTTCAACAAAGATGATTCTGGTGCAAGACCATTATTCATATTAGCAGAGATACTGTTACTAGTTTGGAATGAAGCAAAAGACATGTTATAGTGGAGCTGTAAACCATGTGGCTTAGCAAAGCTATACCTAGGCTCTCGGGCATCCTGCCAGTCTAGCAGTTGCCAAATCTATTCTCCGAGGCCAGAGTTGAGGACTAAATGATAATAAAAAAGTCCTCAAATAAATTTGGGACAAAAAAGGATGTTACACACTGCAAGGACAAAAAAAGTGTGCCATTCAGCGTATGCACTATTGGAAAAAGCTCCTTCCAACAGTTCATCAAAGCAGTCAAAACTGTAGCAAGGAGATATGCCAATTGTAGTCAGGCACTCCTTGCTTCAGTTCATAAAAACATACTGAATATCCTTGACATTTAAGCAGCCATGTTGAACTGCCACATTCACAATCACTGATCGCAGATGCTTAAATGCCTTTACTCCTACAGATTGCGAGTCAACAGGCACTTACACTAAACTTCTAATCATACCTCTTAAGTGCTTGCGCCCCAGGTGGCTTTACCTCTCACCGTATCTTTGTTATGGCTCTGTTGTTTAATGAAAAAATGTATCTGCCCTCTATGAATAGTATGATTTATTTATAACTCTTTCAGAAATTTTTGTTAGTTTGGATAAGATAATTATTGTCCAGAGGATTTCAGAGAGGGTGGGTTCTGAGGTTTTAGGAAGATGGTATCAAATGTTCATTCCTGAGGTGCAATGTGCATTGATAGAGAAAGGTTATAATGTAAGCTAATAGATTCAAGGTAGAATTGGCTGATTTGATTTTCTTAGAAATCTGGGATGTAGAGTAATACAAGGATAGGAACTTTTCCTACTAGGCAGTTTATTGAGGGGCTGTTGGGGGAGAGATGGTTAAAGTTGAAAGGCACATAGGGAGAATCGTGTGGTTTATGTCAAGTGATGAGAGGAGGGGCTACAACTACAATTTTTTTAAGTTTTTTTCCCGTGCAAGGTAAGAGGATTTGTTTTTAAATTCTGTAGTAGTTATGTCCACCATTAGTAAATGTGTCTTAAATTATATAACAGTTTGACTTTTGATCTATACAACTATTCTCCTCCACCAATTTTCTACTTTGAGGCATGTCTGCTGATCATCTGCTTTTCCTACTGACTATTGTGCTATCAGCCTCTGCTTTGATATGTGGTCTGTGCCATCTGAATGTGGTATGACAGACTTCTAGGAGGAGCAGGCTTTGTTCCTCATGTCAGGGCACCACTGTCTTACAGTTTTCTTCATGGCAGGACTTGGAGACACCTACTGTATGAGCACTGTGCCATCTTGGAAACAGTCCATTACCACAGAGAGCACTCATGTATTCTCTGTACCATCCAGAGACACAGAATGTCAGTGACAGCCTCTTATGACATGTGAAGATATGTATTTGCATCTTTTCCCTTTCTATAACATTCACTAACTTTAAGTGCAGAATACCAAATCTGTACCAGGTGCCAGGCATACTGGATCACGTCCAGTATCTTCCACCTTGGAAATAGCTGAGTGCAATATCTTTTGAAGCCTATTGTCTGTGACAAACCTTGCTAGCAATCTTAGACTATTTCCAACTGGGTTCACTGATGGTATTTTCACTGCGCCAGCGAGATGACCCAATTCCAGTTTTATACAACAGTTATGTGCTTGACAGTTGTGTCTGAAATTCTCTTATGTGGCACCATACTGTTGACTTCATTAAAATTATTTATTTATTTATTTTACATTTGTTAACTGGGAAATTCCGACTGGACCAGGTCCATTTTCAGTGGATGCCCGGGGAGAAAAGCTCCAACATCAAGTTATACAAATACAGTACATCCAGCATAATACACAAAACAGGTTGCATCATGTATGCTGAGCATAGTAATATAACAAGAAATTAATAAAAAAACTCCAGGTAAAAGAAGATATAGAACATGGGTAAAAAGACAATGTCAGTTATACATTGGTAAGAGAAGAAAATATATCAAGCAAGATTCTACAGTTAAAAGTATCCTTTCAGATGACCAAGCCTACAGGGGATCAGAGCTCCAGCATGTGATCAGAGAGGAATTTGGGGAGTTAATAGTAGTATGGGTAGGGCTATGTGATACAAGGGCATAACCAGGTACTAAGAAGGTGCAATTTGAGGGAGTTTTTGAATATGGATGTGGAGGGGGCAGTGGACATGAATAGGGGAAGAGAGTTCCAATTTCTGGCAACAGTGTGGGAGTAGAGTGCTTTCCCTGCATTATTGCTAGCCTTAGTGATGGAGAGGAGAGATTTTTCACTGGATCTTAGGTACCAGTTTGCAGTATAGATAGTAAGTAGGTTGGATAATGAGGGTTTTTTTTCAGGATATTTGAGAATATTGTAGGCTGTGCCCAGCTGGTGATAGTTAAGTAACTGTGGTAGCTCAAGCCATTTAAGTTCTTTTAGTGCAGCACAGTGATGGGTTCTATAGGTTGAGTTAGTAGCAAACTTGGCTATTTTATTGTAGCATGATTCTAGTTGGTCTAGGTCACATTGTCTGATTTGGGTAAAGATTGGTGCTGCATATAATAGAGTTGAGAGGAGGTGGCTTTGTGCAAGAGTGACTCTTGCTTTTTGTGAGAGAAAGGACTTATGCCTGTATAGGGAGCCTAGTTTTTTGTGCACTAGTTTTATGATATGTGAGATGTGAACATCAAAGTGGAGATTATTGTCTATTTCAATGCCCAGAAGTTTGGTGTGGTTAGACGGGGAGATGGTGGTGCTGTCCTTAGATGTTATGGCAAAGGAGAGTTTTTTTTTATCTATTAGGGGTAAATAGTAGCAGTTTTGTCTTTTTGGGATTTAGAATTAGTTGGATACCCGATATCCATTTTTCTACTGAGATAAAGGTGTCTTGAGTGAGTGTATGTAGGGTGGTGGGAGATGAGGTGGAGCAGATCAGGGTTGAATCATCCGAATATTGTATGAGTGTGGCATGTTGTGTAGAGCATTTGAGGTTATTTGTGAAAATAGAGAACAACAGCGGGCCCAGTATAGAGCCCTGTGGGACTCCTATGGTGGTTGGAAGTTGTGTAGACAGAGTTCCTTTCCACTGGACTGATTGTTGCCTGTCAGACAAGTAGCTTCTGAACCAGGCTATAGTAGAGGAGGTGAAGGATAATGATGTTAGTGAGTCTAGTAGAATGGAGTGGGAGACCATATCAAATGCTTTTGAGAGGTCTAGGAAAATGGCTGATACATATTTGTTATTATTCCTGTGAAGGTTTATGTAATTAGTGAAGGATAGAAGGGCTGTGGTAGTGCTGAGATGTGGACGAAAACCGTGTTGTGTGGAAGATAGTAGATTGTGTGTGTTAAGAAATGTCATCACTTGCAAGTGGATGCATTTCTCAAGAATTTTGGATAAGGGACAAAGGATGGCAATAGGTCAGTAGTTGGAGAATTCGTAAGAATTAACAAAAACATGCCACACTCATACAATATTCGGATGATTCAACCCTGATCTGCTCCACCTCATCTCCCACCACCCTACATACACTCACTCAAGATACCTTTATCTCAGTAGAAAAATGGATATCGGGTATCCAACTAATTCTAAATCCCAAAAAGACAAAACTGCTACTATTTACCCCTAATAGATAAAAAAAAAACTCTCCTTTGCCATAACATCTAAGGATGGCACCACCATCTCCCCGTCTAACCACACCAAACTTCTGGGCATTGAAATAGACAATAATCTCCACTTTGATGTTCACATCTCACAAATCATAAAACTAGTGCACAAAAAACTAGGCTCCCTATACAGGCATAAGTCCTTTCTCTCACAAAAAGCAAGAGTCACTCTTGCACAAAGCCACCTCCTCTCAACTCTATTATATGCAGCACCAATCTTTACCCAAATCAGACAATGTGACCTAGACCAACTAGAATCATGCTACAATAAAATAGCCAAGTTTGCTACTAACTCAACCTATAGAACCCATCACTGTGCTGCACTAAAAGAACTTAAATGGCTTGAGCTACCACAGTTACTTAACTATCACCAGCTGGGCACAGCCTACAATATTCTCAAATATCCTGAAAAAAAACCCTCATTATCCAACCTACTTACTATCTATACTGCAAACTGGTACCTAAGATCCAGTGAAAAATCTCTCCTCTCCATCACCAAGGCTAACAATAATGCAGGGAAAGCACTCTACTCCCACACTGTTGCCAGAAATTATACGTGATTTAAGGGATTATGAGACTGGTATACTGTTTTCATGGCAACGAGAACCTGTGCGTAGCAGGTCAAAGGTTAGAAAAGCAAGTCAAAGACAACGCGTTTTTTCAGTGTCTTCAGCGTCTTCATCGGAAAGGAGCACTGCGAAAAATGTAACTTTTGCCAGCACTTCTATGACTACTAATGTAGGTGAAGTGCTTGATGGTGCTTCGGTCTCTTCCAACACAGGGGACTCCTTTCATACGAACAGTTCGAATAAGGGGCAAAACGGAAGGAAGGGAAGAAACCGCTTCAAATGACTTATTGGTATGTGAAGCTGGTTCCATTCTAACAAATGTTACTAAAGAGACTCTAATGTGTATTAATTTGTCGAATTTGGAATTGACCATTGATATGCAAAATGTTTTATATAAAGGTAGCAAGTTTATACCAACGTTTTTTCCTTCTTTTGCAGACATTTATTTAGAAATTAAGAATTTCATTAGGAAGTTGCTGCTTAAAGTTTATTTTAAAAAAGAAGATGAGCCAATAATTGAAAATTTTTAACCTAATTTTTGTAACATTGATTTAGATGATAGCCTTTTGAATTTGTCTACATATGACTGTGATTGGTCAGACCCCAATGAATTGTGTGAAAATGATGAACTAGTTAATCATGAAAGTAATTATAATACTGGTTATGGAAAATTGAATGTACCATATCTAAAGAATGTTAACAAGTTTACACCCAGCATTGCTGTACCTGCCATTTCTATTTTTTTTAAAGTTCTTCTTAAGGAAGTTGATATAGCTTATAAATTATTTTGTAAAGAAAAAAGATGCTATAACCTAAGTAAAAATGAATGGCACGCATTGAAAGAATTGAAAAAGTTAAAATCAAACTTTATATTTAAATGTGCTGATAAAGGTGGGAATTGGGTTATCATGAACAAATCTGATTATTGTGATATGGTTGACATTCTACTTTCTAATGGTGATGAATATAAAAAATTAGAATGTGAGCCAACCCAGATATTTAATGATGAGTTATTATTCCTGTTAGAAAAGGGAGAACATTTGGGCTTTTTTGAACACAGGGATGTTTGCAGAATATATATTAAAAACCTGCTATACCTATTTTGTATGCTCTGCCTAAGGTGCATAAAAACTTAGAAAAACCTCCTGGTAGGCCCATAGTCTCAGGGATAGGCTCCTTTTTGGACAATGTAAATACTTTTTTGGATTTTTATCTGAAAACATACCTGGGTAGGGTTACAGCTCACATTTCTAATACTCAGGATCTTATCAATAGTGTATCCAAAATTAAATGGCACCCAGACTATTATTGGGTAACTATAGATGTTAAATCATTGTACACAAACATTGACATTAGATGGGGACTGGATTCAATTTATGATATGTTGGGTGAAGGGCCAAGGACCATTTTTTTGGTAAGCTTATTAGAGTTCTGTTTGACTCATAACTATTTTCTATTTAATAACAATTATTTTTTGCAAATAAAAGGTACGGTGATGGGGGCAGCTTTTGCGCCCTCATATGCTGTCATATATATGGGCTTTTTTGAGAAAACATTTATTTACCCTACTGATTTTTTTAAGAACAATGTGATACTGTATCAACGCTTTATTGATGATCTGATTTTCATCTGTAAGGGAGATATAATTGATTTCTTTGAATTTTTTGAAGTATTGAATAATAATGGGCACAATCTTTCCTTTTCTTATGAATTAAATAGAACACAGATTAATTTTTTGGATCTGTCACTATTTGTAGATGGGGAGAATATTGGATTTAGGCCCTATAGAAAATCTACTTCAGTTAATATGTTTTTGCATGCGACAAGCATGCATCCTGACCATTTACTGAAGGCTTTACCTTATGGAGAATTCAAGAGAATATTTGATCATACTAGTAACATCAATGAAAAATCTAATGAATTAAATAAAGTTGTGCTGAGGTTGGGTGAAAGAGGTTATAACAAAATACAGTTATTAGCTTATAGGGATAAATTACTTGGAAGAAAATCATTTGGAAGAAAAATAGAGTCTAGAAATTTTGAATCTAGACAAGAAGAGTTGAACATAGAACAGAACAATGAAGAAGCTGATAAACTTTTTTATGTTACCAAGTTTACTGCCTTTTCTGATAAATTAGTGTTATTGGTCAAAAAATATTGGTATTTGGTCAGTGATGATGAATTGATTGGTCACTTGTTCCCTAAACATATCACGTTTTCATATAAGAGAGGAAAAAATCTTAAGGAACTGTTAAATAATAATCTAATTGAAAGGAAAGAGAATATCATGACTTCAAAGTTGGGCACATATCGTTTCTGTTCTTGTAATATTTGTGATAAAGTTGTGAACCGGAGCATCATTAATGATGTAAATTATACTCCTAAACATCATTTTAATTGTAAGTCAACAGGGGTGGTTTATATCTTGGGATGTTCATGTGAAAATATGTGGTATATAGGACAAACCAAAAGGATGGTTAGGATATGGATTTTAGAGCATTTAAAAGATATAAGGAACCAAAATTTGTTTAGCCCTGTTGCTAAGCATTTCTTAGAAAAACATGATGGGTCTTCTAATAGTTTAACATTTAGTGTTTTGGGAAAACCCTTCCTTCAGAGGGGAGATGATGTTGTAGGAAAACAATTGGAACTTGAGACTAGAATGATTTTCAAGTTCCATACCTTAAAGCCCAATGGTATGAATCAAGAATTAGGCATCTAATGAATTATTGATGTTTAGTACACGCTCACTTATTTATTTATTTATTTATTTATCTATTTATTTATTTAATTATTTATTTATTCGTGTATTTATACATTTATATTCATGTTATAGAAATTTATGGTTGGTTTAAGGTCACTTTAAATAATCCTTCATTGTTAAATTGATTAATTAGGGGATTAATTTGTTAATTGTTTAAAAGAGAAGTGTATATAAATGTTATGAGTGCATTGAATTAATTGTGATCCTTAAAGGCGAACTGCCGAGGTACCAGATCGTTTAATTAAAGAAAAGCAAGTTACTGGTGAAGCACTGGCTGGCTGTGTGTTTTCTTATTTTTTGAACTGTGAGGTGTTTTTGTTAATTCTTACCTCAGGGCTCTATACTGGGCCCACTATTGTTCTCTATTTTCACAAATAACCTCAAATGCTCTACACAACAATTACCTCATTTATGGAGAGGAATGATGTGAGATACTTTCCAGAGTTTGGGTATGTAGGATTCTAGTGTGGAGCGGTTGATAAGGATGGAGACAGGATATGATAGGGAGTCACTAGCCATTTTTAGGTATGCAGCAGGTATGTTATCAGCTGCTAGTGTGGTTGGCTTTAGTTTTAGCAGGAGTTTTTTGATAGTGGAGGTGGGCACTGGTGATAGGCTGAAAGAGGGGGTGGTATGGGATAGGTTAGATTGTGATTGAGGTAGACTGTTTTTGGTTATTTGACTGGACAGGGCTAAGATGGATTTAGTAAAATGGTTATTAAATTGAGAAGCTATGTCTAGGGTATTGTTAGTAGAGATGGGTGCTGGGGTTGTGGTTTTGCCTGGCTTTAGTAGGAAGTTAATGGCATGCCAGAATTTTTGTGGACTATTTGAATATTTCCTTTGGGTGCTAAGAAAATAGTTTTGTTTGTTTATTTTGGATTCAGCCTTGGCCTTGTTTCTAAGCTGTTGATAGTATTGTCTGAAGCTAGGGGTTTTGTCAGTTTTCCAGGTTTTCCAGGTTCATCTCTAGCTTTTAGTAAGGCTCTGGTGTCCCTATTTAGCCAGGGTGCATAGTTGGTTTTAACTCTGCTCTTTCTGCTGGGAGCTAGACTGTTAAGGATGTTAGATAAGGTAGTACTGAAGTAGTCTACTGCCTGCTCTTACCCGAGTGTCTGTAGTGGTTTCCAGTTGCAGTGGCTTAGGACAGTATTTAGGTATCATGGGGTAATGTTACGGTCATCTTGTACAAATTTGTAGACTACTGGTTTGGGGTGATTGGAGTGTTTCTGGAGTAGGAAGGTGGGGAGATGATCACTTAGTCGGTTCTTTAATTAGTTGAGAGAACCCATATAGATTGATATGAGTAGAGGGGCTGCTGGAGTTACAGACTGCCCAGTCAGTATTAAGGTCTCCTAGTAAGATTGTTTCCCGAGATAGATTGTCCTTTGTCCAGTGTAGGATGTCTTCTATTATGAGTGAGTTGTTGCCTGGAGGTATGTAGCAGCATATTATATTGATCTCCTTCGTGTTTCTTATGGATAGGACAGAAAATAGAACTTCAGCATTTTGAAAAGTGGGTGGTGTGTTGTGCAGGAGCTGGAGGTTAAGGGTGTTTTTAAAGAGAATGGCTACTCCTCCTCCTTTCCTGTTTGTTCTATCAGATCTAAGTGTATTACACCTTGGGGGAAGAAAGTCTTCATCTTGGATACTGGGTTTAAGCCAGGTTTCTGTAATGGCAAGTATATCAGGGTTGTAGTGGGCTATGAATGTATGTAGGTCTGTTAGCTTGTTGGTAATACTTCTTATGTTGAGATGTAGGATTAGCAAGTCAGATGTTTGTCTAGCTGTGAGGGGACCTGGATTTGGGTGAATGTCACCAGAGGACAGCAAAGTTTGTAGGAGTGTCAGTATGTGTTTTTTAATATTGTTTGTGAGCTTGGTCTATGAGAGTTTTTCTTAGTGTGGTGAGATGGTGTAATTTTTGTTAGTGATTAATATGTAGTTGTAAGATTTATGATTATAGGGCAGATGTAGAAGTCTGAGTGGGTTTGAGAGGGTGGGCTAGTGTGGGTAGTGTGATAGTAGTTGTGCAGCGGTAGGTCTGTTTGTAAGGAAGTTAGGAAGTTTAGCGATAGCAGAGCTAGTGATAAAGATGTGAGTGTGGGTAACATGATACTACTTTGAGTGAGAAGTGCAACTAGGATTCCTGGTTGGTTGTGCGTGAGGGGAGAGTTGTGTTGTCTGGGAATGTGTTGTTGGGAGTGGGATCAGTGTGGGATGTAATTGGATTGTAGGGTGGGAGGAGGTAGGATGAGTGGGTTGGGCTAGTTGTTAAGGAATTAGGGGTTGGACTACTGGTCAGGTGATTATTGGTTAGAATAAAAGTAGAAGTAGTGGAGGCGTGTGGGAAAAGGGGGCAGGGAGGGGAGCGGAGCAAACCCGAGCGCAGCGGGCTAACACTGACTCCAAGTGTTTATTTAGGCTTTGGTAAGTATGTAGTGTTAGCTTAAATTGTTATATGTTAAACTGAAATTTTAACTGGAATTTAAATTGTATGTTTATACTAAGTTATAGACTATGTTATGGGCACAGAGTATAATTTTCTGACATTCTTAAAAGGATATAGAATTAAAGCTGGGGTTAGTTACAGATGAAACAGGAGAGGAAATGAAATGCTATTTTATAGACTGAGTATTTCTCAAAAGAAAATGGACTTTAGTTTGGGGGGGGCACTAGCTGGAGAGCAATATACAGCTGTTTATTCCTGGTGATGTACTCATCAGTACAGAAGTTTGACTAAGGAACTATACAGCAGAAATGTACTAATACGCTCACTAACATTTGTTTAAGTTAATGCACGTAAGGTATTTTACTGTCTAGACACTTGGAAGTTAAGCACCTACATTAGTATTTAGTCTCTTTAGTTGCATGCCAAGTGTCTGTGGGTGCCCAGTGCTCAAGAGAAAAATTTTAAATTTCCACTGCTTGATATGTGGGACAGAGTCCTGCTTGACCTGAAGGATGGTTTGGATTACTGAAAGTAAAATAGAAGAAAATGTAAGAGAACATTAGGTTAAGGCAGCACATACTGTGTGACCATTCAGATTGGACTTTTGTTTAGAAATAGTCAATAACAAAAACATCAGGCAATGGTTATTCCTGCTTCAGCACCTGATAACATAAAATCTTTTCTTATGGCAACATACAAAAATAAACTGTTAATATATAAAGCAGTCCTCTACTAAACTAAGCAAGATACACTTTCAATATATTTAAAAACTAGTCAATGCAGTTAGACAGAGCAGTGAAATGCAACATGTGAAATAGCCCTTCTGGCTCTATAACAGTAAAAAAGGAAAACAGAACATATCTAGGTGCATAAGTGACAGCAGTTCATTAAGCAGCACTATCTAAAGGCATCCTGCAGTGTTAAAAATAACAGAAACATATAGTATAAGCTGTTGTACTAAATAATTATGTATTAAACCACAATGTACAGCATACCTTGAATGCAAAAACTTACAGTAGGATGATTACACACCAAGTGAGACAAACAGCTGCTGTTGGATTTGAAACAAAAAAACAAAATGGCACCCTGGGTTTAAATTACCGCAGGCTATCCAATACAGAACAAGAGCTGGAGGAGGGAGGGGTAAAGACTACAGGGAAGGAGAAGGCTAGCCAATGGTTAAATGAACTCTGCAGATACTCACTGTGAAGTACAAAAGGAATAGAATCCACTCGGTGAACCTTAAGAAAAGGTATGCTACTTTGCACAGTCACTCTATACTATAAAATCAAGACAAGTGTAGACATTATCCAATTTTACCCTGAAATTCTTAAAAGGATATAGAATTAAAGCTGGGGTTAGTTACAGATGAAACAGAAGAGGAAATGAAATGCTATTTTATAGATTGAGTATTTCTCAAAAGAAAATTGACTTTAGTTTGGGTGGGGCACTAACTGGAGTGCAATATACAGCTGTTTATTCCTGGTGATGTACTCATCAGTACAGAGGTTTGACTAAGGAACTATACAGCATAAATGTACTAATACACTCAATAACATTTGTTTAAGTTAATGCAGGTAAGGTATTTTACTGTCTAGACACTTGGAAGTTAAGCACCTACATTAGTATTTAGTCTCTTTAGTTGCAGGACAAGTGTCTGTGGGTGCCCAGTGCTCAAGAGAAAAAACTGAAATTTCTACTGCTTGATATGGGGGGCAGAGACCTGCTTGACCTGAAGGATGGTTTGGATTAATTAGTATTTAGTCTCTTTAGTTGCAGGACAAGTGTCTGTGGGTGCCCAGTGCTCAAGAGAAAAATTTTAAATTTCCATCGCTTGCTATGGGTCGCAGACACCTGCTTGAGCTGAAGGATGATTTGGATTAATTAGTATTTAGTCTCCTTAGTTGCAGGACATGTGTCTGTGGGTGCCCAGTGCTCAAGAGAAGAATTTGAAATTTACACTGCTTGATACGGGGGGGCAGAGACCTGCTTGACCTGAAGGATGGTTTGGATTATGTAGGATGATTACACACCAAGGGAGACAAACAGCTGCTGTTGGATTTCAAACAAAAAAACACAATGAAATTACTTGGAAAATGAACGAAAAAGTCTTGATTTATAAAAAAAAATGCAGAATTTCTTAGTAAAAACAATATTTTTGAGCAGAGTGGCAGAAAAAGCTAATTACATTGGAGAATCTATGGCCATATATCAACTCAAAGGTGAATGATTCCCAGCTAGTTCAAAGAGACTGGTCGACTCCCACACCTCCTGGAAAAGAAACATAAAAGTAGTATTTCTGCAGGAGGAACAATCACCCAGTATGAGACGTTGGACTTCCATACCCCTGCAGCTCTGTAGATACTAACTCTAAAATAAATGAACATCTGCACTAAAGAGAAAACTCTCTAATCCCCTAAGTTCACTCACTGATCATAGAAGCTACATTTTACTAATTTTTGTCAGGTCAGGAGTCAGGGACTTTGCACTGATGTATCAGGACTTGATGAGAGGTGCATCTACACAAAGCCATACCTACCGTCTGTAATTATGAGATCTAATAAAGCCAACATTACTATATGCAGAAAAAAGCATGTTGCCTTTAGATAGCTCATGGATGTAGCAGTTGTACAGTCAGTCTATTTCTAGAGAGAAGATACAATGCACTCACAAAAAAGTTCTTCAGTAGACAACTATTAAACTGATGTGGGAATGAAACCAGTGTGTGCACAGAAACACTAAGTGATTAAAAATGAACTTCATGCTGTTAAGAATGTTGAAAAGGCTAGCCTTTCACTGATGATGTCAATATGCAGAAAGATAACAACAATGTAATTAACACAGTTAAAATAAATAGATGTAACTACTCTGGAGTGTAAAACAGAATACAAACTATACCAGATGAGCCAATTGTGTGTATTTTAGGTAACAAGTAAAGTAGCTGATTATGGTTGAGAAGTAGAAGACACTACATGATGGTGTACAGAATGAACAGCACAGCACAGTACAGAAAGAATGGCATAATTTTTTTGTCCTTATACACACTATTTATAACAGGGAGTCTTTGTAAGTGACTTGTTAAAGGCTCCATTTAGTGAGAAGAAACTTTGTAAAGGAAGGTATCATATGTATTTATTATACTGTATGCAAGAAGGCAGTTTTGCTACTTGTACAGCAGACAGTAACAAAATAACTTTAGAATAATTTTAGAAAATATTTAGAAAATCATTTCAAGCAGTATGGAAGAGTTTATGGCGACTTTTTCAAATAAACTATTTTGGAGGGGGCTTTATTTGCACCCATTCCAATGTTGGGCTTTGTCCTTCTATCTTTAGGCTCCAAGAATATCAACTCTGAGGTTGAAGTTCAGTGTAAAGTGAAAATTTGATTTTTATTAACACATTTCCTTCTTTCTTCAAAATCCTTTGACCTTGGAGTGAGTATATTTAGAGTGCAGGGGGATGGGACACTCTTACCATGCATATTGAGGGGTGCAGGTAACATTCTGAAAAATGTGTTATGCATGCCTTAACCTGCATTACTTTTATATGTTCATCCTGCTGTGTTGTACATTCATGAGATGAGTTGTGTACATGGCTTTTCATCTAGATCTATTTTTGACAGAATATATAATGTATACGTAATGTTCACTGTTTCGGAGTTAACTGAGAAAAGGACTGATAAAGAAATAAAATTCAGTTAATAGGAAAAAATGAAAACTAGGAAGAAGTAAAGCTAATATAACTGCTAGACAGACAAAGGATGTACTAATACTGTTTGGGGAAGGGTGTTCAAAGAATGGAGCTTTATTTTAATAGCAGTTGAAAGTAATTTTATATTAATAGGAAACCATTTGAGGTGTGATAGGATTCATAGGTAAGTACAAGGCTAGCTGTGCTTGATGGCCAGTTTAAGCCCAACCAGTTTTCCTTTTTGTACTCAAAGTAACCTATCCCATTTGGTTAGGGATTGTCTTATCCATCCCATGGTCAATAATTATATATTTCCCCTAATGAGAATAACTGGAATCCTATCATAGATAATTTAAGGGGGCACATGCATAGAATAAAGCATTTAGGAGCTGCCTCTGTCTGTTAGTAGTACAGGGAGCAGCCCTGGGGTAAATTTTCTGTTTCCTATCCGTAGATCCAAGTTGTGCTTGAATATGGACAGAAATGAACTTTGTTTTATGTGGATGGGGAGCCTGTTCCAGAGCAGCAGTGTCCTTTGAGAGATATATCTGTCCCTCCAAACCATTCTCTTGATGTTTCAGAGGAGGTTTGTATCCCTAGACCAAGTATTTCTGATGCCATTTGACTTGCTGATGTGCAGTAAATCCATCAGTACAGGGTCAGAGGATGCATTGTATACCAGATACAGATCACCATATAGCAGTCTGTAGGATACCGAGTGTAGAGAATGGACTTTTAGTTGGTCAGTGTAAGACCATGTCCATGTTTAGCCCTTTTATCCTTTTAGTAAGGTATCTGTGGGCATTTTAGTTGTTGCATGTGTCTCGGCAGATGCATGTCGAACAAGGCATTATATTCAATGTCTGGCCTAATGATGGTCAATTAAGAGGGCAATAGCATCCCTAGATCTAGACACAATCCCTTTATTTATGAGCTGTGCAATATAAAATTACTTTCTTACAACAATGGACACATGTTGGTTAAAAGTTAGGACGCTGTACATGTGTTCCCAAATCTCAAACAACTGGTTCAACTGTCAGGGGCATATTGTTAATCTTGTAGTTTCCTGGGAATAGGTGACTTCCCAAAGGATACAATAATGCATTTTTTGGCATTTAGTTTCAGTCCATGATCTTGGCACCAGTTATTTATTTGGGCCAAGCCTTCTTGCAGGATAGTAGAGTCATTTGGGGATTCATGGACTACTCCTAGCTTGCTGTCATCTGCAAACACATTTAGCCAGAGCCCTTTGTTGTTTTTTTTACTTCAGAAAAGTAGATGTCAAACAGTAGAGGCTCCGGTACAGAACCCTAGGGACTCCACTGGTGACAGGTCTTTTTGTGGAGGTAACTTTCCCTGTTTTTATTTCCTGCATCCAATCTGTGACCAGCTGGCAATCCTGCAGGGGCACAGTGGTTTATTTCCAGTTTATTTAGCTTTTCTACTATGCCTCTGTGCGAAACTTTGTCAAATGCTTTGGTCAGGTCAAGGTATGTGGTGAGTACCATTATGCCGTCATCCATTGTTTTGTAACCTTTCAAAAAAAATCCACCAGGTTGAGTAAGCATGACCTGCCCGAGATGAATCCAAACTGAGACAGGTCCAGTGTATGGAGGTTCACTATGTCCTGACTGATTAGTTTCACAATAAGTCTTTCCTTGGCTTTGCATATGAGGCTGATCAGACTTAAGGGTGTGTAATTGACTTGGTTTGTGGAAGGCCCTTTTTTATGATGTCAGTGATTGTTTCTCAGTTACATATAGAGTGTAAACTCATGACTTGTGGTTCCCATCTCTTTTCAGAAAAAAAATAAATCCACAAAATAATTTATGAAGCAATCATTTAAGAAGGATGCACAATATCTTTTTTCAGTGAAGTTGGGTTGGATGGGTCTTCATCCCATGGCATGGAGGAGTAGAGAGCTGACTAATGCCCAGGTCACTCTTTTTCAATTACCTGCACAGTCATCTGCAGGACCAGGCAGCAAAAAATAAACTCTGGAGGTCAACAACTGGTCACTCATCCTGGCAGAAGATGATGGTGGTTGTTAGCATTGCGCATTCAAAACGCCTAGCACTGACTGGGAGTATTGCCCACCTGTTGAAGCTGTGTTGACTCATGCTGTCAGGCAGACTTTCTCTGCCATACCTCTGAACTGTCGGGATTTTCGTAGAATATCCAGATGTGTGCCTCATATTTTTTTGTCTGTTTCACATACAGTTTGTGGTTTTCTGGCAAGTCAACAAGGACTGAAGTCACAAAATAATGACAGACAATTCAGTTTCAGACTTATCTTTCAGAAAGTGCTTACTTATGCAAAATCTGTTATTCTAGCAACTTTCTAAATTTGAAAAGACTTTTATCCACAAAAGTTGTATAAAAATCTTAATGTCCTCTCTACAAATTTTGAAAGTGACTCAGACTTAGATGATTGGCTGAAACAATGGGTCTGTAAGGTGGATTTTTTTATTTTTGTGTGCCTTAGGTATACCAAATTAAAAAAAAAAAAACTATCTTGGGTTTAAGAACATGAAAAAAATTATACATAGCACCAGAAATAATATCCTCATTCAAACACTCATATAGCCATGCATATACTTGCCTGTATGCTTTACAAATGTCATTTTTTGTAAGTTTCTTATAGAAAACATCATCCTGCAATAACAATTTCATTTTAAAGACACAATCCACTGTGTTAGCTATTACCATAGCACCCCCTTCGTATGATAAATGTAAATGAACACTGCAGTTCACTGTGTATGTATATGCATATGTGTCTTTAAAATGTTCATTGGACCATTTTTTAGAAGGTTGCTATACTATTTAATTTCTATTGGTTGATTGTTTCATTGAATGATTATTTAAAAGTGTTTTTTTTCTGTACAGAGTGTTCTGATGAAGACCATATTTTTGTGGTCGAAAGCGCTAAACCATATTTTGTGGATTTCAATACAACTTTTGTGTGTATTGATACCGTTTGAGGATAAAAAGTTTTTTCAAGTATTCCAGGTGTGGTGGTTCTCTCTTTGTTCAGTGGTTCATTTTATTCTGTATTACACTGGTTACCACTGTTTAGGGGCTTCTGTGGTTTGGACTTTGTTAACTTTCTAAATTTATAAGAACAATTTTTAACATTTGTTCCTATTTCTGTGCCTTTGTCCCTCCATTATCTTAGGCTTTGTCCAGATTTCTTGCAAGAACATGATAGATTCATAGGTTCATAGGTTTATAGGTAGGTACTAGGCTATCAGCCCTAGGGCCTATACAAGCCTAACCATAACCATTCCCTAGCTATTGCTTCCCACAAATATTTACTTTCCTGGTCCCCTGTCTAGTCAGGCTACTGATGTGATCTCTGGGGTGAATTTCCGATCTCCCATCCAATTGTCAAGGTTCCTCTTGAAGAGGGCCATTGAGGCGCTCTGCCTGACATGTATGGGCAGCCTATTCCAGAGTATGGGGAGTCTCTGGGTCAGGAACCTATCCATCCAGCATGTTCTTTTTATTGTGATGACAAGGTTAAGATCCCTGGAGCATGTGGCTCAGAGAGATTGGGATTTCTCTAAGTGGAGCATTTCCAACAACTCTGGGTTTAACATGGCCTTGTATGTTAGGCAGAGATTGCCTTTGAGTAGGCGATATGTGACAGAGTATAGCTGGAGTTTCTTTAGACAGTCAGCATAAGGCATCTGATTTAGGCCTGTGATTCTTTTTGTGAGGTATTTCTGCGGCCTTTCTAGTTGTTGCAGATGTCATGTGAGGTACATACCAAACAGGGCATTGTATTCTATAATGGGTCTAATGAGGGATGAGTACAGAGGGACAATGAACTCCTTTTATCTGGATGAAAAGCCCTTAGTGATGAGGTGTGCCATGCAGAAGGATTTTCTAACTGTTCTGGCTACGTGGTTATCAAAGGTGAGACCACTGTCCACCTGTGTCCCTAGGTCTCTTATCACACTTTCAGCATTTAGTGTATTGCCACTTATGTGGTAGTTCACAGGTATGTGTTTTTCCCAAAGGGGACAACTATACATTTTTTGGCATTTAGCTTGAGCCCATGGCTCTGCCAACAGGCATTTGTTTCAGTAAGGCCCTTTTGTAGTATATCCACATAATTTGGGGATTCAATAATGGCTCCCAGCTTGCAGTCATCTGCGAACTTTGTAAGCCAGAGTCCCTTAGTATTTGCCTGTATTTCAGAGAAGTAGATGCCAATCAAGAGTGGTTCCAGGACAGAACCCTGGGGTACACCACTTGTCACTTGTCTAGAGCTGGATTTGGAGTTGGCTACATTTACAGTGTGTGTTCTGTCAGTAAGCCAGTTTGCAGCCCATCAAGTCACACAGGGAATAATGCTCAGCTTAGTAAGTTTATCTATGATTCCAGAGTGGGGGATAGTGTCGAAAGGCAGGGTCCAAGTAGGCTGTGTGAACCACCTTACCCTCGTCCACGGCTCTGGAGACTGATTCGAAGAAGTCAATCAGGTTCAGGAGGCAAGATCAGCCTTCATGAACCCAGACTGGGTTGGGTCCAGTGATTGAAGGTTGCCAATGTCTTTGTTTATAAGTTCCATCCATGGCCTTGCAGATCAGGCTCGTCAAACTGATGGGATGGTAGATCCCGGGAGCCAAAGTGGATCCCCCCTTGTGGACTGGGTGACTGTAGCTGTGTGCCACTCTGTGGGCATGAAGCCTGAGGTGAGGCTATGATTAAACATGACACATAGGTGAGGTGGCAGTTCATTTTGTAGTTCATGCAGTACACAGCCCGGGATGTCGTCTGGTCCCATGGATGCTGTACTCTTGGCTTTGGAGAGTGCAGTTTTTACCTGAGTGGCCGTGATTTCCAGAATTTGGCATTCTTTCGGTTTTGAGATGGGCCCTTTAGGGGGTGAGAGGGGGGGTGAAGTTGGCACTGAATCTATCTGCCAGGATATTGGCAATATCCTTGGGATCAGTATATTTAGTGCCATTCTGCTGTAGCTCAGAGCAGATCTGAGTATTGCCATTTAGATTCTTGACACAGCTATAGAACGCATTGTGGTTGTCTTTAGAATCTTTGGCAATTTTGTTTTCGTAACTAGCTTTGATAGATTTTAGGAGGGATCTCAGCTTTCTACTGAGGCTGGTGAGGGTGTTTTTTGAATCCTGGGTTCTTTCTCTTTTCTGAAACAGTTTCTTCCTTCTATTGTAAACAACTTGTTTATGGCAGGGGACAACCCGACTGGCTTCCTTTTTTTAGAGGACAGCGTCTTGGTTCTATTTGGGATGGCTTGGTCCATGCATGAGTGAATTTGCTCATACAGCACCTTAGTGTAGGATTCAGCAGTTGAACGTCCAGTTCTCATCCGCATGGGTGTCATGAGGTTTGTTACTTCTGACTTGAGAAGCATGAAGTTGGCTTTGGAGAAGCTTTTTATGGAGGTTTCCTTTAAGGGGGTGGGGTGGAATGTGGATCTCAAAGGTGATTAGCTTATGGTCTGATCTGACCAACGAGGGGGTGACCACTGGTGTGGAGCATCGATCTCATGTTGTTAATGATCAGGTCTAGAATATTGGTATCCTTGGTGGGACTATGAATTAGTTGCTCTAGGGAGTTGGAATTTATGAATTCCAAGAACCGTTGATCAAAGGTATTGGTACAGGAGTAGTTTTCCCAGTTAATGGCAGGATAGTTGAAATCACCCAGTATTAGGATGTTTGGTTGAGTCTTAATATTTTCCAGTATGTTTAGAAAGGTGTAGTGAGAATCTTGGGGCATGGTGGGGGATCTGTAGCAAGCTACAATTTGTATTGCAGTCTTAACTAGTGTTAGTTGCACCTGGAGAATTTCAGATGCATTGTGTTGGGCAACCAGCCTGGAGGTGTGAATATCCTTGGTAAATATGGACACTCCTCCACCTTTAGTGTTTCGGTCCTGGTTTGGTGGCTGAAAAGTGTGGTATGAGTTGTAGCCTGGTATTGCAGGGGTACTTTCTGGAGCTTTGAACCAGGTCTCAGTTACTGCACAGATATCGATGCTCTCCATTTTTATGAGAGCCTTAAGAGAGTGCATCTTGAGGTATAGACTTCTAGCATTGAGTAGCATTACCATCAGATTTTGCTTGCTTGTACCCATTACAGTGGCAGTTTTGTCCTTTGAACCTTGCCTAAAAAAGGCACTACAGGGGTGGCAAGAGCCTTACCCAGTAACCTGAATCCTAAGGACGACAGGTGCAAACCATCTCTTGCAAAGCATCGTGGTTTGTCTATCATATCATCCCAGGCAGACAGATACTGGATCCCCTTTGAATGACACCAGAAGATTAACCAATTATTAAAGTCAATCATTTTGTCCTTAAACTCTGGTATCATTCTGAGCGATGGCAGGATGCTACTCAGGGCTAGGGTCATACCTGCCTGGGCTACATGATCTGAGAGCTCTTCCATGTCTCTTTTCATGTAGTCCAGGGAGGTACGTCTCAAGTCATTCTCTCCAACATGGACAATGACAGAGTCGTATTTGTACCTGTTGTGGAGTGACCTGAGTGCATGCATTATTTCTAAGCTTGACAAACTAGAAGTACGTGTGGAAGTTTACACTGTTCCTCTCACTGACCAGGCAGCTATAGAAAGTCTATAATTAGCCTAAGGGAGGGAATATCAGTGTGTTTCATAGCACTCACAGCTGTCTTGCTCCTTACCACTCAACTCTTACCACTGGGGAAACTGATGGACTAATATACCTTCTTGGCAAGGAACAAATGGGCCATAGGTCTCTAGTCTAACCCATGGATACCTGACTTATTCCCCTTTAGAATGAATGTATTGATAGGGTTCAGGTAGTGGCATCATTTTGCACGGTCCTGTGGAGATAAGGAGGGGTGAAAAAAGGAATGGTACTGGATGCTTACAACAGCCATCTAGAAAAGAAAATTGCAGCAAAAAAAAAAAAAAAAACTTGATTTTGAAACAGCTTTCCATAAATGAAAGAGTCCTGCTGAGGAAGAAAAAGAGAGAAAGCAACAATCTCATAACCTGAGGAAAACAGAGTTCAGAAAATGAGGCTAACTGAATGCAGTGTACATCTTGGTATTGTTTCTACTGTGTCTGACAACATTCTTTATTTCTGTATTTTTTGAAAAACCTGTACTGCTTTACTTTCAGGAAATATGCTTTCCCCTACCATTCAAGAGTAGTAAAACATGTTAGTGCTTAAAGAATTTTGATATCAGTTCTGAAAATCTCCTAGCATTTTTTTTCTAAACAAACAACTTTAACATGTTGATCAGTCAGATAAGGTATGTTTAAAACAAATGATTACGTGGATTTCTTTCATTAACTTTGAATCCTAAAGCATTCTTTCAGTTTTGAAAGCATGGGTGCCATGTTCAAGAATTTTTTGTGGGGCTATAGGGGTCATTAGCCATGACCAAAGATTACATGGGTTCAAATGTCAACACTCACGCTGCCCTGAAAGATGGAGGGTCAGTACTCATGTAAGGTGCAGTTTTACTTTTCACACAACTGCACTTTACAGCAAATTTTATTTACGGGTATACTCCTAATGTTAATGCAGTAGTTACTTTGAAAATGAAACAGATATTATGACATGTTTTGTGAAGTTTTAGCTTCACTGTTAACTCATTTATTTATTTTATAACCACATCCAAAAAAATGATGTAAACTTAGGAGCTGGCAATGCTTTATGCAAACCAGCAAAGCATTCTGAATTATTAAACCACCATACTTTTTTAAAAAAACAGCTACCTACTAAATCATAATATAACAGCAGATGGCATACATAACTGATGAATGATCACACAGATGACAGTTCATGACTTCAAGATTTACATTGCTAATGTGCAAAGATTTCAGACATCATTATACTAGGCATCCTAACAAGGAATTACAAGGAGCACTAACACAACAGCAATTCAACAGCACCAACAAATGAGAAAGTATTGTAACACAGGACCAATCAAAGTTTCTGATGGTCTGGCTACATGCCATACAGTAAGAAATGTTTATGGAAGCCTTCATCTGCCATTAAGCTGTATAGAGTGATTAAAACAATAACAGTAATAAAGGAATGTCTGGATTAAGACATGCAATACAGAGTATAATTCTTTTGGAAATGGGTAATACCTGTGAGCAATGAATGATGCAATAAAGGTTATCATACAATTTCTGAACACATTCCAGGACAGATATCGGAGAGATGCATAACAATCATAGACACCATGGAACTACGCATAGTGGTTTTGTCATGAAGAACACCCTTGAAGGGTTTATAGCACTTTACTACCTTAATGAGTATGGATGCCCTACCTTGTAGGACAAGGCCTGAAATATATGGCCCAATGATTATGCCATAACTATTGTCTGTATGTAAGCCACTGCTGTCTGAGAGACAGATGTTACCAGATTTAAACCCTATCTATTATACTAGACTCTTTCCAGACCTCTGGGTTGACTGCATGTACCACATCAGATAGCAGTGGATGCTCTCACAAATAACTGAACTGAATGTGTGCATTGAGAAAGATGTTACAAATATAATAAGAACAATCTGATTTAGTCAGAATGCTGGAAAGGAACTACACATGATACTGTCCACCCAGCAATGAGCAGTACAATATCAATGCTGACAAGAGAGCTGTCTCTATCATGTAGCATGCACTTTACAAAAACTGAACCACAGTTTATCTTTGTAAGTATGCTATACAAGTCCATATTCAATGCGAGTGGTACAGGAGCACTCACAGTGTGAAGTGCCCCAAATAACCATTTCACTGCTATGCAATCACAACATGTGATGATATATCATTGTCCAACATAAAATGGATACAAACGATGTTTATGTAACAACAGTACAGTCATATAATATAGCCCTTTCAGTAATTGAACATGTGACTCTACTGACTAATGACATGTAGATGATCCACAGGCATCACAACAAAAGTCTTAACACACCTGTGACACTCCATCTATGCCATCTTATTATATCAGATTTATCTGCTGTAAATAATCTCTTGGAAATAAAAGGGATAGTCAACACCTTTTCCACTGTAAATGGATGCATTATAACTATAGTGGATGCTATTCATGCGTTACACTATAAGGCCCAACAATGTTGACAGATACTGAATATGGATGCTGAACACATGAGCATTTGACAACAGAAAATACATCATATTTCACAGAATGATTGTACTATGGTAGAAGTGTCACTACTATACCTCCCAACTGTACTGAATTACTTGGTTTTTACCAACTGTTGGGGTCCAAATAATGGGGTGCCACAATTCCCAAGTGGCACCCCTTTATTTCTGACTTTTTCCCCAGCTTCTTTTCTTATTTTTCATGGTTTTGAGCTGACATCATCGCGTGCGCGAATACGTCAGCTCTGTCAGGGCTACAAGCCTGCTGGAATCGAGCTCAAGGGCTCAGTACACACATTTCCGCCATCGCACCATTTCCAGACTTTGAATTGATATGTGCGAGCAGGAAACAGATTTTGTTATGGGGAAACAGTTTATATGGATCTGTTCTAATTTCTGCCTTTCTCAAGTCTAGGGTTTCTCTCCTATCTGGGAGGATGCTGAGCAGGAACTGGGAAATCAATGAACAAGTAGGAAATATGTTTTCTTTATTCTGTGAGCTGAGCAGACACATTCAATTCTGCTGTTCTTTATTCTGTAAGCAAAAGATTCTGCCATTCTTTAAGTAAAGGTGTGTGTGTGTGTGTGTGTGTGTGTGTGTGTGTGTGTGTGTGTGTGTGTGTGTGTGTGTGTGTGTGTGTGTGTATACACAAATCTCTGAGAACCTGTGCGAGTGTACACCCACGTGTGTGTGTGTGTGTGTGTGTGTGTGTGTGTGTGTGTGTGTGTGTGTGTGTGTGTGTGTGTGTGTATTTTCAGCATTACCAGCTGGTATTGATGAAGTAGTCATATTACTACTTGCACTGTTTAAGTTTTCAGGTCCCCTAGTATTTTACTATCCTTACCTAAAACACTGCTGTAGGATTAACAATGCTGATTGTTGGGGGCTTGATAGCTTGTATGACCTGCTTCAGATTTTGTGTTTAATGTACTGCAGAATGAAAAAATTGTTGGTTGTCAGAGGCTACATATTCTCTATGAACCACTTAATATGTTGTACTCCATGGTGGTAGCGATGGTTATAGCTGTTTCTGTTTATTATCTCCTTACTGAGATTCATCTCAAGGTCTGATATAGTGGGTAGTCTTGTACAATATTTCCTTATCTATATCCTTGTAAATCTGTATCGCAAGCTGAACTGATAGTAGTTACAGATGCCAGAGACAATACTGTGTATGCCTGGTAAACACTTTGTGGGGAAAAGTAAAGTTTAATGTTCTCTCAGCGTTTTATCCATTTTGTCAGTGTGGTATGCAGATCTGGGCCATGAATACCTCGACTGAAGCTTATTAATTTAATTAGCATTTACATAGAAATAAGGTGCTTACATTTTGTGTGAAATGCTACTTCATGCCAAACCATTTCAATGCTTCTGTCTTAATGACTGGATGGTGCAGAAGAATTTTATGATGCATTGTGTTACAACTTGGAGTAGTTGCACATTACATGTAAAGCTTTCATCTTTTTTCAGTGAAACTTTTCAAGCATTAATAAGTGCTCCTGTGCCCTTTGTCTTGTAACATGAGTCTAACTTGGAGAGCATGGCTTAAAGAAAACAAAACATTTACAAGTTGCCATAATGGTTACAAGTGCTCCTTTAGTACAGCTCTACACATACATATCATTAGCACCATAATGCCTTCCATAAGTACATTTGTTGGCATTGCCATTAAAGTAATTAGCATCTCTTCACATCAGGGGAAACAAAAAGGAGTGCATTAATTTAGGATATCACTGAGGTGTGAGAAAGAAGAATCTGACTACATGCTGCTTTGTTGCCCAACACTCAATGTGAACTGGCAAGGGACTTTTTAAGGCACAGTATTTCTCTAAATGCAATATCTAGTTGCGTCATTTTAGTAGTAGTATGTAGCACAGTCCTATGTGTATACTTTCTACATGTATCTAACAAAAAAACTACATTGCAGATAAAGTTCAGCAATCTTTTATTGCAGTGAATAACAACAGTTGGGATGGGCAAAAGAGCAATGAACGATATCGACCATTTTATAGGAAAATACATTATATATACACTTTTTTTTGAATTTGTAAATCTAAAAATGCATTTTCTGTGGGTATTTTTGCTAGATGGTCTGGATTCTTCCCATATTCTAAAGGCATGTTATATGCAAATTGTCACTCCTCCAAGCTGCCCACAGGTGTGCATGCCATGTGGAGAGTCTACATATCCATCCTCTGATGGGCTAGTGTCCCCTTCCTTGTACCTGGTGAGTACCAGGATAGAGTCCGACTCCCTCTTGATCCTGAATTAGATTAAGGGGCTAAATGGCAAATGAGTGAAGGAATGAATAAATGTTTGCTTGCATTCTTTGCACTGTATTGGTGCAATTTACTGTTTATTTCTTTTTGTAAAAGTGTTGTTCATGGTAATGGCCTTATAGTAATAGATTACATTGCTTTAGCTAAGTCATATCTTGATATTCTCTGGTTGTGTACTCTGTGAATAATACAAACACTAACCTTAACTGCTTTGGATTATTATATCATACTCTCATTGCTTCATAAGTGTCAAGTCAGCATAGGAACATCTGTAATTTAGAATGATGTTGCACAAATTTTTAAAATGCTCTGTGAAAATGCCCCCGATTAATTACACCTGGTAGCTAGAGGTGCTCAGGCTCAAACCCTGTACCTTGGGTACAAGGTAAAAATAGCCTAAAGTCCCTAGCCTCCACCTGTTCCTCATAAAATCTATGGTTTTAAGGATTTTTTGTGGCAAATCACTAAAGGATTTAATTCAGTAAATAATGACAGGCGAATTTCAGACTTCATATTCTTCAGAAAATAAATAGTAACACAAAACCTTTTATTCTAGCAATTTTCTAACTTTATAAGATTGGTATTTGAAATTTATCCCTATTTTGGAGCTATTTTCCCCCATTATTGGCTTTGTCCAGGTTTTTTGTGCTAAGAGGTCCAGAGCTATGGTGAGAAGTGAGAACTGAATTCTGTAGTCCCCCATTATTGGCTTTGTCCAGGTTTTTTGTGCTAAGAGGTTGACAGGTATGGCGAGAAGTGAGAATTGAATTCACTAAATGATAGCCATTTAAGTTTCAGTCTTCTTATCTTTCTGCAGACTGCTTGGCATAGTGGTATGTTGCTCTGACTGTAATACACAGGGACCTGGGTTCAAGACTTAGCAGTGAAATGCATTGAGGTAACATAACATTTTATTCTAGCAGCCTTCCAAAATGTTTGTTCCTCCACCCAAAAAAACTGAAATAGAAAATAATTGTGAGAAGCTGTTCAAGATGTCTGTGGCTTACACTACTGTCATTCTATTTTATATATATATATATATATATATATATATATATATATATAGAGAGAGAGAGAGAGAGAGAGATAGATATATAGATATATAGATATAGATATATAGATAGATATATAGATATATAGATATATAGATATATAGATATATAGATATATATATATATATATATATATATACTGTGGGTGTGGAAGTAGACTTTTATGATGGACATGTTCTGAATTGGGTAGTTGTGTCATTATTGGTTCATGTATTTTGTTTCATTGCCTACTGGAAAAATGTTCAAACAATAAATTTAAAATGCACTCTGTCTAACAAGTGTGCTGTATTATACAAGGAATATAATTTAATAAAGTCAGGAAGGTATATCAAAGAACACATGTATGTTTCTTGTTTTGTGTGCAAGGAGCCAATGATTTGAAAATAGCCCAAAGGTAATCTTTATCCACCACTGGCCAAATGCATTTTCTTTGTATGTGGCATGGGTTTCAATGCTGTTTCAACGAATGTGAGTTTCAAGGGCAGAGATGTTTTAATGCCAAGTCTGTTTTCATTGTGAGACAGTATTGCTTTGTATACTACCTTTGTTGTTTAGTATATATCTATTAGTGTTTGTGCATTGTGCCATAAAATGTAAAAATAAAATCCAAATAATCATTGAAGTAAAGCAGTATGTACACATTAGTGTTTATGGTAAATAGAGCAAAATAGACAGGTAATGGGACATTGGAATGGCTGCAGAGGGACTCTGGGGCCATATTTTGGTTGTTTGTTCTTCAGTTTGCATTTGGAAGTTGGTATCCCATAATTCCATTGGAGTGGGCAGGGTTAAGTAATTATGTATTCAAATTTGATGTTAATCGGCATACAGATTTGTACCTATTTTTCAAGGGCCTTGTCCAGATTTTTGTTTCAATGTTGAGCTGTATGAGTCACTACAATTGTGAGATATGTCAGTATGTCAAGGCATTACATCATGTTATTGCAGCAAGGGATATGTGTCCCTGAAATTGCTGTATTAAGGCAACAATTCCCTTGCACCTCAGGATAATGATTCCTCCATATGCTATATAAGGTAAATAGAATCACGTCATCATTATTTTGAATAAAAGCATGTGATCAGAGTTTTTTGGAAGATGAATTCTATGTATACACAGTGGATGTGCTGGACTACAAGTAGAGTCACAATAAGACTAACATAACGTAGTCTGAGCAGTAATGTCTGGATCTGAACTAAGTACCCAGGATCACAAACTATAGATTAGTGCCTGAATTGCCAGCAGCACACAAGATGTTGAGGTACAACTGAGACAGTGCCCACTTAAATGGATGACACTACAACTGTTTATTAGCTAGATATTTATGCTAGAAAAACGGTCAAAGCACACTAACAATGTACAGCTACACATCATATGTGCATTTGAAGACTACTACTCAAATTATGATTGTGAAAGAAACACAGCTGGTCCCAAACCTCTAGCATATATAGTTACACAATGTGCAAAGCACACTATCAAAGTCCAGAAACATAGGAGAATTTGCACTCCAGCTGTGAGATGCTACATTTGTTGTAGCATTATGTTATCACTGTATGGCCCAAATTTTTTTTTTATTTTTGGGGATGCTATGATTTGTTAGTGTAACACTGTGCCACCCTAAATACATATGATAATTAGAAGTGTACATAAAGGTGGCCAATTGTATATAACAGTAATCACAGTTATGCTATTTAAGCCATATTGGATTTGAACCACCTACCCTTTTAGATACACCAGCACGTTAGCAGCAGCCAGCACCCTAGGATATTATTGAGTACAAGTGAGGCATCTTTGAAGGGATGACATTAGCAGTGTATTGCCAAGGAGATGTATCCAATAAAATGACTTTTACAGCTATTTGGATTTGTAAGAGTTACCACTGCAAATGTGTGTAAACCAATCTTGAATTCATTTGCAGTCACATGCACACACTCTTGTAAAAGTTAAGCACTGATGCATTTAAACTGTCTCCCTATATATGTACACATTCTAGAGAGTAGTGTAAGTGCCACTGAAGTTGGCCTCTTAAGGGGAGAGAGAGCATTTTGGCAGGATGACCTCATCAGTGTGTTGTAGAGAGGATGTTTCAGTAAAAAATGGGATAAAGGAGCTGTGTGAAGAGTTAAATGCATTTTTTCTCAGGGGAAGTAGATACAGCACATTCATACAAACATACACACAAGTTTCCCATAATGAGCATTGAACTTCCTACCTATGCAGTCACATAAAATATAAAGTAATGTGTTAGTAGTAGGTATCCGAGGAGAAGACTGAGTTTACCATTCTGAAATAGCACATCGGTACTTATTGAAAATCCATGGTTTGGAATAGATGGTACTGTGCATTACAGGTTGTACAACAAATGCATATGTGTGCGCAGTACAATGTAACATCAGTATAATTGTCATGCAAGTGTATACTTTACTAAAATTTAGAAACTGTCCTTCATGTACATCACATTACATTGGGGGACATTGACATCTGTCACATCATGGGATGCCATAGACATTCATTGTTGTAAACTAGTTGATTATCAATAAAACATTCCTGCAATGTCATGTCAGGATGTTTGCACACTTGTATTGTGTCATACTTGCACTATGTACATTGACAAGACAAACATGCAAGTCATACATGGGACAGTGCACTGCAGAATACAGTGATGGATTATGTGAGAATACAATAAACAAACTTGTAAACCAATTGCAAGTATAAATACTGCAGAGTAGATATCCTTTAAATGACTGAATTAATTGAGACAATGTCATTTTGAAATGAAGATAACCTGCTGACAAAATTAACCCAGACATGCAAACACTATGCAACTTAAAACAGCAAATTTCTTTTTTTATGTTACTCTTTGAGCTCAGAGCTGCAAAACATATTTTTGTTGGTAATGGCAAAAGTCTTAGTAGATGTGTAATCATATATTGAGGTTTTGATCTTTAAATGGGAATTAGCAGTGCTTTTATGCTGCTCTATGCCAGCTTTCACACAAAGATCAGTACAAGACAGGCTTCACAGTAGAGAACAGGCACGTTAATATAACAGCAGCATAATGATGTGTTAAGGAATGATGTAACCAACATTTATAGCCACAGGAGTCAGGCAAAACATTCTAAAACATGTTTCACTCATCTGGATTTGAACATTTAGAACACTGCAAGAAATTTTTTTTTATCTAATGTGAAGATAGGTGAAGGCTGCCAACCTAGCCAGATAGAATTTTGTAGATAATTCTGTCATTTGTAAATATTAATGTAAGCCACAGGCTTGTTCTCGTAATGTGAAAAGACTGCATTGGATATTGAACTGCAAAAATATAACAGTGCACTCTGCTGTAAGAAAGCCAAGCCAAGCATTTTATGACTGTCTTTGATGTCAAAATTTGGAGCCGATATGTCTAGAGGGAGACATACTGCCTATTGTTTTAAGACCAGAGTTAATGGCTAGAATTTGCATGTATGAATGTACTTTATTGCTCTGGTTTCTGACCAAGTGTTGTTGTTGTTGTATCTTTCAGCTTTTCCCGGTTAGGGGTCGCCACAGCGGAACTCCGGTCCGCTAATGATTGGCAGTAGATTTTTACGTGCAGAGTTGCCAGCCCTGATGCACAACCTTCAATGAAGGTACGCCCATTCATGCATGTCTCCACACAGAAGACGCTCTAGCTGAAAATCGAACAGGACAACGTCTTACTGTGAGGCGACATTGTTACCGCAGCACCACAACCGCAGTAGGTTTCTGACGAGGTGTAAAGAATGTAAATGTAGTTTCTGTTAGCCTGGGAACACCAGAGAAGTGTGAAGAATGATGTCATGTGAAGCAGCTCTGTGTTATCAATTTAGAGAGAGAAGCAGAGAGCTCTGCGCATTTTGTCTTCAGAACATCCAACATCATCAGCACTGCTTTTCTCTATATGTAAGTTATTTAGAACTGTGCTTTCTCTTAGATATAGCTAGGAAATAGGAATATTAGTGTAGTTTATTCTGTGATGTCAGAACTTTTGCAACTGTATTATAAGTATTTCTCTGTGATGTCTGAACTCTTGACTAGCACTGTGTAGTAAGAAGTATTGTCTTGTGTTTTTATTATTTATTATTAAATATTTTTAAACTTTTCAACTGTGGCTGATTTATTTAGTTAATTTAAGCTCTAGAGTACATTGCATGTATATAGTGATACTGTCCCAAGTCACTCTAATAAGCCTTGACTGTTCAGTCACACATCATTTGGATAGATAATAATATTGCACAGTAATAATTGGACACCCTTTCAGAAGAGCCTTTGAGTAGTTGATATTAGTGGGTGGTGGCTGCTGGTACTACCTTTTAGACTGGGCAGAAAAGGGGCACAGCTGGAGAACCTGTGACAGCCTTCCCCAGGAGTGTCTGTGTGGTTGCATATAACTCTTATCTCAAAGTGTGTGTGTGTCAGATACTTGGGCATGGACACAAAGCACTGGTTGGACAGAGGGTGCTGGAGGTTTTAGCTTGCCCACTAGGCTGAGATCTCGACCCTATAGCTGTGCTAGTGGGGAGTCTTATTGGGGACATGGAGAGAAATGGAGAAACCATCCCCAGACTGACTGTGATCTCTGTGTGCTGTTAAGAGAAATTGTACTTTACTGTGTGTGTATTTATTATCACTTCCCTATATGGACATTCATCACTGGTGTTAGTGGTGAGGATTGAGGCTCCTTGATTGCTGGGCCAATGCATGGGCATCACACCTGAGTATTATCTATGCTTTCTACATAGGAAGTCCTACTTTTGATAGTTAACATTTGACAGCAAATTTCAGCAAATGTTACTGTATATAGTCATCTTCATTACCATATTGGCCACCAGAATATGTACGTCCAACTCTTCAGCTTGTTGAAAATTACATTTAACTTAATATACATAACAAAGCACAACAGAATGAAGCAGAAAAGAATAATGCAGCCAAAAGAAATAAAACTGCAAGATATTTTCATAAGCTGTGTACTTCCATTTAGCCTTATTTACATATGTTGCCCAGTGCCAGACATTAAGCAAATGCAGGGGTGGAAGAATAATGAAACAGAAGGGAGAAGATACATTGACATGGTGAGATGGAGGCAGGGAAAAAGTAGCTTATGACAGAAGGATAATGAAGGATCATTATATTTAGCCAACAAGGAAGACATCAAATAGTATGCAAAAAAGTGAGTAACACTTACATAGTGGTTGGATTAGAACCTTTGAAAGTAGTCAAGAAATCTGCCTATACAGGTTAGTATTATCTCATTATACCAGAAAGGGATTATTTCTTCCCAATATTTAAATAAAACAATTGAAGCACTGTGCCAACTTACTGAAGCAGAAGGGATGAACAGAAAGGACTAGAGACAGATGCAGAGAGGAACAGCAACAGTATGTTATGTGGGACATGTAGGAACATGTGTATGGTGTGTTACTCTTACTTGCTACATCATCATTAATCTGACATGCTCTGTACAATAAAGGGAAAAGTAAGGGGTATGAGAGTGTTACAGACATGAAGACATAAGCAGGATAAACTTGGTTTAATAACTTTTCCTATTGGCGCTGCAATATGTTGGCAAATAATGACTTACACTATTCAAATGCTATGTTAATGAAATGTATATGCAGAGAAATACAGGCGTCTGTATTTAAGTATATGACAGAAATATGAAATGTAATTTAATATATTGACCTCTATCTGTAATCAAACCCATGACAGTATGTAAAAACATCAGTCTCTAAACAGAGTAATTATTTCAGGAGAGCTCCTACTTCCCTATGTATAGCAATCAAATAACTGTTACATTAACTGTTTCACAGTACTGCCTTTAGTCTGCCTTTTTTCTGCATTCTCACAGTGCAGTAGATTTAAGCAAATTTGTGCAAATGTAACCAGACCTCTGCACATTAAACTGAAATATTCGGCTTTTGCAATAGGTAGTTAGATAGTATTCAGTGTCACTCAGCATTGCTGTGCTATGCCAACCTCCATGCAAATGCTGAGGATATAAAGTGAAGGCTTTATAATAGGCCATTTCTGGCCATATGTATTCTGTGTGTTGTGTGAATCTATTTGCTGACCAGATTAAATGTGTGAAAAGGGTTGGCAAATAAAGTGGTGCAAATAGAGTTGATAATCAGAGGGCAGAACACAAGCATACTTTGCAACCAATTAGAGTAAGAAATCTGAAAAAAGCCATGAATAAAAGTAGGACAAAGTCCCAAAATAGGGGCAATTGGTAAATGTGCTCTCACAAACTTAAAGTTGATAGAATAACAGGTTTTGTATTAGCATGACTTTTCTGAAGGGTATGAAGTATGAAACTCAAATGTCTATCATTATTTTCTGACATCAGTCTTTAATGATCTGCCACTAATTTGCCAGAAAACCACAATTCTATGAAAGACAGACCAAAAATATGAGGCAAAAATCTGGACATTCTGAAAAATTCTGCACAGTTGAGAGGTATGGCAGGACACAGGGGAAAGAATACAGGAATTTGCAGGAGGGTCATGGGAGAGCACCATAGCTATCCACATCTTCAGAACACAAATATACAATAGTACACACAGAGTCACCACCTCAGTGATGGGTGACAACAACAGAATCATGTTGCATGGCCAGTTGAAAAAAAAATCAAATATGTCAAGATGACATATTTAAGAAGTGGAGAGCTATGTTTTTATGCTTGTGGAACAGGTGCTATTTTTATTATGTTTTAGGAGAGAGAGAAGAATGTTGGGAAAGATGCTTAGGAATGAGAGCATCAGGTAGGGTAGGTTAGGAAGCATATGCAAACATACAAGACATACAAGACAGGCAGGAATGGTGACATAGACAAAATTTTGGGGAACAGCAAGATTGAGTATAGGTAGGGGACATTGGAGGTGTACCCATGTCCAGCTTGAGAACAGTGAGAATCTAGTCCTAACCCTCAGAACTGTCATCACTGTCTCATATAGCAGCTCCATGGGTCAGTGCTGGACATGGCATCTTTGCAATCCAACACAGGACCTTTTCAACCCTCTGCATGATATCTTCCTCCAGTTCTGTCAGCTCATTCCAGGTGACAAAATGAGCACCTCCACTCATACTGCTCCTAGAGGATATCACTACATTGGCAGCCACAGCAGAGGTACCTGACAAAGTTGGAGCAGCTGGGGCAGAAAATGTGGAGACAACACTTACAGATTGTGAACCTGAAGTGCTGGGTGTCTTTGTTGCTGCTACCTGTGGAGGTGCGGTGGGCCAAGCTGCAATGGTCAGTCTACATCTCTGTGCTGTTGGCCTTTTATTATTTCAGCAGCAAGGTATGCAAACAGCAGAATGTTAATAAATTATTAGCCTCAAAAATAAGAGAGATATGGTGAGGGAGACAAAAAAGAGATAATTAGATACATGGCATATCACATTACTATATTTTTCAATAAACTTTGTTTCGCAATACATAAACAATTATGATAATTTACTAATGTGCACCTTTGACATATCCATATATAACTGAAAGGTGCTAATGTGTCATAGGGGTGGGAAGTTGGCATAATGGTTAAGGTGTTTGCCTTACAAACACAAGGTGCAGGGTTGGACTCTCACATGGAGTGATCGGCTAGACTTAAAATGGCCCACAAGGGCAGTTAGCCTAGTACTAATCTATGAACCTATAAAATTAACAAATCTCACTGCTATGATATAATGAAGACCAGCCATTATTTTGTTAGGATGGATACGTTTTTTATACTCAAATGCAATAATTGCAATTTACCATAATTGAACTGTTCTTGACATATTATTGCTGTTAATATTTTCTAAATACTTATCCAGTAATAAGAAGTAACTGCTGCTTTTGGGTATTTAACCCACCAACATTTAATCTAGTGTTTTTATTGGCTAATGCAAGCAACAAGAGTTATTGTGGAAGGATAAGGTATACCTGTTCAAGATGCCAGTGACTGACGGAATGAAAAGACATTTCTGCCTTAAATTTGGACCTAAGTCATACTTATCAAATGCCTCTCTGAGGTGAGTTAATCTCTCCATGTGTGCCTCATGGTTTGCAGCTATTTTCTCTGCAACTGTGCAGTACGAACAGAAAAAAAAAATATATGAAAACAATACGAGTACCTGCGTTAGCTGACTAGATCATTCAAGCCATACCAAAGACAAGTTATGGGTCAGTATACTTAATACAATTCAAGCATGTTTGCAGTTCTACATTCAGCCTCCTATCAGTTCAGGAGGTCCTGCTTGTGCTTCTTAAAGTCACTATAGTTGTGATGACATTGTACTCCAGTGCATGGAATGCCAGTTGCACTGGAGACAGCCTTGGCTAAGCTTTTCCAAACCTCTGCCTTATACAGAGAGCTGGTATAATTCCCCTGCAGCAGCCTACAACTGTAGTGCTACACAAGGAGTATCACAAATAAGCTGGACTCCTCAACACCCCAACTTTATGCTCTAAATGTAGCACCATTCTCTCACTTGCCAGACATGTCTGCAAAAGCAAAGCTAACAAAATCTTTTGAATTGGCACCCAGTTCAGCTCTCGCAGGCAACTGGTTGTAGGCAAAGGTGCACAGCCTTGCCAGTTGCATTCACAAAACTGAAAGCTGGTGGGCTTCTTGGCAGGCACATTGGCACCACTTATATCACATGGCAGTAAAGGTGTAAAACATGGCATTGAAGTTTGCCATACATGATTCTCAACCTTTTGACAAAGGTTCCAGTGATCTACAATGGAATGCTTAATGGTATGGCTTTTAATCCTTGCAGTTTGGAATAAGAAAGAGGAGGAATTGTGACATAATGTGATGTTTATGCTTACAGAATGTTTAAATATTGTTGTACCAGCTGGAAATTGAATCCATGGGATAAAGCATGCAACAATTGAAACATATCTTATTAAATTAAATTGTCACAGGAAAACTTTAAAATGTATAGAAATTAGACATATACTGATTTCAGGATGAATGGAGAAACACCACAGAGAGGCCTGCATGTGTGTGGTTTTAATTAGTCTTTGGAATGCTTCCTTATTGAAACGTCATTATTACTGTTTGTAAATGTATTTCAGATAGATATGGTTGAATGAACAGAATAATACAGGTTAGGGTATGTTACATACACACTTTACAAAGCATGACTGTCTTAAACACATAGTTGGGATATGTGATGAGTCATGATGGTTATAACAAAATTATTACGCACATCGTACATATGCAAGTGAATTTTATATTAAATATCATCATTGTCATGTATAGGAAATTGGACATACATTTACTTGAGGTTATATGCTAAATAGAAAAGTTCACCTATGCAAGTATTACTGATAAATTGCTTACAAGAAACATGTCTGATATTATCAATTTTCTTTATTGTCCTAATCAAATGTGGTGAAAAAATGGGATTTTTATACCCTTTGTACAATCATTCCATAGTTGGATTTGAACTCTTACTCAGCTACATTTTTTTACCTAAATTCACTACACTTATACATTGTGCCGCAAAGATAGGTATGTGACAGCTGGAATTTCTCTACTCAACATTCTGGATAGTAGACATTGATGAATGCTGAAGAAAGTGTGTAACTGCCAGCATGATTGCACTACATAAAGCATCCTAAACTAATTTTTTTCAATTTTTTTACCTTAAGTAGTGAACTGTGTTTGTATTCTTCCAGTTGAAGAGCAAATGCAAATTAAAATGAAAAAAAAATCATATATTGTGCATAATTGCATGTGATCTCTAAACAGGATTCAAACCATGCATCATGTACCTTATTTCTCTCACTTCACTTCAGTTACACCTTGTACCACAGAATAAGTTACATACAAGGTATACTTTCATCAGTGCCTACTATCCAGAATGCTGTCTAACATGCAATGCTGCCAGGCATGTTTGTGCTACAGCATAAACTAAATTTGTCACTTTTTCCCTTAGGTAGTGAACTGTGTTTGTGCTCTTCCAAGCAGAGAGTAAATGCAGACTAAAAATAATTTAAAAAATACATTACTTATAATGAGAATAAGTGCAATGTGATCTTGCTACAGGATTAAGATAATACTTCCTGTGTCTTATTACACTCAATTCACTTCATTCATACCCTCTTACTACAGAACTGAATATCAGTCTGATGCACTTTCTGCATTAAATACTATCCATAGTGCATAGGACTGCACACTGACAACAGGCATAGTTGCTCTACATAAGGCATCCTAAACTAAAATTTTCACTTTTTCCTAAGGCAGTGAACCAATTTTGCATTCTACTGAGTTGAGTAAATGGAAAATGCATTACAAGAAAATATGATAGAGAAAAAAACTGACCGTAATTTACATGCAATCAATTGATATATATATAGCAATGACCAGAGCAAGAACTGCATTCAAGTAACACATTCATCCTTCTCACATCTCAGTGCAACAGCAGAAATTAAATTTTTTGTAGCACATTTTTGGGCTTGTAGTTAATGATGACCAATGCAAAAGAAGACACACAACAGTGCACGTGCTGTTAGCAGTACTGACAAAATTTGATTTTTAAACAACACATGGTATCACAAAATATGTTTAAGTATGTATTGAGCCCACACTCTGTAAAACTATCATTTAAGTGAATTCAAACCATGCATCAACTGTCTTTTTTCTCTAAACTCACTGCACTTACACCTTGTGCCACAGGGAAAGTTATTGGGCAGGTGTTTTTTTTCTTTACTGAGGACTAATGCTGTGGCCACACAATGTTGCCAGGATGATTTGTGCTAAATAAGGTTGCCTAATCTAAAATTTTCACTTTTTGCTTAAGCTGTGAAGGTTTATGTTTCACTACCAAGTGGTATGTAAATGCAGAATGAAATAATTGTCAGAAACATTCACACTACATTTTCTAGAATAGCAGCTTGAAGAAACAGAAAATGAATCATAATGTATATCTAACAATGAGCAGAGCTACTGCTGTATTACACTGATCATTCAGCCTTTTCACATCACCTTGCCGCATCAGCTCCCATGTATGTTTAACAATATCAGGACTTTAGCTAATGCCATGGGAATAGGGATGGACACAGGGAATGGAAGAAAGGCTTTCAATGTTCACATAGTACACACAGTTAATATTGGCATAATTTTAAATTACTTACCTGTCTGTCACTTTTAGTCAATACTGATCTTACTTGAGTTTACCACATAAACACATTCATACACCAAAATAAATGTCAAGATTTAGTATGGCCTCCCTCAGTAAAATGATCCATGAACAGGTTTTGAAGCATGCATCACCTGTACTTTTACACATTATACCACAGAGATAGGAGTATGACAACTTGAATTTCTTCACACAGTACTGTCTAGACTGCAGAGTAAAGGACAACAACGCTTTTCTTAATTGCACTATTGATGGCAATCCACATATACATTTTTTTACCTTGGGCAGTGAACTGGCATTCACTGCTACTGACTGCTACCAGTCAATAGAGCACAATGCCAAATGGCACACAAATGGTAAAGGTAAAAGAACAAAACATAATTTGGAATCAAGTACTTTAAATGTACATTTTAGATGTTTAATCAACTTTATTATCTTGCAACAGGAACCTATATGGATTTGAACCCTCTGACTAGGGTAGTAAGAACAATTATTGAAGAGTATATCCCATATTTTCCACAGACAAAGATATAGATTTTAAAGGAGAAAAGGTGTTTAGATGTATTGATAATGTGACATTGCATCAAGTCACATTGAAAGTATAACAGACACAAGTTATAAAAGTCGACCTGTCTCATTTGGAAGCAAATGTCTGGATGACTGTGATATTACCAACAGTTAGGATACTCATGTACTTGTGCAATATTAAACAAAGGCTGCAAACACTACAGGTGTATTCCTCTCTTTTCTATGGTGCTTCATTCCATTATCTATGCTTTCTTCATAGCAGTTCTATCTCCATTTTATTGCATATGTTTCTGTATCAATACTTAAAGTACTTCCGTGAATATGAACAACATTTCTTACTAATGGGAAATAACTGTGGTCATTTAAAGCCAGCATCAAAATATTATGGATGTTGCTGTCCTAAATCAGCCAGCATACTTAAAGACTGTTTTGTAAGTCTCTCCTCCCTGACACAGCCTCAGTAAGAGTACATCAAAGATGGGAGACTGTGATACCCTGATTGTTCCTGCTGTCAGAGTAATTTTAGACACCTGCAACCCATTATCAGGTAACACTTCTGTATGCTCATCCTTGCAGTGGTAGGGCATATACATGTAATCATGTAGCTCCTTATACTATGTTTACATTCCCTACACTTAGTGCAGATTATGGATTTAGGGGGAAAGCTAATAATATAACACCTCATTGCATACTCATGGTGCTAAAAAGGTTGACTCTATACTATATAAAGGTAATCATTTAGCTAATATCCTTGTATTGTACTGAGGTGACTGCTTGGATCCAGAGA
>NC_056751.1:220398796-220503796 GCF_019279795.1 Protopterus annectens
ACCGTGATTTAAGCAATCCAAATACACATTTTATGATATTCCTAGTTTGAGCATGGACCTCGTTGTATTATTGCTTAGGGAGATTGTGAGGATGTCATGACCCAAGGCTTCTGTGCATAATCTGCATCCCCCACTACATGTCCTTGAGGAACGTTACCCCTAGCAAACTTGGTGTACAGTTTACAAGCATGTCATATGAGTTAGTCATGGAAACTGCCTGGGTTACCCACACAGACATTGTAGATGATCCCTTTAGCATTACAGACAGCCTGACAGTTTATAAAATGGAAACTTTTTCTGTTAATGTACCTCCTTCCCTGTTCCTCTGGTGAGGCTTTTATTTCTGTGCATGTGCAGATTATGGGCCCCAGCACTTCAGGCAAGTGTGCTACTGCAGAGAATTCCTGCATTGTTCTTGCTCTCTCCTATGGGGTGTGTGTGTGTGTGTGTGTGTGTGTGTGTGTGTGTGTAATAGATGTGATCCCTTGCATGTAGTAGCATTACATTTAAAAACTGATGTAATATTCTTGAGGTTGATGTCTGTGACACTAATGTTATATTCCATGTGGTTCTCTGGAAAGTACCAGTAACTAGTATACATAATGTTAAACATACCTTTGTTTCCACTGGGAGGAGCTCACCACAATTACCCTAGGGCCTTATCTGGGGTAGCAGAGGTTACCTACTTCCTCCAGTATTTCCCTGTTGACCTTGTATCTCTCGGCAATTTCTGTCATGTACTCCATGATAAGTCAAATGGTGTAGACACCCTTCTTCTTCTTCTTGCCTGAGGTCTGACAGCAGCACCACTCTGATTTAAAACCTGTTGCACATACAGCATAATAGCAGGAGCAACACCTAACATCTTTTTTTGTAAGTGTAATTGTGCTGTATACCAAATAGTTTTGATGCACAGGGCAAAAGCCTACACTGAGTGTATATGATTGCTTCATAGCTTCCTGAATAGCTTTACCATGTTGGACTGGTTAATTAGCACATACTTCAGCTCTTTATGCTGTCATTAGCATATTCTGCCATCTATCTCCATGTAGCGGCTCTACATGTCATATAGAGTCATTTAATGAATACCAAATGGCATGCTAACATGTTGGCTGCACTGTGTACATTCAACATAATAGCTACACTTTGTGTATCCAGCTCCTTATATGACATAACTTCAAGAGGTCAAGTTCAATAATGGGAATTTTCATGTAAAATGTATAATTCACTGACAGCTACCTGTGATGAAGCTACAATTATTTGTAACTGTACACTAAGTTACAAAATGTAACCCCATCCCTCTCAAAAAATGCATAATTTAATAAAATAACAGCATGGCAATTATACTGGGGATTTTTTTTAATTTTAAAGTCTAACACTTGTCATTACAAAAAAATGAAGAAAGTATTTAAAAAAGTGCATATGTCTGAGCATACACTGTGAATGCCTGGCTATTGTCATGACAGCCATCATCTCATTTAGGTCATCTATTACACTGATACACTATTCTGCATTTCTAACCTGCTCCTCCCTTCTCCCCACTTTTTAATCATGATACTTGGGTCCACTGCTTTTAGCAAACTTTACTTAAATGCCATGAGATTCAAACAAAATGGAAGGCTACTATTAAAAGTTCTATGCTTCGGTACACAGCTACTTCACAAATCTCTGCCACAAGCATAAATCCTTGGCAGGAACTATTCACCATTTTTTTCTTGTTCATCACTAATGTGTGAAAAAGAAAGCAAATCATTAATCTCTCTGCAAGAAATCACTTTGTTCCAAATAGTGCTTGCAAGGTACATCTGGTGAATTCCAGAATCTAGCTTTTATAATGCTATAGGTACCTTTCCAAGTAATGACCAACAGGGCCCCTACAGTGGCTAGTGTTCATAAACATCAGGACACTGTGTAAAATGCTGCCTGAACTGCAAGTCTCGACCTCAGTCTTTATTATGCTGGGACACTGTATGAACATTATCCGTTATTGTCATAATATTCTACTAAATATTGTCATCTCAGTACTGTGTCATTGTATGGCACATCTGAGCCATGACATGAAGCAGTGCAGGATTAAAGCATTTGATTGCATTGTACTTTGTCTGCATACCTGTCTACATAGTAGAAGCAAAATGCATGACTTAGACAGCTCTATTACAATGTGGATTCAAACAAAGAAATTAAAAGTCACAGCTCCAAGTTTTGGCATTCTTTCTCTGTCACACCTTGTATGGTCAAACAAAGAAATTAAGTCACAGCTCCAAGCTTTGGCATTCTTTCTCTGTCACATGTTGTATGGTCAAACAAAGAATCTAAAAGTCACAGCTCCAAGCTCTGGCAATCCTCCTCTGCTGCAGATGAAATGACAGACCCACACATATAGCTAGACTGAATGAAGCCTAATAACTCTTCCCACTTGTGAAAGCTCTCCACTGGTGGAGCTACCGGTGATTTTGTGCCAAGTGCTGAATTTGAATCATCAAGTGAGGAAAAAAACAAATAAAACTGCATGCTTATACAGCCTCAAATCTACAATGTTGTTATTTATGACATGGCAGTAAGACAAACTACATATTTTTTCAACTAAATTTACATTATTTATGAGAAGTCTCTGCTCCAGCATTCTGGATATTACAGGGATCACTTCTCTCTCAAAAAAAATACAGTTTGGGCCTGTGCTTGTAAAATAGTCACTTCTTCAAAAGGGAATGACTATCTAGCTGATCTCATACTATAGCTCTGTAGAAGCCATTTAATGCTCAAGTAAAATGGCAAGATTTCTGTCCTGGACCTTGACTTGATCTAGGCTCTATTTTTCCACTTATTACTGGGTGGAAACTGTGTGTTACATGCTTCTTAAAATGTTAAGCTGCAGAACTTCAAACTTAACAGTTTTTAATATTTTCTAGTTTTTGACCTGCAAAAACTTCAAACCTTCCAGTAGCAATGTATTCTTGTTGTTCTTGGAAGAAAAAGGAGTCAGAATTCTGATAATCCTCTCAGTGAAGTAGATCTGTTCTGCAGAATTGTGTGTCACTCTTTGGTCATTTTATGTGGTTTTGCTCACAATTCAGACAGCAGTCCTGACAGATGGGTAGCCTAACTAGAAAACGGAGACTGGTGGCATTGGTTGCCATGAGGTAGATCTAAGAGCATTTACATCTTGAAGCATCAGCTACATGAATAAAACATAACATGGTAGTGACAGGCTGCATTACACGTACCTATGGAAGTAAGAGCATTCAGGGAAATGTCAAAGACTCATATGTAACACACCACTAGATAAGCCACTGTCAACAGTGTTATGCTCTTGTAAACCTGAGCTACAGAAGGAGGTACAAAGACAGAATCATTATTGCTGTCCATATAGGGAGAAACTGTTGAGGCTGGGATATAAGCTTATTGGCAGTTAGCAAAAACTGAATTACATTTAACATTAATTAGTATGTCAGATGACAAAAAGAAAACTGTTACCCAGGTAAAAGCAACATTTTTTTTGTAATGTGGAAGTTTAAGAGCTAAACAAAATCATTGAAGGCACTGAGTACATGGGTTGTTGGAAACCTGCCTTGCACAGCTTTTATGGGTTTTGCTTCTGAAAACATCAGGGCTGATTATTCAGGGTAGAAAGAAAATGCATTCTGTGTGAGAAGATGCTAGAATTGTAACTAATGAGTGTGCTTCACTGGTTTAGGCACATCAAAGTATTTTCTCGTAACAATGACTACAGACTATATGGTTGGGAATAGTCTGTGAAGAAAAGGGCAGACTAGTCCTTAAAAAAAGCTTTGAATTATGATATAGAAGTGTATTCAGCCATCAGTCACAGCACTCTTCACTAACACGTCATGTTTACATTATAAAAAGTGAGAACCCCCTGCCTCTAAATGAACCAATAACATTTTCTTGCTAATTTCAGTTTCATATTTTATATCTAATGGTTAATTTGATTGCCACACCAGTACAGCTCTAGCAGCTGAGACATTTTGTATTCTCTTTATGCACCATAAAGGACAGCTTGACCTCTTGTAAAGCATTTGATTCTGCCTGAGTTTTGGAAGCAAAATGTTCTGAAAAATGAGCTTGAGCCATGCTGATAAAAGCATCATCTAACAAGTTTGCTTGTGTATACATTTCTTAGTAGAATACACATTTTTCAAAATTATTTTTGTTCAAGGCTAGTTACTGCATGACATGAGCTTTTTATGACATAGCCATTACAGTGATTTCAACTGAGATATTAACTTTTGTTTCATGACACTGTGCCATTATATACTTTTATGCCTATACAATTATATTTGCATATTTCTATATAAACAGTGGATGTGTTACTGTTTTCTAATTTCCTCCTTTTTTGTCCTATCTCATGGATGTGTCCTTGGAGAACTTTTGGGGGCTTGGTTTATAAAGGCTTGCTCCCATGTTTATTTTACACATTTGAATGCATTGTAGTTATGGGTGCTTTGAGTATTATCAGCTTCTCTTGTTTATTTTTTTCTTTAATCTGGCCTTATCTGTCCTATGTTGTAGTTAGTATTGTACTGCAAATGGAAATGTACTGACTCTCAACAACTAATGCACTTGCTGTGTTAATCAACAAAGATTTTCATGACAGCCAGCAGAATCTGTATAAAGACAATAGGCCAAGGCTAGGTGATGGGGTTCTGCTTCTGGTAAGGAATGCTGTAAATATTGATATCATAAGATCACAGGATTATAGCAGATTACTAGGCTAATGGCCCTAAGGCCCTTACAAGCCTAGCCAAGAGTTTATTCCCAAAAAAGAAATCTCAATCAGCACCTATGGCCCCTGTCAGTAAGGGATACAGGTGGAACCCCTGGGACAAATTTGTGGTTTCCCATTCACTCATCAAGGTTGCACTTGATGAGGGTCAGTGACATACTTTGATGTATATGGGAAGTTTGTTCCAGAGATGGGGCAGCCTCTGGGAGACAAACCTGTCTCTCCAGCAGGTTTTGTTAATGTCACATATTAGATTTAGGCCTTTTGATCGGGTAATGCACTTGGAGTTAGACTTGCAGATATGGAGCATCTCTAGTAGAGCAGGGTCTGAGATTGCCTTGTAGGCAAGACACAGATCAACTCTGAGCAATCTGCAGGATATTGAGATCGATAGTGATTTGAACCTATCCACATAGGACAGGTGTTGGAGGCCATGGATTTTCTTTGTGAGGTATTTCTGTGGCCTTTCCAGTTGGTGCAGGTGTTTGGAGAGGTACATACCACTCTGGGTTTTGTAATCAATTATTGGCCTAATGAGGGAGGAGTACAGAGAGGTAATAACCTCCTTTTTCTGGATGCAATCCCTTTACTTATGAGATGAACCAAGTAAAAGACTTTTCTGACCACTGCCACTACATGATGGTAGAATGTGAGATTGTTGTTAGCCTGTGTACCCAGTTCTCTCATCACAGATTGTGTGCTTAGGGTGTTGCCATTGATGTGGTAATCAATAGGGCCCATGTTTTTGCTGAATGGTATGATAATACATTTTTTTGTGTTTAACTTAAGGCCATGACTTTGGAATCAGTCATTTTTTGCTCTTGTAGAATGTTAATATCATTTGTGAAGTCAGTGACAACACCCAACTTACAGTCGTCTACAGACTTGGTCAGCCACAGGCCTTTTGTCTTTGCCTGAACCTCTGAGAAGTAGATGCCAAACAGTAGGGGTCCCAGGACAGATCCCTGGAGAGCACCACTAATGACAGGTCTGCTGTCAGAGGTGGAAGCCTCTATTTTGACCTTTGATGAGATATGGATTTAAACCAAGTTATTTAGCTTTTTGATGATGCCCGAGTGGGGGATTGTGTCAAAGGCTTCGGCCAAGTCAAGGTAAGCTGTATGTACTGACTTTCCCTCATCCAGTGCCTTGGTGACAATCTCAAGAAAGTAAATCAGGTTCAACACAAGATCTGCCCCTGACAAATCCAAACTCGGTGGGGTTAAGTGCTTGGAGATTGCCTATGTCCTTGTTTATGAGGTCCATAATAATACGCTCCATGGCCTTACACATCCGTTTATGCAGTCCATAATAAGATGATCCATGGCCTTACAGATCAGATAAATTAGTACTAGGCTAACTGCCCTTGTCGGCCATTTTAAGCCTAGCAAATTACCCCAGGTAAGACTCAAACCCTGCACCTTGTGTCTAGAAGATAAGGGCCTTAAACATTTTACCATCCACATGATACAGTAGCCAGTCTTGGCAAGTATGATGACACTAACTAGATTAAAGTACAGTTAATTTTAGTAATTATACTGAACTGCACCTAACTGTAACGTAAATTGAAGTACACCTAATTTTAGGTAATTATACCAAGCTGTACTTAACTGTAGCCTATATTAAAGTACACTTAATTTATGTAACAATACCAACCAGCATTTAACAGTAGTTCATTAATTAAAGAACACAGATTTTTAGGTAATTATCCCAAAAATGCATTTAACTGCATCTTATATTAAAAAACACCTAATTTTAGGTAACTATGCTGTGACAATAGGAGGTACTGCCAGCTATGCCAGGGAGAAGGAGGGCAGTAGATTTAAGACTTGTGACAGCACAGATAGCTGAAATTTTATAAATAATTGTATGTCATTACTATTTCTACCTGATCTGTACAGATACTTGCACTGAAAATGTATTTGTGAGCTCTGTTGTGTTAATTGTTTTAATATGTATCAACAGTGCACCCTGCTGAAATGAAGAGAAATATGCATCTATTATGGTAACTGAATTAAATGCATATGTTTCAGTAGAGGACACAGGGACAGCAGTGGTTAACCAGTTGGCTTATTTTAAGAAAAATAAGGGAAATGTTAAATCATTGAATGGCACCCACAGTGCTGAGTAGGCCCAAAGCCAGTAGGTCTGGGAGCAGCCATTATCTGTTAGCTTGTATAAAGAAGGGGGAAGTGTTGTAAATGTTTCTGGTTCTGGCATTGCCATAAAAGCACTAAATGTGTATTGTAGCTGTCTGCTAAAGTCCTGTCTCTAACTTCAAAAGGAGATATTGCGGAAACTTAGAGTCAGGTGACTAGATGAGGTCATTCTGCAAGTCATCTTGTTTATTATATTTTACAGGGAGTAATCTCAGAATATCGAGTATTTTGTTTGGGGCCTAACTGGAAAGACTGTTCACGTAATTCATCTTGCCTTGCCCAAGTAAGTAACTTAACTAGGGAACAGCAAAATTCACTTAAATTCAGTCAGGAATATAGTAAAGCATAGTTTAGATATTGTTTTTTCTTTATTTGTCTGAGTCTGATCTTCAAAGTTCTTTTCAATATTTCCTGTAATTTGAACTCTGTGGTTTACTGTGAATATATATTCAGTATTTTCATGTACTTTTATTATTTATTATTAAATATATTTAAACTTTTCATTGTGGCTGGTCCCTTTTTGAAATTATTAACCTTTGAGAGTACTTGTATTTATTTGGTGACACTGTGTGTACCACTCCAGAAGGGCTAGCCTTCTTGGCAAACTACTACCATTTGTATTAGTATTAATATTGTACAGTATAATTGGGATACCCTTTGTTAAGAAACTTAGAATAGCTGATTGTGTAATGTCTGGTGGCAGTGAATCTACCTTATAGTCTCGGCAGAAGGGGGCATAACTAGTAGACCTGTGCCAGCCTTTCCCAGGTGTGTGTGTGTGTGTGTGTGTGTGTGTGTGTGTGTGTGTGTGTGTGTGTGTGTGTGTAAATCAAATCTCTCAGTTTGTGTGTCAGCTACTGGGGCAGTGACACGAAGCTCTGGGTTTACAGAGAGGGTGCTGGAGGACTTGGCTTGGACACTCAGCTGAGGACCTAACCCTACAGCTGTACCAGTGGGGAATCTTATTGGGGAACCTAACCCTACAGCTGTACCAGTGGAGAGTCTTATTGGGGACCTGGAGGAAGATAGACATAGAGACATACAAACCCTAGGCTGAGTCAGTTCCCTGTGTGCTATTAAGGGAAATTGTACTTGATCCAGAGAAGTCTGCATCTGGAAATGCTGAGTGTATCCATTTGTATTCCAAGTGAACATCCCTCTCCAGTGTCAGTGGTGAGAATTCAGGCTCCTTTATTACTGGATGAGCATGGGGACAACACATAACGGTGTCCATCACATATTGGCAGCAGCAATGGCCGTCACATACGCCAATGTGCATTTAACTGTAGCTTATATTAAAGAACATGTAATTTTAGGTAACTATGCCAACATGGATTTTACTTAGCTTATTTTAAAGAACACCTGATTTTAGGTAAGTATACCAACATGCATTTAAATGTAGCTTATATTAAAGAACATCCAATTTTAGATAACTATGCTAAGATGCATTTAACTGTAGCTTATAATAAAGAACACTTAATTTTAGGTAACTGTGCCAACAGGCATTTAACTGTAACTTACATTCCTCCTCCCTCAGCCATCACCCTACTTTGAAAAAAAACACTAAAAAACTATTTTCCAACAGACATCAACAAGAACAGCATCACATTAAGGCCTTTAACTTAAATTCAAGAGGACATTGCTCTGCTCAGCTAATGACAAGATTTAATTTAAGCAGAGTAGAACTGCTGATCAAAGTATCAACCAGACCAAATCTTAGCTCAGACAATGGCTTCTTAATTGACATACTCCTAGCAGCGGTGTGTGCTGACAAACATAATTAGTGTTCATTGCCATGCCCTACCAAAATAATCATTCAAGACAATGAAAGCACCTCTAAAACTCGTCATTGCTAGATATGTTTCTGAATCTAAGGAAACGCAGCTGCAAATACTTATAGAAGGATTAAACTTGACTTCTCCATAAGATAAGTGAAATATTGATCTTGCGTTAACCTATATTATTAATCAGAAAACAGAGGTAATCCAGAAAGCTAGAGTGCATTTGGGTATCCCACATGTGACCCGAAGGGTGGCAGGACTAACAAAATGCATAGTATAAAGGATTGGTCCAGATAAAATCACTTTACCTAGCAGATCTAGGAGAATCTCTCTCTCTCTCTGTGATACCCTCCCTGTTGGAGGAATAAAGACACCTTGTTGAAGTTTCTGGTAGTTTATTCAGTTAAGTAGGTAGATGGATGAGTGTTCTTATTCTAAGACATTACAGTCAACAGGTCGGTTATTTAAAGGCAGTTACAGACAATGGTGGGAGGGTTTATGGGAGCTGACTGGGGGAAAATATGGGAGATGGAAAAACAAGGAGCCAATCAAAAGCTTATAGGTTAATTCCTTATTTGAATATTCCTGTAAGTCCCACGAGGGTTTACCAGCTCAGCAGCCTGTGGAACCTCATTATTAGTTAAAAAGTTTTGTTTGTATTTTTAACTTCTAATAAATAAAACATGACAACACAGAATAAGCTACAACTATAGAACTATATTTAAGAAAACACTTTTGTCTGACCTTCTTTAGATCCATCTAATAGAGTGATTAATACTCTGATCATTGACAATGTCTGCTTTTGAGAGGATAACACCAGACTTTATTAGTCTGATTTGTAGCACATGTAAAATGAGAGGCTTTGTCTGCATAAGTGGGGCTTTTTCCAGTCTATCATATGCAATATGAAAGGCTGTGCCCACTTTCATGGGGCTCATTATCTAATGGCATATATTATGAAAGGCTAATATTTTCTTGTATAACAAAAATGTTTACACTGCCTGCTTATAAAAGCCTCATAAACATGATTAATCTGGCCAGTCTCCATTCTTCTTCTTCTTGAAGAACAGATATTTTATTTGCAGGGGAGGTAGTCACTTAAAGCTAAACTAGGAGATTCTTATTTTTGAACAATACATGTATGATGATGTGAGGTAGTGCCAGCTATGCCAGAGAGAGTAGGGAAGTGCATGTGCAATATATGCCAGCATAGCTAGCTGGAGTTTTGTAAAGAATTTTATGTCATTTGTATATCAAACTGATTTGTACAGATGCTTGTGCTAAAAATGTATCAACAGTGAGTACTGCTGGACAGAAAAGAAATATACATGTATATTAGACTGTACTGTTGTAACTGAGGAGCTGTATATCTGTTAATGGAGGATGCTTGAAGGGAAGGAGTTAATCTCAGCTCAGCTAACTTAAGGAAAAATATCCAGAAATTAAATGACTTGGTTTAGGCCATAAAGATTTTATCTCACAGGTCTGAATACAACCAGAGACATAATGTCTGGGAAAGACCTGTGTTCATATTGTTATTGAACTAATTTATACCCTGGGGTGCCAGAGAATGGCTGGTTAGTTATTACAGGAGGGAGGAAAGGGTTGTAATTGTTTTAGTGTCTTCAGATGCCAGAAGATATATTAAAATCCTAAGTGGGTATTATGAGACATCTGTGCTAGATTCTTGTTCAGCTTATAGTTAGTGGGGCAGTGTGGGAATTAAAGAATCAGATGACCAGATGTGATGTCATTCTATAGCCAGCACTGAAATTATTTTAGATATCAGTTGGGGATGTGATAGAGACACTCAGCAGTTTGTTTTTGGGAACATGACAACAAAGACCACTCACCTACTTCATCTTGCCTTGCATTTGCAAGTAACGTAACTAGGGAACAGTAATTCTGCAGTTAGAAATATAGTGAGATTAGTTAAATACTGTTTTTCTGCACCTGTCTAAATCTTCCCGTCTGTGTTATTTTTTATTTATATTTCCTGTGAACTGAAACTTTGGTGTTTATTGTAAATAGATATTCAGTATTTTCATGTTTTCTCTCTTATTATTTATTATTAAATATATCTAAACCTTTCATTGTGGTTGGTCTTTTAAAAGATATTTTAACCTTTGAGAGTAATTGCATTTATTTGAGTGTCACTGCTGCTTCATGCTCATGAAAATCTTCTCGCTTGGTTAATACTACCATTTGTATAAATATTAATTTTCTTAGGAGTAATTGGATACCCTGGTAACAGCCTTAAAGTAGCTGTCTGGAGGCAGTGAATCTTGCTTGGGTGGAGGTGGCAGAGCTGATAAATCTGTGCCAGCTTTTCCAGGTGTGTGTGTGTGTGTGTGTGTGTATTAAAATCAAATCTCAAAGAATGTGTGTGTCAACTACTCAGAACTGAGTGACAGAGGACTGGAGTGTGGTTCCTGTGTGCTCTTAAGGGAAATTGTGCTGGGTGCAGACAGCTGCATCTGAAAATACTGTGGGCATCCATTATTGTTTTAAGTGAACATTCTCCACCAGTGACAGCAGTGAGGACTGAGACTCCTTCATTACTGGCCCAGAGGAGGAATGCCACATATTGGGGAGCAGTGGTGTGGATACTAATTGAACTTCTGCAGCCTGTAAGCATTTGTCTATAAAGGTGTGTGTAATCAAAGCAGCTAAAAGGTAAACATACACAGATTCATTTTTCACAACAGTTTTAGTTATTTTTGCTAGTTTAGTCAGCGAAAGCAGGCAAAGATGTCAGCAGAGGATTATGGTAGACTGACAGTGAACCAGTTGGCTGTGTGTGCAAATCCAATGGACTGGTGCATGTCACCTTGACTAAAGAGGAAATTATTTCTGCCTTAATCACAACTACAGCATGAACTAGCATCTGGAAAGATTCTGGCAATAGGAATGTGCATCCCTGAGAAACAGGACAGTTCACCTTTTCTGCAGAGGATTTCAGGAGTTAAAGAGACTTGAACTGGAGGCCAAACATTTGGAATTAGAATCAACAGAGAGAATGAGGTGTTTGCAGGCTGAAGAAAACGAGAGACTGAGGTGGTTGGAGCTTGAAGAAAATGATAAGTAGTATCAACATGAGAGGGACATGCTGACTCTTTGACAGGAACATGGAGGTAATGTGGAAGGGAATAACTGCATCCCAGAAGCAACGAAGGTCAGTAAATGTCTTCCACAGTATAAAGAAGGTGATACTTCAATAGTTTTATTCATATATTTGAGAGAGTATGTAGACAATATGATGCTGACCAAGGACTCTGGGTATGGTTCCTGACCCCCTTACTCCACAGTAAAGCTGTAACCACTGTTTCTAAATTGTCTGATATTGATTGTTTAAATTATGACAAGGTTAGATGACATTTATTGGAATGTTTTAAGTTAACACCTGAGACAAAAAAAAGTTTTGTGAGCATAGACATAAGGTGGATGAAGGTGTATGTGATAATATTGCTGAGCTAAGCACTTATTTTCATAGGTGGGTGGGTGGGTGTCACCATAGCCAGCCTTAGGCATAGGCCAATTAGGCAGGCACCTAGGGAGCCACTCTAGCATGGGCACTTTTCCAGTACTCATTTGGTGTAGGTAGACCAGGATAGGGGCACTGGGTGGTGTGGTGGGGGCACCGTGGAGCCCTTTTGCCTAAGGCACCAGTTGACCTAAGGCCACTCCTGGGCATCAGGTCACCACTTTTGAAAGGCTGGCACACCTTTTGCTAAGGGAACAAGCCATTAGCACTTTACCTGAGGACATGAGAATCTGGTTGGCAGACTGGGAGCATAACTTTGCAGATGAGCTGGGGAGAAAATGGATCTCTACTTAGCAAGCAGGGCCCAACTGCACAAGAAGGGTATACCCACTGCTGCACATAGATATCAGGGAACACATGTTGAGCAGCCTAAACCACCCCAACAGAGTCCACCAGTAACAGGGGAAGCCACTAATTCAGGTACATGGTCAGGTTCAAGGTTTAGATGCTTTAAATGTAACCAGAGGGATGGTGTAGCATGCAAATGTCCACAGAAGCAAGGTGGAGAACTAAAGGTGGGGGGCCAGCAAGTGGGAATAACAGTATGCCAGCAGTAAGTTGTCTGGAGACAACAGAGGTATCAAACTATCACTGGAGTTTGTATCCTATCTTAGTGGATGGAAAACAGGCCACCGCTAAGGGAGAAAAGCTTGTGATATAACCATTTTGAAGCTTGCAGTGGTTAAAGATAAGCAGTACTTGTTTGGGCAGTCCATTCCTGTCAGAGCTTTAGGAGGGACTCCATGCCAAATACCTTTGGCCAGGGTTCACCTTGACTAGGAGGTTGGAAAAGGAAGCAAGCAAGTAGGTATGTTAGAGGATATCCCTGCAGATGTCTTGATAGGGAATGATTTTGATAATGCAGTGCCCTGTGTGCATGCAGTTACATGTAGCCAGGCTTGGAGACTGGCATGTGAGTCTGGTAGCCTGGGGGAGAGAGAGAGACCCAAACAGACCCCACACCTGAAGCCAGGGCTGGTGATATGACTATTTCAAGGAGAGAGCTGCCATCTAGCAGTGAGATGAAAAGTGAGCAACAGCTGCTGATAGGTATTGATGTTTCTTTGGACAGTGACTGTAAGGGCAGAAGTGAGAGGTAGTACCCAGGTAAACAAGAAAATGCTGTCAGAGGATACCAGACTTCCTGTGGAAAGGGAGCTGAGAAGGGTCACAAAGGTAGAGTTGAGACAGGATCAGCAGACCCTTCATTATAAGGTTTGAGGGAGGTAGCTAAGGAGCCACCTGATTCTCAAGGAAAAGGGGAGTCTGTATACTGGAACAAAAGATTACCATATAGATAGTGGACCCCTGATGGAGGGCTAGAAGGTGAGGTAATACAGCAGTTGGTAGTGCCCAGAGCCTAACGTCTGGCACTTCTAGGCATAGCCATGACATTCCCTTTGCAGGTCATATTGGCATAAAGAATACCAAGAGACATATTATGCAGAACTTTTATTGGCTTGGGATTGCAAGGGATGTAACTGGGTACTGCAGGACCTGTGAGCAGTGCCAAAAAGAAGGCAAGGCAGGAGACAAGATCAAAGCTCCTTTGATGCCTTTGCCTGTGATTGAGGAGCTGTTTCAGAGGGTAGCTATGGATATTGTGAGACCTCTGAATACCCCAAGTTCCGCAGGATATAAATATGTCCTAGTGGTAGAATATTATGCTACTAGATACTCTGAGTTGGTGTCTCTGTCCTCCAAAAAGACAGATAAGGTGGCAAATGCTTTATTAGATATTTTCAGCAGGATAGGTTTCCCAAGAGAAATACTGACTAACAGAGGTGTCAGTTTCATGTCAGACCTGCTGGCTTGTCTATGGGAGCATTGTGGGGTGAAGCACTTAAAGCCCACCCCTTACCACTTCCAGGCTAATGATCTTGTGGAGAGGTTAATCTCTACACTAAAGATCATGCTAAGGAGATTTGCAGACCAGCTTAAGAGAGAGTGGGAGAATTATTTGCCCCATCTGCTGTTTGAAAACCAAGAGATACCACAGGAATCCACAGCTTTTAACCCTTTGAGTTACTGTATGGATGTAGGGTGAGGGGGCTCTTGGATTTGATTTGAGATGAGTGGGAAGGTGAGTGTAAATCCCACAAGGAGTCTGTTGTGGCATGTCCTAAACCTCAGGACAAGGCTTATGGAGCTCATGGGCTTGGCCCAGGAGAATCTGGTAGGAACCCAACAGCAGAAAAAGGTCTGGTATGACAGGATGCTTGAGCCAGAGAGTATGCTGTGTAACAGCAGGTTATGGTGCTCATTCCTGTCAGACACAATAAGCTAGAGGCAGCTTGGGAAGGACCCTTCAAAGTGGTAAGGAAGGTCAGTGATGTTAACTACATGGTAGAACTTCTATGCAGGAGGCAAGGGCACAAACTATACCATGTTAACATGATGAAGCCTTACTGTGATAGGGAGGCCCTTGTGCTGAGTATTTCCAGTGGGTGGCAGGAGGAGTCTGAGGGGGATCTGGTGACTAATCTCCTCAGTGAGGCTCAGACTGACACCACAGTAGAAGGGATAATAGTGACCCAGCAGCTATCCCCAACTCAGGTTCAAGAAATCTGAGCAGTTTTACAGGAGTATGGGGACACGTTCACTGGGAAACCGGGGTGCATCCACCTGGTGCAGCACCATGTGGAAACAGGACCCCGAATACCTATCAAACAGTCCCCGTAGAGGGTACCTGAGTGAGTCAGACAGAATCTGAGAGAGGAGATATGGAAAATGTTGGAACTGGGAGCAATCTAGGAGTCCAGCAGTCCCTGGGCCTCCACAGTGCTGCAGGTACCAAAGAAGGATGGCAGCACCAGGTTCTGTGTGGACTACAGAAAACTAAACTGTCACATAGAGCCAGATGCTTACACCATGCCTGGGACAGATGAAGCCTTAGAGCAGCTGGGTGGAGCTAAGTATCTCACCACTATTGATCTGACCAAGGGCTACTAGTAGGTGACCTTGACTCCCACTGCAGGCCAGCCTTTGTGACTCTTTTTGGATTATACAAGTTCACAAAGATACCCTTTGGGATGTAAAATTCCCCAGTGACCTTCCAGAGGCTGTTAGATCATATCCTAGCAGGGGCAGGATGTTATGAGCTTGCTTACTTGGAGGATACTGCTGTCTACAGACATTCTTGGCAAGAGCACACTCAGCATGTCAGGGGAGGTCCTGGACAGGCTGCAAAAGACAGGATTGACCATTAAGCCCAGTAAGTGTCAGGTGGGTATAGCAGAGCTATCCCACCTGAGACATAGAGTGGGGAGTGTTAAGATCTGGCCAGAACCTGCCAAAGTGGAAGCTATTAACACATGGCCTACTCCTCTTACCAAAAATAGGTGAGAGCATTCTTTAGGACAACAAGATGCTATAGAAAATTTGTTCCAAATTATAGTACAATAGCTGCTCCCCTGATGAGGAAAAACAGGCCAGATAAGGTAGTGTGGACCCCAGCCTGCAAGCAGGCATTCCAAAAGCTTAAAGGATCTTTGGGAGGACCCCCTGTGCTAGCCAGACCAGATTACAGCAAAGAATTTGTTTTGAAGGTAGATGCTACAAACCATGGGGTGGGGCTGTACTTAGCCAGGTTTCCTCAGAGGGGGAAGAGCACTCTGGTGTATATCTCAGCTGTAGATGCCATCCCAGGGAAGAATATTATGCAGCTGTAGCAAAAGATTGTCTAGCCATAGTATGGGCACTGAAAAAACTTCAGCCCTATCTGTATGGAAGGAAATTCACTGTGGTTACAGACCACAACCTTAGCATGGCTACATTGAGCCAGCCAGCAAAATGTGAAGTAATTAAGGTGGAGTCTAGGGTTGCAGGCATATAACATGAAAGAGCAGCACAATAGTGGGGTCAACAACGCCAATGCAGATGGGCTGTCAAGACAGGGTATGGGTTAATTAATTCCCAGACAGGCTTATTTATCTCAAGCAATGTTTCTCCAGGGTAACTTGAGAAACTGGCTTGAGTCTTCAAAGGGGGAAAGATGTGATGATGTGAGGTAGTGTCAGCAATGCCAGAAAGAGAGTAGGGCAGTGCATGTGTTGTGTAACATATGCCAGCATAGCTAGCTGGAGTTTTATAAAGAATTTTATGTCATTTTTATATCAAACTGATTGTTAAAAATGAATTTGTAAAGCTACTTTTGTTAAAAATGTATCCACGATAGGTCCTGCTGGACAGAAAAGAAATATACATTTATATCAGACTGTACTGTTGTAACTGAGGAAATGTATATATGTTAACAGAGGATGCTGAAAAGGAAGGGGTTAAGCTCAACCCAACTTACCTTAAGGAAAAATATCCAGAAATTAAATGACTTGGTTTAGGCAATAACGATTTTATCCCACAGGCCGTAATGCAGCCAGTGATATAATGTCTGGGAAAGGTCTGGGCTCATATTGTCCTTAGTGGTGAATCAATCGCTACCCTGGTGAGCCAGAGCATTGCTGGTTAGTTTCTACAGGAGGGATAAAAGGGATGGAATTGTTTTAGTGTCTCCAGATGTCGGAAAAGGCATTAGCAATATCCTAGGTGTGTATTGTGACACATCTGTGCTAGATTCTGGTTCAGCGTCTAGTCAAGGGCATAGTGTGGAAAACAGAGAATCAGCTGACCAGATGTGATGCCATTCTACAGCCAGCACTGAAATTATTTTAGGTATTAGTGGGAGATGTGATAGAGATACCCAGCAGTCTGTTTTTGGGAACCTGACAACAAAGACCACTCACCCATTCATCTTGTCTTGCTTTTGTAACTAACTTAACTAGGGAACAGCAATTCTGCAGTTAGTTAGAAAATATAGTGAGATTAGTTAAATACTGTTTTTCTGTATCTGTCTGAGTTTTTTCCATCTGTGGTATTGTTTATATTTCTTGTGAACTGAAACTCTGGTGTTTATTGTAGATAGATATTCAGTCCTTTCATGTTTTCTATTTTATTATTTATTACTAAATATATCTTAACCTTTCATTGTGGCTGGTCTTTTAAAAAATATTTAACATTTGAAAGCAATTGCACTTATTTGGGTGGCACTGTTGCTTCATGTTCATGGAAGTCTTTCTGCTTGGTTAGTACTACTATTTGTATAAGTATTCATTTTACTAAAAGTAATTGCATACCCTGACAAGAGCCTTAAAGTAGCTGTCTGGTGGCAGTGAATCTATGTTATAGTCAGGGTGGAGGTGACAGAGATGATAAATCTGTGCCAGCTTTTCCCAAGTGTGTGTGTGTGTTTGTGTGTGTGTGTGTGCGTGTGCGTGTGCGCGTGCGCGTGTGTGTGTGTGTGTGTGTGTGTGTGTGTGTGTGTGTGTGTGTGTGTGTGTGTGTGTGTGCATTTGTAAAAATCAAATCTCAAAGACTGTGTGTGTCAGCTACTTGGGACAGGGAAACAGAGCATTGATTTCTGCAGAGAGAAAGGTGGAGTTTTATTTGGGTCTATACAGGAAAACCCAGTTCCAGGATTGGAATGTGTTCCATGTGTGCTCTTAAGGGAAATTGTGCTTGGTGCAGACAGCTGCATCTGAAAATACTGTGTGTATCCATTTTTGTTCTAAGTGAAGGTCCCACACCAATGTCAGTGGTGAGAATTGAGGCTCCTTGTTTACTGGCCCAGATGAGGGATGACACAACATGCATTTAGAGAAATAGCATAAATAGCATCCACTGGAAAACAAGTCACAGTGCTTGTTTTTTTACAAAGCTCAAGGCTGTGCACAACTAGGAGGAAAAAAGTAAAAAGTGGAGAGATAGTCTCCTAGATCTGCTGGCTAAAGTTATTTTATCTGGACCAGTCCTTTATACTCTGTATATTATTAGTCAGTTCACATTCATATAAGATAGGTTCCCCCTCAAGCAAAGATGTCTTAGAACTCAAAAGTACCTTTGGCTGAACTCAAACATTAAAGACCGGTGAAACAAAGGAACTGAGCTTGGAGAACCTGGAAGAAATACCTGCTCAGTAGCTTCCTATATCAAGTTTTCTTTACTCTCAGAAAATGTTGCAAAACTGAGATAATATACGCACTCTACCTTATACACAGACAAGTGAATGTAGTTTCCTGTCCGAAGCACTTCTGTAAACCCATTATATGTTTAACTGTTCAAATGATAAGTATTCCAGATAGTCATATTAAATGGCCAAATGCCTCCTTTCCAAATAATCATAAGTACTACATAACCTCAAAGGGATCAACTGCTTACAACCAAAATTGTCTTGTAGCAAGCTGACGATGATGGTACTGACCTTCCAAGCCTACTCTCTGAACTCAGCATTACCTTCCATTTCAAATAAATGAATGCAAAAGTTGCTGTAAACTCCTTGAAAGCCTGATAAATCTTGTGCTAACTTTAGTGTTAATTACTATTTTTTTTTTTTTTTTTACAAATGGCAGGTTTACTAATATTGAAGCTATAACATCATTTCAGTCTTTAACCTCACTTCAGCTATTATCATTTCAGCTGGTTCTAGTAATTCCACTAGCTATGGTCACCTCACCTTTATTATCATGTGAATTTAGGCGCATAGTTAATTTGTGTACTTTCACTAATATATCTGAGAAACCAGTTTACAATCAGATACTCAGTTGCAGAAACAGCTATAAACTACTTTCAGATGTATAGCATTAATCTTGTACAGGTTGTATTGCTATGACCGCTTTATGATTCTTTACAACACTGTTTATGATAATATGTTTTTCTTGCAGTTTTTTTCTAAGCTAAGCTATTAACTCCTAGAAATCTTCAGTAATGGCTTTTGCTACCACCTCCCCTGAAAGGCTGCATAAAACTATTGTATTGCTCTTCAAACACACCAAAAACAAAATCATCTCACAAGTGACCAGTTAGTAGAAGCTAGTCTTTTGTAAAAGCAGACAGTGAGTGGATTATGGGTCAGAAAGAAAATTTAACTTACAGATTTTGTAGACAGAAACTTGCAGAAGTTATCTATTGGTGCAGAAACCTGGTCACATCTTATCATGGATCCCGCTCAGTTTTTTTTAATTCAAATTAAAACATTTGCAGACAGGGCCCTGGCCCAGTATTGACTATGTTACTAATAAGGCAATAGCAACAATGTAAATTTGTTCTATACTAGAATATAGTCTTCTCATTCTATCCCTTTATTCCTGCAATGTTAGTTAATTTCTACAAGTTTCTGCCTACAAAATCCTTAAGTTATTTTTTTTTTCTTTCTGATCCATGCTTTTACAAAAGACTGACTAGTTTCTACTTACTGTCTGGACATCATTTTGTTTAGTCACCTTTATCATTGAAGTAATACAAGAAGATCAGTGTTCAACATTATTATTTGAACTATTCTTCAGGGAGCTATTGCATTCCCTAAGAGGAGGCAATGCATCTTCCTTATGGAGACACATACTTGGTTCAGTAATTGGTAAGAGAGCATATGCTAAAAAGGTCCAGCCTGCTGGAAAACATTGAACACTGTTCAGTCTTGGCCTCCATACAGATTTTGTACCAAGCAAACAGAGAACAGCTGCAGTCAATGTCCTGCATAAGAGAGGACATTCCACAGACCCAGGCAATTACAGACCCATAAGTCTGACCAGCCTCATATGTAATGCCTTGGAAAGACTTATCATGGAATCAATCAATGAGGACATAGGGAACCACCATACACTGGATCATTCTCAGTTTGGATTTATCAAGGGCAGGTCATGCTTACTCAGCCTGGTAGATTTTTTTGAAAAGATTGCCAAAGCAAGGGATGAAGGCAAAATGGTACACACTGCATTTCTTGATCTGGCTAAAGCTTTTGGCACAATTCCCCCTTCAGGTATAGTAAAAAACTAAATATACCATGAATAAGTCCCTATGTTACCAACTGCATTGACAGCTGGCTCACATAGGATGCAGGAAATCAAGATTGGGGATACTTCCACAAAGGACCAGGTCACAGGATTCTTTACTGGGACCTCTCCTGTTTGGCGTCTGCTTTCCTGAAGTAAAACCAAGTACTTAAGGACTCTGGCTGACTAAGTTTTTGCAGATGACTGCAAGCTAGGAACAGTCATTGAATACCCAAATGACTTTGCCATTCTGCAAGAAGGTTTCATCCAAATAAATGACTGTTGCCAAAAATCATGGGCTAAAACTAAATGCCTAAACCACATTATTGTATCCTTTTGGAAGTCATCTATCCCAGGGAACTATCACATTAACACTATGCCCCTGAGAGTTGACCCACTTGTTTTGGATTTGGGAACTTATGTGAACAATGACCTAACTATTGACTAGCATGTCTCTAATGTTGTAAGAAAGTCATTCTATATTGCACAGCTTGTAAACAAAGAGATTGTGTCCAGATATGAGGATGTCATTGTCCTCCTTTACTCAGCCATCATTAGGTCAATCATTGAATAGAATGCCCCATTTGGCATGTATCTGTCCTTACACACACAACAACTGGAAAGCCTATAGAGATAGTATACTAAAATGATATAAGGCCTAAACAGCATGTCTTACATGGAATGACTCAAAGCCCTGTCACTATACTCGGTATCTTTCAGAAAGCTAAGAGGAGTCCTGCGTCTGGCATACAAGGCCACCTCCAACCCAAGACTGATGGATTTGTTGCACATCATCAAGTCAAATGGGATCAGAAATACTTGATCTAGGGATTTAAATCCTTTCTGCAACATCAACAGATCAGTTTGGAAGGACAGGGATATCTCTCGGAGGATGCCACTGCTCTGGAGCAGACTCCCAATCCACATAAAACAAAGTCCATATTCAAGTGCAGCTTGGATATATGAATGGGAAACAGAAAGTTTACCCTAGGACTGCCCCCGTACTACTGCTGGACAGAGGCATCTCTTGAATGCTTTATCCCATGCATGGGTTCCCTCAGATTATCACTGGTATAATCCCAGTTATTCTCATTATGGGTAATATGTAATTATTAACCAAAGGATGGGTAAGGCAATTCTCTAACCAAATGGGATATGTTAATTCCAGCAAAAAAGGGAAATTGGCTAAGCTTAAAATAGCCCTCAAGGACAGCTAGCCTAGTACTTACCTATGAACCTATGAAAGAAGTACCAATATAAATATGAAGCACACCTTAGAAGACTTTAAAACAAAATTAAAAGGTCACATATTTAATGAGTATAAATGCAAATATCTGAGAAGCTATGAGGAACATTCTGGTACGAACATGATAATTCCAGCTTGGTAAAATGTTTTGCCTAACTTAGCAATTTTGCTGTATAAATATAGCTTCTGAATGGTTGCATATTCATGCATTTCATATTTTAGTAAAATGAGTGTCTTTTATACAATGCATTTATTTCATTGTTGTATAAATTATTTTCTCTGAAACAAGCAGCTCCGGTGGCATAGAGGGCTAAAGCCTTGACTGCGGTCCATTTGACCTGATTTTGATTACCAGCTTGGATGACCGACAGAAAGACATGGAAGGATAAGCATGACCACCCTGGATGCCTTATGGGAGGTGTAGTTCAGAGAGGAGAGTTGCCCTGAAATGTAAGTGATGAGCATGGGAGACAGTGCAGCAAATTTGGGTAGGGTGTATAAAGGAAAAAACAGGATGGAAACAGAGACAGCTGTGCCCCCAAATGCCCCTAGGATCCACAACCAGCCCAAGCATTAGTGGAACAAGTTGGGAGGAGGGGTTGGGAAGCAAGCTGGTTGACCTAGAGCACTGGAGGCTGGGTTGGTTATATGATCTCCCAAGGGAAGCAAAACAAATTGTATGAAACTGTCATTACTGATCATTTATTATTAAACTGTGATGCTCCCTTTTGATTTATTATACTGTACTGTTCCATTTGTGCTCCTTTGTGAGACCCCGTTGTGGCTAAATAGGGATTGCCAACTAGACCATTTACCTGGTAATCAAATAGTTAAAACAAAAATGGACAGAGTATTAGTCACTTATACATCAGGTATGCTTTTTACATGTTTTGCGATTTCATTATTTCAGTCTGATGTCATGGTCACACATAAATGTTTGCATATATGTCAAAATGTCTGGCTGGTACTCTAGCAAAGATTTCAAATGCAGTCAAAAATATGATGGAGGATGCAATCCAAGATGAAAGCAGGACATATCTTTTAAAGAATAAAATAATGCTATCTAAAGACTTGTGAGGATTTTATTTTCCTGAGCCTTTAATATGACATAAATAGCCTATATTATTTTAATTTAATTTGATATTTATTCATTTATCTGATGAAGTCTCTGTTTTTTCAGACAACTACACTTACCAATCTGGTTTTAACAAAACAAATTCTAAGTTTGTTCATATTGTCTTTGTAATTTGCATTTTTTACTGTTGCAATGGGACCAACTTTTTGTCTTTTTTAGTATTTTCTTATCATTGAGTATACAATGCTTTGCAAATTTTGAAAATAATGAAATTTATGTATAATGTTTACGTGTAATTATGATGCTAAGTGGAATAAAGCTATGAGGTTCAGTTATCACTAATGTTGATATGTTTGGAAGAGTCTCATTCTTGATGTATTATGCTAGAGAATGCATCCACCTTGTGTGATAAGCAAGTAACAGGGACACTACATCACATCCTCACAAGGTTGAAAACAGATACCTGGCTGACTTACTATGAAACAGAGGTAGCAAAATGGGAGTACAGGAGCAAACACAGTTAAAGAAGTGGAAAAGAAAGAGAATGAGAATAATTTTAGGAACAGTTAAAATTTCGATCAGTCTGAGGTATTTGGATAAAGTTGTGACAGAAATGTTAGTTGCCTTTTTTTAATTCAGAGTGCAATGGATTAGTCCTGATAAAATCACTATAGCTAGCAGATCTAGCAGACTCTTTCCCTGATACCCTTACTTTGGGAGGAGTAAAGATGCCTTGTTGAAGTTTCAAGTAGTTTATTCAGTTAAGTAGATAGATGGACGAGTAGGTGGATTCCTGATATTGTTTAAAAATATTAATTTTAAGTCCCAGGTGAAGGTGTTTAGCTTGGCTCGTTTTACTTCAATTTTTTTCAAAAGTGTATTATTGCGTTTGATAAGCAAGTGTAAGTAAAAACGCTTAGATAACAACCACACCAACATATTTTAATTTAGCGCTTTCTTCTTGACAATGCAAAAGACTTTTGGTCTGATGAAGTCTTTTGCATTGTCAAAGAAGAGAGCACTACATTAAAATACATTGGTGTGGTTCAAGTTTCGTGGTTATTCTTTGTTATTTACTGGTTGGTGGGTTTAATTTATATTCTCAGTAAAAACCCTTAGAATAAGGTATAATGTATTTACCATAGACAATACCAAATCATATAGTTTTAGGCCTGCTATTTTTGCAGTTGTTTTTCTTGACAAAGCCAGCCTCATGACATTTTTTTTGGAACTGAAATCTCCCCCATGACATCATGAAAGACTGAACCCACAATGGTTCATTATCTAATGTAGTATATGGGCTACTGTATTTTTATGCTGATTGCATCAGTAGGAGATACTTTCTAAAAAGGTAAATTGTCAACTTGTTCTTAACTGGATCTTACAGATTGAACTCCTTTACAGTGAAAATTAACTTGTGATAAAGTAATGAAACAAAAAATAAATAATAAATTGCTCATCTAAATAAATACATCACTTTTACTTACCTTGAAGGCCTTGCTGGTCCATGTAATTCATTGCCTGATTACCACCATACCATTATTTTGGTAGCATGATTATCAAAATAACAGAGTACAGAGTGAAGCTGGGTAGCAAAGTTGCACGGTGGATGGCATTGTTGCTTCACAGTAAGAGGTTCACTGGTCCTGTGTCTCCGTGGGATTCCTGTGGGTGCTGTGGTTTCCCTGCACATTAGAAAGACATGCAGTAGGTGGACTGGATGCTCTAAATTTGCCATAGGTGTGAGTGTGTGGACAAGCGTGTGGTATGGATAAACGGCAGTGGCAGGGCTAGCTACCCAGTGGTGTAAACCTTGGCTGTAGATGATTCTCACTGTTGAAGTGACACCCTGACCCCATGTGTGAAAATGGGAAAAGGGGTTGTGGACACTCTCCACACCATATCTTCTCTGAACTTTCCTGCACTGTGACTGCTTTGACAGGAGTGAATGGGTGGCCACCATCTTTTGCCAAATTCACTTCTTTTTCCAGCAGTGAATCACTCAACAATGTAAATCTGAAGAGTGAAACACTGCTATTTATGTATGACTAATTAGCATTAGCTGCTTCCCTGGATTGCTGCATTAATATGAAACTCTTCCATTTTAAACAACTCTCCATGCTGAGAACTCTGCTAGTGGAAACCTCAACCACAAGCCTTTATGAATCCCAGCCAACATTTAAAATGTAAAGTTTGGAACTGTTATTAGGATGGAATAATGTTGATCTCTCTCTCTCCCTCTCTCTCTCTCTCTCTCTCTCTCGCACTCTCTCTCTCTCTCTCTCTCTCTCTATACATATATATATATACATATATATATCCCAAAATATCACTGTTGAAGTACACCCCCCCAATCCCTTGTGAGAAAATGGGAAAAGAGATTGTGGAAGAAAGGATGATGGATGGATGGATGGATGGATGGATGGATGGATGGATGGATGGATGAATGGATTGATGGATGGATCAATGGATGGATGGATAGTGAAGTTAAAATATCAAAAGGAAATTATTATCTTCATTTTGTTTTCAAAATCACTTGCAACTTGGACATCAGGATTAAAACTGGAAATTAAATTAATTGGAAATCAAAGCTGCACAGAAATAGCAGTTATACACTTTAAGGTTGTATTTATATTCAAACAAACAGGAAGGGCTCTGAGTGTAGTCATTTATTGGTAAGAGGGCTTATTTATCATTATTCAAGTGTAGTCATTTATTGGCCAGAGGGCTTGTAAGTCATTATTTTATGTTTTTGGTGCCTGTATAAATTTGACCAATTTGTGCAGCTCATGGCTTACTCCACAAAGCTCAGTAACAGTTGGCATCCTCTCTTGTGATTCAGAAAATATTTTCTTGCATCTTGTGCCATCTAAGCAGAGCTAAGCACTTTTTTTTTTTTCAAAAAATGCATTTGATTTGAATTTATTTGCTGAACTGTTGTTGATTCATTTAATTATTTACATTTTTTTCTGCATTTTAAACTGTTTGGCATTGCTGTAAACTTGCAGTGCTTGGAAAACACACAGAAGGGCTCGGAGTATAGTCGTTTACTGACTGGAGGGCTTATTAGGCATTATTCTGTGTTTTTAGTGCCTCTAAACATTTGGTGCATTTGCATGGAGCTGCTCCTTGTGAATGGTGATTAGCTTTGCTCTGAATTGTAGCAGATACCAAGAAAATATAATTTTCCTATAGAACTACCTCTGAAACTGTACCCAGTGACTTGGTGGTTGTAGAGAAAGTACTTTGCATGTTGAGAAGCATAGTGCAACTAGTTTGTGCATTGACGAACACTGGCCCTTAATTTTAGTATTATATTGCCTGGTCGAGTCCCTAGTTCCAAAAGCACCACTTTGGTGGACATGGGTATCTTGAGAGAATATAGCAGTTGCCTCATGTACACTGCAAACCATTTAATCCTTAAAGAAACAGATACAGTGTGCTAGAGATGTGTATGTACAATGACACTGGAGGCAAAGCTGTCACATACAATCACACAGAACAAAAAACAGATTGTCAGAAACACACGTGCTACACTCACCACACATAGTACTCACCTCACACATAGACCAGCTTATGCTGAAGCACTTAAATGCAATCTTTCCAGACACCAAAGCACTCCCAGACACTCTACCTGCAAAAACCATCCTCAGTAAGCCAAAAACACTCATCAAAAGCAACACTTAATGCTACACATACAGCCACACCCAGTGGACCCTCAACTACCAAGCCCGTAGCACAGACAAGCTAACGCACTACTCAGGGCTCTAGTCATAAGGGATTCCATTGTATGACATACCGATGCCCAACTCACCAGGCTAAAGGTTTAAGATGCTAGGATCTACCATGTTACACATACGCTCAAATTACTGCAACCCTGATACCAGTATGACTCAGTCATAGTCCATGTAGGTATAAATGACCTGAGACATACCTCCCTAGACTATTTGAAGAGACTATGTGTCAGAGTCTGGCATAAGCCAAGCATTGAGAAGTATTCTACCTTCTCCAATGATGATGCCACAATATGAACAAAAGATGCCTTTGCTTCTGGTGTCATTCTATTCATCAGCATGGGAGGATATGGTTTACAAATCATGTTGCTTTGCCAAAGATGGTCAGCACCTACCCTCTCTAGGCTTTTGAATATTGGCTAAAACATTGCGCTCCCCCATAGATCCTGTTTTAGGCAATGCCAAATTGACAAACCTTTCAACATAACAAAATCAACCCATGAGAATCTAAATGCATTGCTGTTTCAATACCAGGAGTTTAAACAGGACATTCCACTCCTTACAAGCTATCCAAGCTCTTCTCACCCTGTAGAATGCAGACAACTGTGCAGTTACTTGGATATGGTTTAAAGCTGCAGAGAGTTCATTGATAGTGCAAGGCTTCAGTGCCTACCACACATCTGGACCAAAAATTGGACAGACAGGGACTAAAGATGGAGGTGTTGTGATCTACATCAATAACAAGCATACCTCTAGGTTTGTTAAAAAGAACAATGTGTTACAGTTTCTCCACAAACAGATCACCATAGGAAAAGTTCCATTCAATATCCTAACAAGTTATAGGTTACCGTCTATGCCCCAGGAAACCTGTAGCTCATCTTAGACTTATCTGAGAGGCTCATCATTCAATCAAATACCATACTGACTGGGGGAATTTAATTACCACTCTAAAGACTGGGACTCTAATATGGCTTGCAGGCGGAGGTCCTCTACACCCCTGGAAGGGCATTAATTACACTTTAGCATAGACCCTGGAGGGCATTATTGCTCTTAGAGAATGGTCTCTCTGTATAATTGTTATGTTTTACTTACTTTTTTTTTTTTTTTTATTATTACCGTGTTTTTTTAATATATTTTTGATATAAAATAGTTCCTCTGCCTAATGTTTCAGACTTGCTGTAGTATATGTTAATGGTGTTGGAGGAAGCATTTTACTTCCAAAATATAACACTTTAAAAAAATAACTAGGAATTTACTTTATTTTTTGGTCCCGTACTTCTAAATCATTTGGTTCATTGGCAGTCATTGGAAAATGAAATTACTAAATAATGACATACATTTGAGTTTCAGACTTTTATTTCCTTCAGAATTCGCATGCTAATACAAATCCTTTACTTAAGTAACTTTGACATTTTATAATATCAATAATCAAAATCTGTTTCTCTTTTAGAGCCTTTGTTCCCCCTTTATTTTCGGCTTTACCCAGATTTCTTCAGCTGAAGGGCCCAGATGTATGTAAACCTCTTCACTGCTGCTGCTGCCAGTAGTCACCTCACTCACTCACACTCTCTCAGACACACACACTGCTTCAGACAATGCATGCTAACTGAAACCCTGCTATTCTAACAACTTTCTAAATTTATAAGAGCAATATTTAAATCCCGTCCATAATTTCAGTCCTTTGTTCCGCTGTTATTTGTGTCTCTTTCCAGATTTCTTGTGCTAAGAGGTTGAGAAGTATGGTCGAGTGGTACAGAAATCTCTTAACTGATGCTGCTACTGCTGCCAGAGGAAAGCTTGATTGCTCTCACTCTCTCTCTCACACACACACACACACACACACGCACACACGCACACGCACACATACACACACACACACACACACACACAACACACACACCCACACACACACAAACATACACACACACACACACACACACACACACACACACACACACACACACACACACACACACACACACGCACAAACACACACATGCACACAAACATGCTTTTCTAGTTTAAATTTTTTATTTTTTTATTTTACACTCACTAAACAGCTAAAACACTGCTTAGGAAGCATAAAATAATGGTGGGCAATATTTTTTTTTTCTGTCCAAGTTCCATGGCAGCTTAATATGCTGCTGTAAAGCAGCAGGCTCATTTTTCAGCAGACATTACTTGCATATAAATACCCTGCTGAAGAAAGATCGTTCTTCATTCAGGGTGCTGATGTACAGTTCACCCATTCTCTAAAGCCTAGTATACAACTATGAACCTGTAAATGTATGTAGGTGTTTCATATGGTAATCTAAGATTTATCCTCTAAATGGCAGTTAGTGCAGAGGATTAGGGTGGCAGTTAATACTGAGGATTTAGCCTATGAGCTGGTAACCATCTAATTCCTGTGGTACAAGGTTTAATTCCTTCAGTCTTTATTTGCCTAGTGTGTAATCCTGAGTAAGTCCTTCAAGAGGTTAGATACAAACTCAAGAAGTTAGGTATAAACCTTTATGTCACCCAGTGGATAGCCATCTGGCTCACATACAGGACCCAGAAGGACAGAATTGGGAAGCTCACTTCCAAGAGGCCAGTCACAAGCAGAAATCTACAGGGATCAGTTGTGGGATGGCTCCTTTTTGGCATTTACTTCTCCGAGGTCAAGACCAATGTCAAGGGCCTCTGTCTGACTAAATTTGCAGACATTTGCAAATTGGGAGCAGTAACAGAATTCCCCACTGATGTTAATGTTCTCCAGGAAGGGCTGACACAGACAAATAACTCATGTCAGAGCCATGGAGTAAAACTAAATGGCAAGAAATATATAATAGTGTCCTTCATAAAGTTATTTACCCCCTGGTAACTATCATATTGACACCACACCCCTAAGAGTCAAGTCGTTAGTCAGTGACTGGATGACACACATAGTAATCTAGCCTTTGATGATCACATGTCTAAAGTAGCGAGGAAATCATTCTATGCTGTGCAACTTATAAACAAACGTTTGGCATCTAGGTCCCAAGGATGTCACTGGTCCATTGTATTAACCATTCATCAGACTTGTTATTGAGTACAGTGCCCCCTTTGGTAAGTACCTAATTAGGCACATCCAAAAATTGGAACATCCACAGAGGTTCCTCAATAAAAGAATACAGGGCATAAGTAACATATCCTATGCAGACCACCTCAAAACTTTATCTCTGTGTTCTGTTCTTACAGGCTGTTAGGTTCCTAGGTTCATAGCTTTTGCTGCCCCCTTAGATTAGTTCCCTGTGCCTCTGTCCAGCAGAGCAATTGAAGTGATGCCCGGGGTAAACTTTCTGTTTCCCATCCACTTGCCAAGGTTTTTCTTGAAGAGGGTTAATGAGGAGCTCTGCCTAATGTAGATTGGAATCTTGTTCCAAAGCATGGGAAGTCTCTGGGACAGGAATCTAGCCCTCCAGCACATCCTATTTATTGTTGTGGTGAGGTTTAGATCCCTAGAGCGTGTGGCTCGAGGGGATATAGTTTTCTTTAGGTGGAGCATGTCCATCAATTCTGGGTTGGACACGGCCTTGTATGTCAGGCAGAGATTACCTCTGAATAGGTGGCATGCAACCAAGTACAGCTGGAGTTTCTTCAGTCGAGCTGCATAGGGCATCTGTTTGAGGCCAGTGATCCTCTTGGTGAGGTACTTCTGTGGTCTTTCCAGCTGTTGTAGGTGTCTTGTAAGGTACATCCCAAATGGGGCATTGTACTCTATGATGGGTCTGATGAGTGATGCATAGAGGGGCACAATGACCTCTTTTGATCTGGATGCAAACCCTTTTGTGATTAGGCGGGCCACATAGAAGGATTTTCTAACTACTTTGGCAATGTGATTATCAAAGGAGAGGTTACTATCCACTTGGGTCCCCAGATCCCTTATTACGTCTTCTGTATTTAGGGGGCTACCACCTATGTGGTAGTTTGTGGGTACTTTGTTTTTTCCAAAGGGGATGACTATGCACTTTTTGGCACTTAGCTGGAGGCCATGGTTTTGACACCAGGTATCTGTCTCAGGGAGACCCTTTTGGAGGATGTATGTGTCCACCGGAGAGTAAATTATAGCCCCTAGTTTGCAGTCGTCTGCGAACTTGGTCAGCCATAGTCCTTCTGTGCTTGCCTGTACCTCTGAGAAGTATATGCCGAATAGGAGGGATCCTTAGACTAAGCCCTGGGGAACGCCACTTGTAACTGGTTTAGAGTCAGACCTAGCTCATGCAACTCTTACCATGTGGGTTCTGTCCGTGAGCCAGTTGGCAACCCATCTCGTGACATAAGGGTTTATGTTCAGGCTGGTGAGCTTGTCTATAATACCTGAATGGGGAATGGTGTTGAAGGCTTTTGTGAGGTCTAACTAGGCTGTGTGTACCACCTTTCAATCATCTATAGCCTTGGTAACTGTCTCAGAGAAGTCCACCAGGTTTAGGAGGCATGATCTGCCCTTAACAAAGCCGAAATGGGTAGGGTCCAGTGTTTGGAGGTTCCCAATGTCTCTGTTTATGAAATCCATGATGATGCACTCCATAGCCTTGCATACCAAGCTAGTCAGGCTTATAGGGTGATAGTTCTTGGGGACTGTTGTGGCTCCACCTTTGTGGAGTGGAATAACCATTGCTGTGCACCACTCTATGGGCACATAGCCTGTGTAGAGGCTGAGTTTGAACAGTGTGTTTAGGTGAGGGGTTAGTTCATCTTTGAGCTCATGTAGGACTCAGCCTGGGACACTGTCTAGTCCCATTGATGCTGTGTTTTTGGGTTTGGAGAGGGCTGTTTTAACCTGAGTCTCTGTGATTTCAGGGGCACTACATTCTTCTGCTATGGTTATGGGCTCTTTTGGGGATGAGAGGGGGGTGAAGTTTGCACTGAACCTGTCTGCCAGGATGTTGGCGATATCGGTCAGTTCAGTGTATTTTGTGTCATTCTGCACTAACTCCAAGCAGAATTGAGAATTGCCACTTAGATTCTTGACATAGCTAAAGAATGCCTTGTGGTTATCTTTGGAGTCCTTGGCAATTTTTCTTTCGAAGCTAGCCTTGGATGATTTTATGAGGGATCGTATTTTTTTGCTGATACTGATCAGGGATGTCTTCCCTTCTTGGGATTTTACTCTTTTCTGTACTAGTTTCCTCCTTCTGTTGTATAGCTTGTTTATGGCAGAGGTCCACCAGGCTGGTTTCCTTTCCTTGGAGGAGTGAGTCTTGGTTTTGCTTGGGATAGCATGATCCATGCATTCTTGTAGGTGCCCGTAGAGTGCATTAGTAAAGGATTTTGCAGCTTGGACAGCGTTATCCTTTGACACGGGGGCTTTGAAACTTTCCACCTCAGTCTTAAGTAACATGAAGTTTGCTTTTGAAAAGTTTTTCACAATGGTTTCTTTGACCAGGGGTGGGGGTGGAATGTGGATATCCAGAGTGATTAGTTTATGGTCAGATCTAACCAGCGAGAGGTTGACATCCGGTGTGGAACACTGGTTGCCCATGTTGCTGATGACCAGGTCCAATATGTTGTCACCTCTGGTGGGGGTGTTGACCAGTTGATCCAAGGCATTTGAGTTTATAAATTCTAGGAAATGTTGGCAAGGGAGTTAGTACTTGAGTAGTTCTCCCAGTGAATTTTTTTGTAATTGAAATCACCCAATATCAAGGTGTTTGGTAGGACCTTTATATTTCCCAGTGTTTCCAGAAATGTGGAATGGGGGTCCTGGGATATGGTGGGTGTTAAGGCGGGATCTGTGCTTGGCTTACAAGCCATTGTCAGATCCCACCCTGATGAACCCCCTGCATATCCACAAAACAAACAGCATCAGAATTTCCCATTATAAAGTCTTCAACCATGCCTGTGATATGAACAGGACCCGCTGGAGAGACAGGTATGTATGCCAAAGACTACCCCTTCTCTGAAACATGGTCCTCCATCCATGTGAAGCAGAGTTCCTACCACCCAATTCAAGTATAACTTGGACAATTAGATGGGGAACAGGAAATTCATCCCTGGTTTGGTAGCTATGTCTCTAATGGACACAGGCAGCTTGTAAACATTCCCATTTCAAAACACATTGTTACACTGTGCATGCCAACTAAATGTGTGTTATACTCATAAACTGTGGTATAAGCTTGAAAGAAAGGCTGCAGCTACAGATATAAATTTCAATGTACAGAGTAAACAGCTGAGTACTTGCCTGCATATTCACTCTGAAGAAAACTGTGATGAGCTACACGTCAGAATGTTGTGGAGTCCATCTGAGTTTATGTGTTAATACAGATGCAATAACCACAATCAGGATTTTCACCCAGCCTGGGTGATATACATATGAGACTGTGAAGTACATACCAATACATTTTGATGCAAAATTCAGAAATGCAGAATAGCAGAATGCTGTAGAATCCATCAGATAGCGGATGACATAAAAAATGGTGCCACATCACCAGAAAAGCATTATGCAGTTATCTGAAAAATATTGTGGGGAGTGGGCTAACTCACACACCAAAGAGTAGGGAGACAGGGCAGAAGTTTATTGAGGGTAAAGAGGGGTGGCACAGATAGAAGAAGAGAAAAACAGGTTAGCAGGAGAGTCCAGAAGTGCAGACAGGCGAACATGGGAACGTTGAATGTTTGTTGGCTGATTACCATATTGCCAAACTGCAATTCTACAAATGTTCTTTAGTGAATGCCACTGTGAATTCCTTCATATGAGGTTGATGTTATGAATAGAGATTGTGATACAGTGTGGATTGGGAAATTTACCCTTTTTTGCACTGTAGTGAGATCTTGGAGTTGGGATATATCATTTGTAGGGAGTGTGGGGGTGCAGGGGCCTTGCCCCCCTGCAAAAACTTGACTTAAAGTGAAGTGCAATACTGAACTGCATACATTCATACTGCTGTGAAGGAGGCAGGTGTCAGCAAGTAAACTTTTGGAAATGTTGAAGGCATTGGATCAATTATTTCGAATTTCCATATTTTCGACATGTTTACCTAATCAGTGTTCAGGAATTCAGATTTTTTTTTTTTGTGTTTGTGTATAAAATGGGTTTTGACATTCGAGAATTTGATAGTAAACGTATATACCTATATAAAAATAAATATAAATAAATAAATAAATATATATATATATATATATATATATATATATATATATAAATATATATATATATATATATATATATATTTATATATATATATATTTATATATATATATAGTGGGTATAGCCCCTACCACAGTATTTTTTTTTTTTTTTTTTTTTGTGACAGGTGTCTGGAAGGATTGATGAGCTGTTGCTACTGGTTTGGGAAGAAACACAAAACATACAGGAGACCATGTTTTGAAATCACAGGATGGTATAATACAAAAGGACATTGTGCGGCACACATAAAATAAGCACATAAACAGGGCATGAGTTGTCATGATGGCTAATGCTTATAGTTTGAATTCCACAACAATAAAAGTATAATAAAAACAACTGGAAAATAAAGGAAGGATACAAAGAAATTATTTCTAATGTGGACGAGAATCTAAATTTATAAATAAGAAGTGTAGTAACATCAAAGAAATATTAAAGAGAGGGAAAAAAGTAGTAAATGTGTGGAGAAAAATGCACTTACAAATGCCAAGTGTGTAAACAATGTAGATGCATTAACGAAGGACAAAATATTTATTGCATTAATACAGGAAGAACATATGGACGTGACTGATACTTTACGTGTTAGACTGACTGTAACATTTATTATGCATTGTGTACAACCTGTGAGTCATTTTATGTAGGAAAACAACAACCGAATCTTATGTAGTAGGATATACAAACATAGTTTAACAATTTAAACATGACAATTTATTAAATACATTACCAAAACCTTCATACAAGAAGATATCAGGGGTTGCAGTAGGGATAATTACTTGGAATATGACAAATATAAATAGCAGACTTTATTGGATTTTTGCAATGCAGGAGGATTCAGTTCTAGTATAAAGTATAAGAATGTTGTTTTTAAATATTTTTACTTAATTAAGATTTCCATTAGAAAAAAAAAATAAAAACGTATATGGAATATCTAACTGAAAATCAAGGGAGCATAATTGTCATGTGGTTATGAAATATTTAAATGTCGATTTGTTAAATGATAAAGCCTGAAGAAATCACTTAGCACATGCGAGTGAAGCACACACAAAAGCTCTAACTTTATTGTATTGTGGAATTAAAAGTGTTTATTGTAACTATTTGCTAGCATCCTTGCTAGGTGTTTGCACGCAAGCATTGGATATGATCTTTCAAAAGAGGAAACCACAATAAAGGCACACATATGTTAAACAGTACGGAAGCCCTACATTGGTAGCTATGGACATGTACACAAATGGCATAAGCTGCAACTAATAAAGATCAAGACAAAGGTATATTACTGTTTAGAAGGCGGGATTGAACCCCAAGCCATAGACACAGGAGAAAAAAACCCTGCCAGTAAACCATGCTGCAATTACTGTAAGGAATGACTTACAGAAGATTATGTATCAAAGCAGAGATGTCCGAGTCCCCAGGATACCCTTAGGATTCATGACCAGCCACAGCAGTACTGAAGTAAGTCCAGAAGACTAGGGGATAAAGCTGGTAGGCCCAGCATGAACATGGGGCACTGAGGGAAGAAATGGTTGCATGATTTCCCAAGGGGGGCTAAAAATAAATTAAAATCTGTATAAAAATAGACATTGATCTCATTACTTAAGTCTAAGCATCATCTAAGCATTTTGGGGAGATAGGAGGACTGTGCGAGTTAAGATAAATGAAACCGTAGGTGGGAGAATAAATGATTATATCTTAAGGAAATTTTTTTTTATAATTTAAAGAAGAAAATCCTGTGAAGCTAAAAACTCATTTCCTACCAGTCCTCAAAAATAGTATATCCAACTCTCTATTCTGTTTATAATAATTTACCCAAATCTGGGAATATGCTAACAATTTGGTATCTCTTTGTTATATCCACAATTATTACATGATCTCATTACTAACTTTGAAAGAATTCAAGGACTGCAACCTCTCCATAAGAACTTTGTTCAAAGTACCTTAATCTTGTTATACCTCTGAAAATCAGATGGAAATAGCAAATTTTGGATAAAATATATTTATATAGGATAGATTTTTTTTTCATTGTAAAGAAGTTTAACCTCCCAGCAAAAGAGATATTGATATATGTTGTTTTCCTGTATTTAGACATTTGCCATAATTGAGCATCAGCCACATGATCATACTGAAGTGAAAACGTCTGGCCTAACAATTTAATCAAATAACTGCATTTAGACCTACACTCATAACTGCTTTTTTTATAAATGAACACAATATTCATTTAGCCTTATTAATACAACATTCAGAAATTCAATTAATTGGATTTAAAAACTTAAATATATTGGTTACTGGCAAAGCAAAATTTTCAACAATCAACATCAAATCATCAGCGTATTCTAACATTTTAAAAGGTATAAATTGTGGGATAGCCATTTGGGGAACGGGGATAGCCTGTTGACAAGCTATGCAATTATACAGAGATGAGCATCAGGGAGAGAGAGACAGAGACATAGAGATGCACAAATATACAGCAGTTCTGAATGTGTTGCAGAGATTCTCTAGCTCCAGTGTGATACCTGCAATCACATCTTTTAATTTATTATCTCTGGAGTACGTTAAGAACAATTGCTTTGATTTTTTTTTTTATTTTTTGTTGTTGTGCTTATACGTGTATGGATTATTCTAGCCAAATTAATTCTGCAAACTATTCCTTTCCAAGGGGAACATGCTACAATATCTTGCATGCTTTGAGAGGGAAGCTACTGGATTACAAATTAAAGTTACTGGAGTGCAAACCGAGATAGCTGACACTGTTACTAATAAATAGGATAAAGAATCAATTATTAGCCTGAAAATGGATGAGAGAAGCAGCAAATTTAGAATCTACATAATATTTACAACAGTTATGTCTCCAGTTAATTTGCATGTTGTTATGGTTACAGACTGCATTCAAGCAGCAGAACATAATGAACAACTAGTTACTGAAATTAATCTTGTTAATGCTGACTTAGGCTGAAGCCATTCTACAGAAATTAGTCTCTCTTAATAATGAGGTAAAAGCAATATCAAGGATATTGGGTGAGGAAGTTTAAATTAAACATTTGCTGGTTAAGCAAAAATATGAGATACTGAAATTGAATGATTCTTTTGCAAAGTTGGAGGTTAACTTCTATGAACTTGAACATAATAAAATTCAAGACACAATGTCTTACCTGAACTTTATATGCTTGACTTGGTTGAAATCAATGTCAAGAAAGTGTAATATTAGAATTACTGGTGTACCAGAGCAGTTAAATATCAACAATCTCTGTTAGCGTCAGTGAAAGTTATATTTTTATGCATTGGGAGAGGAAGTTGACAACAGTGTATTTTTGGGTATAGAGCTAGATTTTGTGCACAGCGTAGGGCCTCCCAGAGATGGTTACAACTAGCCAGTACCAGTTAAACTGAGATCTCTGAAGGAACATAACAGCATACTTTCTTTTGTCCTTTTTAGGTTCTACCATGATCTATCCCATTAAATTCTTAAAAAAAGATTATTTGCAGATATAAGGAACATACTATGACAAAAAAAAAACAGATTTTATCCAGATTCTCCAGATAAAATATAAAGATTTAGCTCTAAAAATATCATGTCCTGCAGAGGCCCAAAAAGACATGCAGGCAATTCAGATTTTTCCATAGCCTTCAGCTGGGGAATCTCTTAGACTTCAAGAATAAGACTATAAATATATTACAGATAGTACAGTGGTGTAAGATGAATTTACATTAATAGTAGGTGTTCAAATGATCACTGTTGCAGTAGCCTTAGCTATATGCCTGAATACTTCTACAATCCAAGCCTTTCCAAAAAGTCATAGAAGTCAAGGCCTTGGTAGAATGGGCCTTGACCCTGCTTGGAATAGATTTGTCATGGTGAGTATTACAAAAGGTAAAAAGGTAATACCCTTAGACAACCATTTGCAAATAGTCTATTTTGACACTGGTTGTCCCTTCTTCTTACCTTCACAAGAAATGAACAATTGATCAGATGATCTGAATGATTTAGTTCTGTCAAGATAGTAACTAAGTTGTTTGTGGACATCCAAGGTACGGAGCATCCTTTCTCCCTCATTTTTAGGTTCAGGAAAGAAAATGGGGGTATAGATAGTTTGACTTAAAGTAGACTCATGTCCTACTTTAGGCATAAAAGTTCTCAGTGAAACCGTGTCCTTGTGGAAAATGAGGTAGGGTTGACTCACCATAAAAAAGTGCAACTCAGATACACTTCTTGTAGAAATTAGCAATCAGTAAAACTGTTTTCCATATTAAGAACCTCATGTCAGCCAGATACACTAGTTCAAATGGAGCAATTATTAGTTTCTCTAACACAAAATTAAGATCCCAAGAGGGTCCACTAGTTTACTTGGAGGCCTCTTATGCAAAACCCCTTTCAAGAACATTTTGACATGGGACTACTTTGAACAAGGAGGATCCATGGGCAGACATGCTGAAATGGCTGATAAATGAACTGATAGAGGAATAAGTAAGACCATAGGGTAGTAACTCACTGAAAAAATTGTAAAACCAAAGAACATCTAGCCCTGAATGGGTGCTGGTTGTGTTGTTGGCACCAACTAGAAAACCTTTTCCGTTTGTTAATATATGATTTTCTAGTAGCAGCCTTTCTTGCCTCCATTAGTACTACTGAACATCCTCATAAAACAGGTGCCTAAAATGAATGAAGACCCTATCATCCAGGTAGTCAACTGTAGATGATTGATGTAGGGGTATATCAGACACCCCTGTTATTGTGTGAGTAATCAATTATGTGTGGAAACTTTTGGTAATTGCCATGGGCCATTTCCAAAAGAAGGGCGAACCATGGTTGTCTAGCCCTGAAGGACATCACCACAATTATCTTGGGGTATTCCTTCTTAAGCTTCAGAAGTACCCAGGATAGTAGTGGAAAGGGTAGAAAGGGATACAGGGAGATTCATGTCCAAAGAAAAGAAAAGACATCTGTCTTACAGATCCTCTTTCATGGAGTCCTGAAGCAGAATTTTGCCAGGTGATTTTTCAGAGAGGAAGCAAAGAGGTCTACTTGAGGACTCCCCATAGATGGATCAAATCTTTGAAGACCCCCCCCCCCACATCTAGTTTCCATTCTTCAGGGTCTGCCCTGGTCTTGCTCAGTTTGTCTGCCACACAGTTTTGCTCTGATGGAATGTAGGAAGCCTGTAGAGTGAGATTGTGCTGCAAAGCTATATCCCAAGCTAACATGTCTAGACTACAAAGGTGAGATGACCTGGTTTCCCATTACTTTTTGATGTACCACATCACTGTGGCATTGTCTGTTACCACATGAAGAGGTTCCAGGTTAGAAAGATGGTTCAGAAAACTGAGTACCTTTATCAAGCCAAGCATTTCCTTTATATGTATGTGCTTGCATCTGTCCTTGGTGTCCCATACCCCATGCGCGTTTATCCTTCCTGAAACTGATCCCCAAGTAAAGTCTGAAGCATCTGTGGTGGCTGACTGTTTGGGAGCAGGGAGGGAGAAAGGAAGATTTTGATTTAATGATATCTGTTATCTCCACCAAGTGATTTCTCTTCCAACAAACCCCAGTACTGGGATCTGAAAAGATAAAGTGTGTTGATGTTGGGATAAAAGAGATTTGAGTTACCACTGTATCTTTCTCATGTGGAGTCTTAGCAGGAGTATCATGTGAATCCTAGATTCTGAGATATTCCATAGAAGTGACTGAAGTCTGAGTGGAAAATCTTAGAAATTGATCTAAATAAAGATCTCTTTTTTTCCTGGGAAGTAAAGCTCTTTAAACTGAGGTGTTTAGTTGATATCCAAGGAACACAATCATGTGTGAGGGAGTCAAGAAAGACTTCTGAATGTTCTCTTGAATCCCAGCTTGTGTAAGAGATTCTTCATCCCAAGAAATAGATTCCTGACATTTTGAAAAAAAGACTCTGAAAAGATAAGCATGTAGTCTAAATATGGAAAAATGTATATACCCTATAGCCTGCATTGAATATAACTAATTAGACACTTTGTGAACACTCTTGGTGTATTGGTAATCTACAGGGTAAGACAGAAAACTGATAATATGTCATAGACACACAAAAACCATAAGAAACACCTGAAGTCTTGGTGAATAGGAATGTGATGATAAACATCTTTTAAGTTGGCTATTACTATAAAATGAAGAAGAGACAACAGGTTGGGAAGTGGCTTCATTTTGAATTTGTGCACTATTACAAACAGAATTAGGAAAGAAAGATCCAGAACTAGTCTCTATGTGTTTTCTTTCTTTGGGACTAGGAACATTCTTGAATAAAACTCCTTCCCCACCTTTCCCCACCTGCAAGGAGGAACTGGTTCTATCACTCCTTGGGACAGCATGTGATGAACAGTTGGAAACAAAACAGTCTGATCTGCAGGGTAAGGAATGACTCCCCAGGAAGGAGGAATTTCCTCCCAGTGTCATCTGTAAACCCGATGAATGATTTTCAGAACTGATTTGTCTGAAACAATCTGCTGCCAAAGAGAAAATCGGAGCATCAGACCTTCTGGAAGAGCTATAGATCCAAGGTGAAAGGGGGTCACATGGTCTCTTGAATAGTCATTCAGACCTATTGGAGTATCCTTGGTTTTGGGAGGTTTAGGACTTCTTTTTGGAACCTCCTTGCCATGTCTCCTCAAGTGTCTGTTTACCAGTCTTCTGTTGAGACAGTTTATTATGTTTTTTGCAAAAATTGGATGAGGAAAAAGAAAATCCCTTGAACAATTTCGAAAAGGAAGCCTGAAAATCTTAAAGATTGCCTTTATCAGTTTGCCCCTTTCACCACATTTTTGATCACCTCTGCAGTGGAGAGGTCAAACACTAAATATCCAAGGAAGAATTTCAAATCTCATTTTTAACATCATCAGGAAGGTTCTGAGAATGCAGGTAAAGAAACCTTCTTAAAAGCATATGAGTGGCCATAGCCCTGGAAGAAGTATCAAAAGAGTTACACACACACACACACACACACACACACACACACACACACACACACACACACACATGCACACACGCACGCACGCACGCACGTACACACACTGTGAACAATGGGTAGTCCCCTATGCATTCAAAGAAACTAAACTATTTAAAGGAAATGTTTCCTTACAGGAAGAAAGTTTAGATAAAACAATCCTCATATTTTCACAATATGTCAGAGTAAACATTTAACAAATGAGCTTGATGATTTAAAATTCTGAAATACAAAGTTGCAGAAGTATACACTTCTCCCCATAGCTGCCAAATAATTTTCCCATCCTTATTAGAAGGAGTAGGATTAGAATTAACTAAGTGCTTAGCAGCAGATGAATCTACTAAGACTATAGCTGTTTGGTCAGGTTTGGGAATAGTGTATAACAATTTAAAAGACCAAGGAACTTTATATATCCTGTCTACCTTTGTAGGGACAAATGGCTGCCTATCAGGAAAATTGTAGACAGTGAGACTCACTTCTTCTAAAGCAGACAAGACAGAAGGAATTCATATAGGTTCTGGAAAATCCTTCTGTAACAACTCATAATATTTATTGACGGCTTGAGAAACCTCAGTTCTATCACCAAAAACACTGGGCATTCTTGCAATAGTCTCATAGAAGGAGAAACCCACACAGGGCGAATCAGAAGATGAGCTATCCACTGAGTCTAAAATAGAAATGTTAGGACAAAACCCTGAATATGTCCCTGAATCTTTCTGTTCAGATTCAGAATCTTGAATCTCTTCAGGAAATGTGGTATTCCTCTTTCTTTTACCAGAAACTACTCTACAAGAAAAATAAATAGCCTGAATCAAACCCTGAGCCAGTCCCAGTAAACTACTCCTATCCAAAGATATTTGAGGAGGAGTAGATACATACTTGATTTTGTTTATTTTTGACAGGAAAAATGGGTCAACTGTGTAACTAATGGCAGCTGGTGCTTCCCTAGGAATGGGCACATCATTCTGACACAAAAGGGAAACCTTACCTGCTCCCTGTCCCAAGACAAACACGAGTGGTTCTAGCTTTCTCACTGAGGTGACCCCAGCAGTCACAGAGGACATGGCTACCCTCCAGTCCATAGTGGCTGTAGGTACCACACCAGTGGGATCCAGGGTAGAAGATGAGTGGGCTGAGGTACAACAAATCACCACAGCAGAGTCAGCCACCTGCAGGTGAGGCAAATTGCTAGCCTGTTGTGGTGGCAAAAGCTGTTTGCTTAACTTTTTCCTTTTATGGCTTGAAGAAGGATTGGCCATGGGAGTGACAATTTGTTCCATGGTCATACTGAAAATTGTGCCTCTGTCCAGGTGAAAACAAGCAACAATGTCAATGTAACTAACAGTCCACAAAAGTTACTTTACTTTTCTTTGACATACAAAATATATAGTAAGAAACATTTTCAAACACTATGGCAGCCACCCAACCTTAAATGAAACACAATTTATCCACAGAAAATAGTTTGTCACTTAGGTAACACTACTTTTAAACTGGCAGAAACACTGATTGCTCTATTTAAAAGTATGTCTCCAGACAATCCATTAATACACAACACTCCTAGCTTTAAAATCATTTTCCTGAAGAGGAAAGTAATAAAACTATCAGTAGAAAAATGAGAAAATGGAAGTTCTTTTTTTCCAAAAGGGAACTTATCTGCTTAGCTAAGGCAAGTACAAGACAACCGTCCATCCTCAAAAGCCTCAGAGGAGTGTACTCTTCGGTGGCAGTAAAGCTCTGAAGGGGTATGCACCCAAATGTATCTTTTAGTCAGCTCAGCTTGAGCTGCTTGACAGTTTGGGCATGAGGAATGTGCCCTGAAGCTTTGAAATTTGACTGGCTGTTATATCCTTGACAGGATATAATCCATATCTGGGCAGCCAAGTGCCGGATCATGCAGAACGTTCTGCATTTAACACTGAAATGGTTCACTGTTCTGTTGTTCCACATCGAACAGTGTTGGCTCCACTAGGTGAGTTTTGATATGTTTGCATACCACAATTACAGCCAGTCAACATGACAATATACAAATCAATCAACTAACCATTCCTGAGGCAAAGGAAGACAATGACAAACACCACAATTTGTCCAGTTGCATACCAACAACAGTTTTTGCACCACTGCAATGCCTTCAAAAAAGCATTGCAAGGCAAAGGAAGATCACCATTCTTTACCTAGAGTGAGGAGAAGTTTTGTGGTGCTGTTTGTCAAATTGTTCATGAAGTGGAGGACCTGGTTTCATTTTTATATGAGACAAGTGCAGAATCAGACAACAACTGAACCACCCAGCAGCACCGAATGGAAGTTGAAGTCTGTAGCATGTCAGGAACAGAGATCAGGCACCCTAAAACCAACCATATCAAAAGGCTGAGATTTGTTGATGTGTGCTGTCTGACTTTGGATGGAAGGAATGGTCCTGGTGGTGCTGTTGCTGGGCTGTTGACTGTAGTTGCTTCATGGAAGTATCATCCTAACCTTGGATTCCTGATTCCTGAATTCTATTGTGGACTGTGCTACAGCTGCTTTGATTCCTGTATTGGACAGAGGTAAGTGGTTAAATATGTACACAGTACTGTTCAGACAAGATTACGGCTTGCAGTATTTGATTATTTCTTCATGTATTTTATTTGTATATTAAGCAGTCCCTACTTTTGATCCCATTGTTAGCTCTGTCCCTCTTACTACCTCCTAAGATTGGTGATTTTTGGAGAAAAGGTGGTAAAGTAGAACTTTGTGTCAGAAAATGTTTAATTCCCTTTCTCTTATTCTGTTAATGTCTCAAGTTAATGGTAGTGTAAGTGTGTCTGTCCCTGATTATTTTTGGATTTGTTCCTGATTTGTTGAGCTGTAAGACTGTTTAGTTCAGGCAGGAGCAGGGCTTGCAAAAGTTAGTGATTGGCATTTATGTATTGACTAGTTCCTGCTTTGAACTCTGTAAAGTTACCTCTGTCTCTTTAACTGTCTCCTAAAACTGGTGTAGAAAAGGTGGTGGATTATAACCTTCTTGTTTCAGAAAATGCTTATTAATTCACATTCTATTATTCTGTCAATGTCTCAAGTTAATAGAAATAAGCGTCTCTGTCCCTGATTTGTTGAGAGCTAATAATTTATTTTATATGACAACTTCCTGGGTCGAATACTGTTGTAACTCTTGTTTTTTTTTTTTTTTAATTCAGCTAATCTTATTTTTTTAAATATATACTTACTGTATAGTTCAGGCAAAAGTAGTCAGTGTTAGCCATTTGTGTATTGACTAATCCCTGATTTTGGTTCCAAAAGGTTAGCTCTCTGAATTCCAGTTTCTGTTCCAGTTTCTGACTGTTTGTAGTCTGCTGCTCTCCACAGCATAACTCTAAACTTCACGTCATTTTGCAGAATGAGAATACTAATCCTTTATGCCTCACAGTTTGTATAGATAATTAAGGCTGTGCGCTGTAGCACCTGTAGTACGGGGTTTGATTCCTCAGCTTTCATTTGCCTACTGTGTGACCTTGATCAAGTCACTTAACCAGACATTGTTCTTGGGTCATCTGAGAATGGACTGTGTGTCCCATGCCTACCTGGTATTATTGTGTTAAGTGTTCCTTAAACTGTAAACAAAGAACTGGAAAACATTTGTAGTCATACTTCTTTAAATTAATGCAGTACATACGAAAGCTGATCCGATTAAAGACAATCCTTGCTGATGGTGAAACAAGATATGTCAAGCCATTTAAGCATGAAAATGAAAATTCACAAAAAAAATACAGTTTATGAGTTTTACTACCTAACACCAGGCAAAAAGTGCATAAATAATAATGTTCTTGAAAATAGTTATGCATATTGCAGATTGTGCCATTTAAAAACTTAACATTTGACTGTATTAACAGATCAGTCACTTGTCTTGAATACTGCGTAGCAAAGCTCAAGTTTTTTTTTTTTGCAAATGTCTCTTGAGTGAAGTTAACCAATCACAAAAATCCATTTGGAGTATACACAGGGAATTCTTAACTTACTGATAAACACCTGCATGCTGTAAGTCTAAAAGTCTATATGTAACTATAACCTGAAGCACCTATTTGTCAAAAAAGTGCTATGTGTTTAAGCCTGTATAAAAATAAATGCTGAAATGCAAAACATTTCAGATGTTGCTAAGTATCATTTGATTCCAGTTATAAAATAATGCATCTGAATCTATATACTGTATATAGATATATAGATCTATCAGCTAGACTCAGTAAAGCCTACACAATCCATTTACACCGTGTGTGTGTGTGTGTGTGTGTGTGTGTGTGTGTGTGTGTGTGTGTGTGTGTGTGTATGTATGTATATGTGTGTGTGTGTGTGTGTGTGTGTGTGTGTGTCACTGTCCGATGTGCACACAGTAGCAAACTATTTTAGATTCAGTACTGTGGCATGCTAATTACAGCATAAGCAGCTGAATTGTATGCTAATCAACCAATCCAAGATGGAGGTAGCTATTCAACAAGCTGTAAAGCAACCTTGTAGACTGTTTTTTTCCTGTGAATTCCAAAACCTATTGAAATACAGAGACAGGAAGTAGTCTGCACAGAAACAATGTTAGGGACTGCTGTTGCTTTAAATCATGTGTATGTGCAACAGGCTGAACTCTATGCTGCTTCTGCTACTAATAGACCACAGCCAAGAAGTAGAAGAGTTTTCATACCCTGGTTAACTTATCACAACCCGCATAAGGTGGAAATTGTAGAGTGCTACAGGCTGGATAGAGATGCACTACCGAAACTCTACAACCTCTGTCATCCTGAACTCAGAGCCAGGGCAAACTGAGGGGAACCAATTCCAATGGAGACACAGGTATGTGTAGCACTTAGAATTTTAGCTACAGGTACCTTTCAGAGACCAGCAGGGGACATGCTGAGGGTGTGACAGGCATCAGCATCCAGGATCCTCCATCAATTCCTGAATGCTATGCCCCAACATGCCAATGACCACATATATTTTCCCTGCACTCCTGAGGACAGGCCACAAATATGCAGGAGTTCTACCCTGTAGCACACACTCTGAAGTACTGGCTGCCATAAATTGCACACATGTAGAAATTAAGGCACCACCCAGGGAACAGGGAAGGCTGTACATAAATAGAAAGGGCTTTGACTCTATTAACTGCCAAGTTATGTATAATGCCAATGGAATCATCTTGAACATGTGTGATGGCAGCTCAGGCAGTTACCACGACTTACATAGCTAGCACACCTCCCAACTATATCAGCTATTCACTGGGGGTCATTTACTGGGGGATTCAGGTTATGCACTGGAACCATGGCTGATGACGTCCATCAGAAATGCATGCACACCTGCCAAAGAATGCCATAGTGAGGCACATGCTCAAACCAGAAATGTCTTAGAGCATGTGTTTTTGCTGCTGATATTTCAGTTTTGGTGCCTAGATACTTCTGGGGGAGATCTGCAGTACAATCCATTCACATGTAGTAAAACATTAACTGTATGTGACAGTGTGACATGCTACACAACATCATCCTGAGAAAACAGCTTCAGCAGGATTAACAAGGCGAAGGGTCATGCATTCCACTGCTAATGGCAAGGTCACCACAGCCACGTGCAGGTGAGTAGTCAGAGGGGGAACCAGCAGCTGCTGTGGGTGTAGGCAGATGTAGGTGTACTCAATATTTCCTCATATTGACTAAGAGACAACACACAGCACACTCACTCACCACCTAAGGGGCTAAAACCTTCCACCTATGAACATACATATAGTAACATTGATGCCAGACAAGTCTCACAACTTTTACCTCCTCATACATTGGCTGTGTACTGCTAGCATCAGACAGAGTCAACCCTGAACTAAAACTGTTGCAACTGCTGGATTTACAAGATAAGTGTTGAATATGGAGTGTATTGTGTAATACTATGAATGACTGGCATATCCTTGCATGGTGTTAATTCATAATGTAAGCAAGTAAAAGGTGGGTGATTTGTACAGAAATGACCTGAACATGTGGCAGCAGAAACTTATTTGACTTATATGTGTCCACTATTAAGCAGAAGTCTTCAGGCATCAAAGATTCACACAGTCATACATCTCAAAAGTACTGCTGGTCACTGCATGCCCCCAGTTTAGCACCATACGTTTGTACTAGAAAATTATTAAAGAGAGAAGTTAGAAAGTAATGAGACAGATTTATTTTCAGACTTCACAACCCTCCACAAAATCATTAACAATACTGATGCAAAAACGTGTGATGCTATCAATGGTCTAATCTTCTAAGAACAATACAAGTCAAAGGTACAATTACCAGTTCAACATAACAAATGCATGTATACTAAGCACTAAGTTATGCACCCTGAGCATCAGACACAAAGCTTATCTATCCCTGAATCCAAAAGATAGCAAACAGGGATATGGCACAGTTATCACTTGCACGGGGTGTTTTGTGTGTGTGTGTGTGTGTGTGTGTGTGTGTGTGTGTGTGTGTGTGTGTGTGTGTGGTGAGGGTGGGGGTGGGGGTGGTGGCAGGAAGCCTAGGCTGACACAAAAGTTTGGTGAGTGTGTGAAAGAAAGAGAAGCAGGCAGAAATGTGGATAAAGTAACAAATGGCCAGTGAGATGAAAAGTTTTAAGCTTCATGGTTGAACCATACAATTGTTTTATGTGTTTGCATGGGTCCTGCATGTGAAATTGGTTGTGTGAGTATCTGCATGAACACAGCCTAACTTTGTGCTAGCTCTGTGTCTTAGAATGTTGGACAGGTGTGAGCCATGCATGGTAGAAGTGGCAGTTCATCACTGTACACAACCATTAGAACTGGCTCTGCCAGGAATTGCACTGGCACATCCACGCATATGGTCAGATGCAATGCTACTACCTGAAGATGACTGATATCTGTTGGGTGTACTCCCCTCATGAGTATGCCAAGGACCATGACCTCAAGGCTTGCCACATCTGGGTATGGACAGCTCAACCACTGATTTTGCAGTGGATGTTCTGCCACTATGGGAGTGTGATTGGGAACAGCCACATTGTCTAACAGCAGATAATGTGGCTGAATTACACCCACAATGATATGATCCCCCTCCCAGCAGATGTTCCTGCAGAGACACCACCCATTCCAACATATCATTCATCCGATCCATTGAATCAGAAACATGACGGAGGCAATCACATGTCAGCCTATGCCACATCTACAACTCTAAGCATTTCTCTGGAGGACCTATGGGAATGTGCCTGTGCCTCCATGACAGCCCTAAACATACACTGAGTGGCACGGGAAGAGACACCTGGATCAGGTGGAGGATGGACAGCAGGCCTCCTCTGAGCACCCCCTAACAACTCTCCGGCATGACACCTCACCCACATTTTGGCTATGGCAGAATCAACAGGTACTGAAGCTGCAGTAACCACATTTCCCTGATCAATTGTCTCACTATCTGCCTGTCCAATATCTGAAGGGTCACTGAAATGGGCAGGCATAGGCCTACAGGCTATGCCCGATTGAATTACAGGGGAGGCTGTATGTCAACCTCATTGTTAAATTCAACCTCTGCACCCACCCCTACTGTTCCTCTGTTTGGCCACCATCATCGTCAGAGTCTACTGATACTCTGACATCAGGTAGTAGAAGTTGCACGCTTCCACTGTCACCATCACCTCTGATAATAAGCAACAAATGTAGGAAGAATTAATACCTACACTACTATAGTCCAATATATGCTAACAAACCAACAGTGGTGCCACTATAAGACAGTACAGTAATATGCACAACAGTCCTGACACCAACATCACACACTAAATATTTCTTTGAACTACTCATCCGTATTGACATAAAAATGTTTGGCTTACCAAGTGCAGATGATAGTCTTCTCCCTATGCTGGATGGTCCTGGAAGAAGTTAAGCAAAAGGTAAGGACAACATAATCACAATTAAGAATAACACATGGGGTAAAACCTGAACTATTCATCAGTACTGACATAAAAATGCTTGGCTTACTATGTGCGGATGATAGTCTGCTCCCTGTACTGGATGGACCTAGAAGATGTTAAGCAACAGGTAAGCACAACATCATCACAATTAACAGTAACACAGGGGGTAAAACTTTTCGCTGTTTATATGTGCATTAACTATACTTTTAACAAGAACTTAGATGACAAGTCCAACCTAAGCCCCATGTGTAATCAAGCAGAATGTTTTGTTAACTGTAGCAATCTACAGTCCCCCCAACAAATTTCTTGTTATACAGACCTAATGAACTGATGTAAATATTTTACTATATAAGAGTATTTAACAATGGAGATACATGAGCCTACCCGGGAGCTCCTCCTGGGACATACTTGCTGTCCCTGAAACAGCAGCACCAATGTCAAGGACATGCTGTTCTGCACTTTCCTAAAAGCTACCTGGATCATGGACAGTGGACAGGAAATCTGTTAGTGGTGGCTCTGTAGCAGACCTGCCCACTACCCATCTGACTGTGGGACACTACAGCTGCTCTTCTCCATGCAGATGAGATCATATCAGTGGCCCTGTGGTGCGGCTGATCATATGAACTGCTGTGGCCACCTACTGCATTCACATCTGCAACTATCTGCTGCCAAATTTGCATTCAGCCTGACATGTCTCCACATTCACTCTCAAGCAGAAAGGCACCATGTCACCTAAGAGCTTCCATGATGGCCTGATTCTCAGTATCATGGAAGGGTGGTTTTCTGGTATTGAGATGCCTGGGTGCCATAGTCTTAGGTGTCCTAAAACATAACAGAAGGATAATACGCATAAGTATCACATAACTAAAAATACCTCTTCACAGATAAAACAGAAAAGGTAGCATTTCAGTATTACCCACTGGAGAAACACAAAACAGTGTAGATATCTGAAATATGAACAAGAACTGTGTGATTGTAACATATTACATTCACACATAAAGCAAGACTGGATGCAAAACAAGGTAGAGTAAAGTAGCAACATAACCTTGTTTACGCCAAAACAGAAATGCAGCTTTGCTCCCTCACCTCCAAAAGAACAGGCAAATGACACATTTTGCTAACAAACCATCAGTGAAATGCTAAAAGTGCTATCCAATGAACTGTCCTTGAAACTTGTACAGATTTAATACAGAACATTCCATTTTAAGCTATTGACAATCATGCATACCCATGAAATACCATGATAAACATGTCCATCCCATCAGTACAACTCTAAGTAATGCATACAGATAACAGTAGCATTTGCTAATTAATCTATTTATATAAATATGAAACAGATTTTTCTTAAATGGCATTTTGGCATCTACAGTATATAGCTGAAAAATGCATGCATATCTTTCAAAGTTCAGTAGTCTTCTGCAATGGCATAGCTATAGTTTGTGCCACCCGGGGCTGTCTTTGAGTTTGCCACCCCTCCACCTCACAAAATTCATGGTCAAATGCAGCCACCCCTTACACAGCCCTCCCCCCAGCAGCCATTCCAGTGCTCCATTACTTGGCTATTACTCCTCATTTACCATAAACACTGTAATGTGCATACTGATTTATGCTTTACTTCTACAATGATTATTTAGATTTCATTTAAAACTTTTATTTTAAATTTTATAGCACAAACACTGATAGACATCTGCTAAACAAAGCAATACAGTCTCACAATGAAAACATACTTCGCATTAAAACTTCTGCGCCCTTGAAATTCACATTCATTGAAAGAGCATTGAAACCCATATTCAAAGAAATGCATCTGGCCAGTGGTGGATAAAGTTTACCTTTGGGCTGTTTTCAAATAATAAGCTCCTTGGACACATATTTAGGACCATGCAAACAAACATGTGTCCTTTGATTCACCTTCCTGATTGTATTAAATTATATTCCTTGTATAATACAGCACACTTGTTGGAGCGTGTTTTAAATTCACTGTTTTGAAGATGTTTCCAGGAAGCAATGAAACAAAATGTATGAACCAATAATGACAAAACTGCCCAATTCAGAACATTTCCATCATAAAAGTCTACTCAAATGTCTGTCATTATAATCTACCAATATCACTAAATATGCACAATCTCTGCAGAATTAAAATTCATCTAAATAATTCTACATTAAAGAGATCTATAACTAATAAAGAGGTTGCTGCTAGAAAACAACTTTATATTTCATTGTTTCATCTAAGAATAAAGTGCCTGTTGCCCCTGAATAATAAATTGCTTATGTTACATTAAAAAAATGATATGCTAGTAATATTGCAATTGGAAATTGATGGCAAACTGATAACATGTTCATAGTTACTAGGTATCTCCTCCATTCTCAGGACTGCAGCATCGACCCCCTTCAAAGTACAACACAGTACAGTATCAGCAATCCATCTAGATACTGTGGAAGTAGAACCCACAGCCTTCTGCATCAAAAAAGTGTACTACACATTGTGCTACTAACAATGCAAATGGACTTGGCATAAGCAGCACTAAACTTCTCTTCCCCTGAAGCTCTCAGCTTCTTGTAAAATCCACATGACACTCAACTGTATCTCTCAACTTTGCAGCACAGGAAATCTGGGAAAAAAACAAAATTTACTGGGGGGGGGGGGGGCAAAGGCCCAAAACCAGGGATACATTTTAAACATTGCTTGTATAATCTTAGAATGTTGCTAGAATAAAATGTTTTGTATTACCATGCATTTCCTGAAAGATAGGAAGACTAAAACTTAAATAGCGTAGATGTGTACTAGGCTAATGGCCCTGGACCCTTTACAAGCCTAGTCCATAGAAGTGTCCTGGCATCGTGCCACCCGACATTAGTTCCAGTTATTCTATCAAGTAGAGCCACTGGAGTGATCCCGGGGTGAACTTTCTATTTCCCATCCACTCATCAAGATTTCTCTTGAAGAGGGCCAGTGAGGTGCTCTGCTTGACACATATGGGATGTCTAATCCAGAGCATGGGCAGTTTCTGGGTTATGAACCTGTCCCTCCGGCATGTTCATTTGATTGTGGTAATGAGGTTGAGGTCTCTGGAGTGTGGGGTGTAGAGGGATTGGGATTTCTTTAGATGTAGCATTTCTAACAGCTGGGTCAGACATTGCTTTGTAAGTCAAGCAGAGATTGCCTATGATATGAGACAGGGAATAGCTGGAGTTTTTTGAGCCTGTCCATGTAGGACATGTGTTTAACGCCTAGGGTCCTCTTCTTACTGATTTGCCAAAAAGCAGAAATTTTAAGAGGAACAGACCAAAAGTATGAGCCAAACATTCCAGACATTCTGCGAAAATCTGGATAGCTGAGAGCTATGAACTCAACTCTTCAAATCACAAGGTAGAGAATCCAGGCTCTTGTTCCTTGTATCTAAGGTACAGGGTTTGATGCTAATTAACACTAACCACCAGGCATACCCCCCCACCACACACACACACACACACACACACACCTTCAGGAATAAACACACACCCTACCTTCAAGGATAAATACACACCCTACTTTCAACAATAATCACACACCCTACCATCAGGAATAAACACACCCTACCTTCAGGAATAAACACACACACACACACACACACACACACACACACACACACACACACACACACACACACACACACACACACATACACTCACACATACCCTACCTTCAAGAATAACCTTCAGGAATAATTTTGTGAATTAATAACACAGTGCAAAATTCCCTTACTTAAAATAATTCTGTAAACTGAATGGCAAAAGCAGCAGGACTAGGAATGGCAGCAATGAAACACACAGAGCAAAATTCAAACTTCCCCTACTAGAAGTTGAATGTTAAATTGCATACAGGCAGACAGAACAGGACATCTGTGCAACAACCCACATTCACAGACGTGATGCGACCGGACCAGCTACTAGGGTCCTGTTTTAAGGAAGAACACCCTTAAAAAACAGTTGTATTTGAATTAAACTATTAAAACTAAATGTAAAACTGTAACCCAGGGTGGACTGCCCCTCTCACCTCCACCTAGCTACACCACTGGAATTCTGTGAAGATATATCCCAAAGTAATAGCCTCATCTGTGTTCTCCACATAAACAAGCTTCCTCTCCTTCAGGTTCCTTAGCTACCATGTTGCCTTTTTATAGTGTATATTCAGGGCTATTAGCATGGTGAAGATGGAAATGAGGTGTGAACTCATTAGAACTGCTGAATCCCAAACTGTTGGCTCTGTGTATCAGATGTAAACATAGTGCAGGCACTTCCTCAGCATTTGTTGCTAATAGTTTGCAACTGAGAATGATTACTGGTAGGGAGGAGGAAAACACAACAGCAATGCAGACTGCCCTACCTCCAGTAGGTGTGTCAGATTAAACTTGCAAAGTGTATAGAAGTCATTTTATCAAGATTGGAAATGTAAGTAAACAGCACACAGTTTGTAAGTTCTGTTCATTAACTTCCAACCTCACCTTCATTTGTTGACAACTGTATATTATTACCATTTAATATCTTCACACATTTTAAGGACAAGGATATAGAACACCTTACAGACAGCATCTCTCAAATTACTGGTCAGATAAAGGATGAGCAACAAACAAAGACAGACCTGCATTTTTGCAAGCAATAGTTATAAATGGTTGTGTGGTCACTCAGTTGGCTATATCTGGAAGTTATACATGTAAAAATAACTGTTATGTGGTTTGTTAGTACGGTGGGTGATGTTGCAGTTGGTTGTGTTCAGAATGATTTCAGTTTCCTGCTGCAAATCTGTTTTTGTGGCAAAAAGGGGCAAGGCTTCCTTACTATGTTCTGAAGGTTCATTGGAGTGAGAGTTCAAATCCAGAAATATGTAGAAATATTTCATGTGTACTAACAAATATTTTGTAGTGTTTATATTACAGATTGGTTTTCATCCTTTCAATTACTTTACCCTTTTATTTTGATTTTTTGGCCATTGTTTGCACTGTGTGTGGCTTAGCACAAACAAGGGAAATGGAGAAAATGAATGTCAGGTTTGGCTATGCTTATCTCATTTGCATGATGCTTAACAGTGCACAAACTGGATTAGTGGCCCACACAGGAAGCAGATAGAAAACCTGCAGTACACCTGCATACAGGGCATCTGTAAAAGTTCAACAGTCAAAAAGAATACATTGTTGCAAGTTTTGCTTTCCATTGTGCAATGCCACTAAGCAGTGTTGTGCAGTGGTTAGCAAGGTTCCTCAAATGCTGCAGTCATGGAACACCTGCAGACAGGGTGCAGATATCCAACAATTGAAAATGGCTGCATTCAATTAATTCTTTTGGGCACCCCACAAATACACTAACTAACATTGCACTGTGGTTAATACACAGAACATAAGAATGAGTAGGAAATTATGGAACTGTCATACAGCTACTCCTGTGGAAGCAGGTTTAATTGTAGGAATGGAGTACAGATGGTCCTGTGTTCTAATACAGGGTGTGTAACCTGTTTTTACTGTTGTGAAAGTATAGCTTATGGAAATGAATTGTAAAATAGACAAGTGTTATTTCAACATTTTTGTGGCAACAGATATAAGTGTAGGACTGCCATACACATGGTCCTGGATTCTAATACAGGACATTCCAGACATGTTTACTATTGTTCCATTTCCCATTATATTCACTCTCATTTATAATACTTTAGATAGTAGAGCTGATATGAATTATATGTATGAGATATAAGATACCATTTGTGTGTTTCCAGATGTATGACTGACAGTATACTGTCTATTATATTTCTGTAAGTGTAATTCTACTATTTGGACTTGTATGGTCTTCACAGTTAAATACAACACAGAGACAACTGGATCTATATACAAGAACCTTGTCAAGTCACACATATACATGTGCAACACCTCTGTCAGCTATATTTATGAATGGTCCCTGACTATGTTTGAGCAGCCCTTTTTCTGTGGCAAAGATGGAAAATCAATTCTGTGGAAGAAAATGTTTTGTCTTTTATGCCTAGGTTTGAATCCCACATGTTAAAAATTTTATCATTGTATAAAGCCAACAGCAAATGTGACAAATCATGACATGTATGCTCCCAGTGCAAGTTTGCAAACTTAACTCACCTAACAGTTACCTTCCACTTTTCAATACATATTTCCAAGTCACATCACCAAACACTCCTCAAACTAAGGTCAAGTCTCAGATTAACCTTCCTAATTCAACGATTTATGTCATGCCTGCTTGGCACTGCTGCTCTCTCCTTAACATCAAGGAAATGTGGTTGGCATCATTGCTTGGGTTTGGGCACTACCAGTAAATGGGATAACTGGAATTGGTGGGAAAGCATAATTTTCCATTACTCTAGGTCAGGTGTTAGACATGGCGGGAGTTGGTGGGGAAGCTGCCCAGTTTAGTACAGACAAATGGGGTATCCAGGATATTTATTGGACTCCTGGTAAAGTGCCACAGCTAAAAGCTTCTGCAGGAGGACTATTCTAACTCCCACACACAGGGACATATTGCCTATTTTTATTTAGACAACGTCTTTGACACAATCCTCCATTCAGGTATCCTAGATAAAATCTCCCATCCAGGGATTTACCCATACATTACTAGATGTGTAGCCAACTGGCTTACTGACAGAATGCACACTGTCAAAGTTGAGGAGTCCACCTCCAGCAGTAGATCAGTTATCAGTGGAGTATCACAAGGATCTGTGCTGGGCCATCTACTGTTTGTAAACTATTTCTCTGAAGTCCAGGTGAAGGTAGATTGCTTGTGGCTTACCAAGTTTGCAGATGACTGTCAACTGGGCACAATCATACAGAGTCCCCCAATGATGTCAACATATTACAGAAAGGGCTGACACAGACAAATGATTGGTACCAAAGTCAAAGACATGCCTCATTGCCCCCTTTGGCAAAGAAGTACCCCTGCTAACTATGATATACATAGCACCCCTTTAAGCTCAAGCTCAGTGGTGTGAGACTTGGAAGCATAGGTTGATAGCAATCTAAACTTCGATCACTATGTGTCCATAGTGGTAAGACATGCATCCTACATTGCGCAGTTTATAAATAAGGGCATCGCATCCAAGACCAGGGGAGGTCATAGCTCCACTGTACTTGACCTTTATCAGACCACTAATTGAGTACAATACTCCCTTCAATATGTACCTCACCAGACACCTGCAGCAACTGGAGAAACCACAGACAACTCAGTTCCTCCAAAACATGACATACATGGAAACACTGAGCCATATCACTGTACTCAGTATCATACAGGCTACTGAGAGATGACCTGTGACTGGCCTACATAGTAGTCTGAGACCCTACCCTACTGGAAATGCTGGACATCCACAAATCAAATGGGACAAGAATAACTTGTGCCAGGGATCTCAACCTAGTGTGTGACATGAACAGAACATGCTGGAGAGACAGGTATATCTCCTAGTAATTGCCTCTCATCTGATAAAGGCTCCCACTACATGTGAAGCAGTGCTCCTCAATAACCCTATTCAAACACAACTTTTACAACTGGATGGGTGATCGTAAATTCACCCCAAGGTTGGCACTTATGTCCCTCATGGACAGAGGTAGTTTCTGCTGATTATAAAATTACTCTGCTAACAATGAACATTTAACTATGCTCAATAACAGTACTTGAGGTTTTATATGGCTAGACTTGTAAAGGCCCTAGGGCCATTAGACTAGTAAACAGCTATGAACCTATGAAGCTATAAACCTATGCAGGCCTCCCAACATCTTCTCTTCCACATCCAGTGCTGATGACATCCACTGTAAGTTGTTTGGCAGCCATATAAAAGTCATACTTGTGCCATGGCACTTGCATAAAGTACTGAGCTCTGTAATCTGTGTACTTAGATAGGTAGAGATTCTGATCTCACTGCAGTCAAGTGTGTGTGTGTGTGTGTGTGTGTGTGTGTGTGTGTGTGTGTGTGTGTGTGTGTGTGTGTGTGCGTGCGTGTGTGTGGGTGTGTGTCTAGCCAGAAAAGCATAAGTGTTATCCTACAGTTACCACTCCAATCACATGAATTGATAGTATTTCGATACTTGCCACATGCCTTCACATCCATTTCATGCAGACCTCTCAACATCTTCTCTCCTACATGCACTGCTGATGTCATCCACTACAAGTTGTCCTGAAGTCTTGTAAAAGTTAGACTTGTGTTGTGGCGCTTGCATAAAGTATTGCAGTCTGTATAGTTAGATAGCTAGGGGCTCTGTTCTCACTGCAGTCAACTAGGATGTGTATGTGTGTTTGTGCACTTGCTTGACATTAGAGAGAGCCTTTTACACCATCATGTGGGACACTATTACCATATTCTCCTCACCAGACACTGCTGATGTCAGCAGCTATATCTAATTTGTGGATGTGCACTATTCCCACCAGGGCAGGGTCAGAGACTAGCCTGGAGGCCAGGCAAAAGTCACCTCATCCTATGTGATCCAGATTACAGTAACATAGTTTTCAGTTTATCCACATACATTATGGCATGGTGTGTATGCCCTGTATTTTCTTGGTGAGGAACCCCTGTGGTCTGTCCAGCTGCTGTCTGTGTCTTGTGAGGTACATGCAAAAGAGAGCATTATACTATATTAGTGTTCTGATGAGATTCAAGTATAGTGCTGTAATATAATCCTCAGATCTGAATATGATGGCATGACTTATGATGTGCACAACATAGGCTTTCAATACCAGTGTGGATGCTTGGTGGTCGAAGTCCAGATTGCTATCTATGTGTGTTCCAAGTGCTTGCATCACTGAGTTCCAGCATAGTGGGGCTGTTGTCAATGCTGTAATTAGCAGGGAATTCACTTTGCAGAAGGAGAAAATAAAGATACACGTTTCCATTTATTTGTAGACTGTGTGGCTTTGTCACAAATAATTTGTTTGTGTTAGCCCCTCCTGTAGTGTGTTATCATCATAAGTGGACTCAACGATTACACCCAATAAGGAAGAATCATCAAACATGGTAAACTAAAGGCCATATACATTAGCCAGAACTGTCGGGAAATAGTCCAAGCAGTAAAGGGCCAAACACAGATTCCAGGGGTATGCCAACAGTGACAGATCTACTGGTAGAGGTTCATTCACCAACTTTAACAGTATGTGTTCTGTCAGTGAGCCAATTGGTCACCCATGTACTGACACAAGGGTTAATCCCCAGGAGGGTGAGTTTCTCAATGATTCTTGCATGGGGGGTTGTGTCCAAACCCTAGTCCAGATAAGGATATCTAGTAAGCAATGTCCTTCCTTCATCTAGGCTTATCACACAGAATCAATGGGCCGTGACAACATCACAGGTAGCCTCAGCACATACACCTTCCTGACACAGTTGAATACACACTTCAACACACCCTCCACACAGACTATGTTCCTGTAGAATGGTGTACATCAGCTTGCATTCATGTGAGTTGAGGGGACAGCACCCAATGAATACATGTATAAACACATCCTGAGTCTCCTCATTTGTGAGGTAGACCAACATGTCATCATGGACCTTTTACTAATGGACACTAGTAATATCTCGGCTGTGTCAACAGACCTGTGTGAGTTGTTAATGCTACATCATGTCTGTTACATATGTTAGATGTTCTCAAAGAGGTCATTGTGGGCATGCATGATGACAACCCTATTATCCTTTTGAACTTGACAAGCCCAAGGCATTTGACACAAATCCTCACTGAGGTGTTCACTTAGCACTATCAGATGTGGCCATAAGCACCGATATCACCAAGTGGGGAGGCCAGTGGATTACATATGTGGAAACTAAATATGCCAAAATGTGTGAAGTGAACTATATCTTAGGTCCAGTGATCAGGTCCATACATTAGGACTGTCTGCTATGCCCTTTCCTGTCCATTATATAAGTCATAGACATCACAACTGACATACACATCCTGTGTCCAAACAGATTTCTGAAGGACTACAGATTGTGGGCAATCATTGACTCCAACTGTGATATTACTATTATACAGACAGTATCAACATGCACCAAAGATTGTTGCTGCAGCCATAACAACACCTGCAGTGACACAGAAAGATGGGGGGATTTGTTATGTCAGGAAAACAAACACACAACCCAAGTATAATGTAGACATCACACCCTATAATGAGACCAATAGGTATGTGACCTGTGATCTCAGGTAGATGGTATGTGTAAAGGCCACCAGCATGTAGCCATAGTGCTGACTACTCCCTTGTATGTAACACAACTATTGAGTATGTGAATGACATCCACATCAAAAGCCATAATACCTTCATAGTTTTCAGACTTCATCAAACCAATAACTGAGTACAATGCAACCTTCTTCATGTACCTCACTGCATATCTTCCAGTGATACGTAACTGAAGTGTACCACTTTTTCCACAGTTAGCTGTCACACAACTTATTGGCCATATCTAGGTATTCTTTTTGTGGCATAAGCATTACCATCTGATGGTGCAGAAACCCCATGAAGTTGTTACACCAGATGCATGTATGATACCTGTTCTGGTGATGCACACAGTACATGCATAGCTGTTTGACAGCATTAATGCCATGGGTAACATTTGTGACAGTGTGGATTGTGCCATGTATATATGCCATGCACACCAGTCAACTAGACTGTATTGATCATAATATGACATACAGGTATAGCAGTGTCCCTCCTAATACCTCCATCAGATGTTACAGTGTCAGGACGGTGTGCATTATTGCCTTCACAGAGTGCAGACATTTCATTGTGCAGAATCCTCTGTGATCACTCTAAATCACATGTTATATCAGACACATGGGATTACAGGTGGTATTATTGTTATATTGTTCATGAGTGTGCGTGCTTCTTTCAGTGTTGTCCATGAGACTTAATCTGTGTCCCACTTGCTGGAGACCTCTGCTGAGACTACACTCATATTCAGGCAACTCAGTTTACACAGCTTCACAATATGCTCCGTACCCCAATTGTATATAACATCCCTGATCGATGTCCTCTGCATAGTTCATGTAAGGATGCTTATCTCACACAGACATCTTCCCCATTATGTCACCTTGTGTGACAGTCACATAATACATATTTTTGTTGTGCAGTCCCTACTGTGCCATATTGATATGTGATTGGTGTTCTTGCTACAGCTGTCTTCCATTGACATGCCCTCATCTGATGTACATTAGGTTTCTTCATCTGTCCTCTTTCCCTTTGTATATTCCTACAATTAATCTGTGTCCTTATTGAACACACACACTTCCTGAGTGTTTATTTTACATGGCAGTCCATGTACCCTTAAAGATTATTTACACAACATCAGGACAGAATGCCAGGAATGGAATTACACAATACTCTGCACTGTATACACTGTCCTGCACTGTATTTGGATGATATACATATCCTACCTCTCCATTATCTAGATTTTTGTACTATGTTCAGACTTTTGCCTTATATCTTTTTGTTTGTTCCTTATAAAATTTGTGGTTTTCTGCAATAATACTGGGATGTTCTCAGGACTGATGTCAGTAAATAATAGGTTCATAGATTAGTACTAGGCTAACTGCCCTTGTGGACCATTTTAAGCCTAGTCAATTATCCCATGTAAGAATCAAACCCTGTACCTTGTGTCTAAAAAGCAAACCTCTTAACCATTAGGCCACCCTCCCACACATTTGAGTTTCAGACTTCAAATCCTTCAGAAAATGTATCAACACAAACCTCTTGTTATTCTAGTACATTTTTAACATGAAAATATGTAGAATCTGCCTCTGTTTCTGGGTAATTATTCCCCCATTATGTTGGCCTTTGTCCAGATTTCTTGCACTAAGAGATTGGGAGATATGGAAACTTATACACGTTAGCCCTGATGATCATTGTGTCATTCCACACAAACATGGTAACTGACTGTGCTCTGCTGTAAAGAAGATTGTTATCTGTGTTGCTTAACATAGTTTCCTGCCCACCAACACTGTTGCCAGCCATAAACCTGTGCTTATTTGCATTTAAATGTGGGGCGTGGCATGAATATGTAGTTAGTACTGCTGCTCGCTGAACATCACCGCACGCACATGTAAACTCCATGTAGGCTTCTGTGAAACCTACATGGAGTCTACTGAATCCTAGTGTATATCTATCTCTAATCTATTTATCTATCTATCTGTCTGTCTATCTATCTATCTATCTATCTATCTATCTATCTATCTATCTATCTATCTGTCTATCTATGTCTGTCTATCTATCTATCTGTCTGTCTATGATTACCTTGTGTTTTGTCAAAGATAAAAAATGCTGAAGGTATAAAATGTCAAAAGCACAAAACATAAACAACAATTTTATGCAAAGGGCAACCCTCCTGTACTCCTGCACCCCTTGCTAATTATATATACCAACAGTGGGTAAAGGGCAAATTGCATTTTCAACATTTTGTGGCTTTGACATTTTGTAACTTTAAATTTTTTACCTTCCATGGAGCACAGGGGAACTACATATATATGTCAGCTTACTTTATTCTAACATCCTTTTTCTTCCTTTAGCTCATATACAAATAATTAGCAGTTAACAGATTTATTTTGAGAAGCATAAAGTATAACTGCTTATTTAACAATGTTAAATGAGCATGACATTAAATTAAACTCATTATAGGAACACATTTCTGTTGCTTACCTCCAAACACGCTGTTAGAAGATTTCAATCATGAATGCTAGGCTATAGCTAATTATGTTATTACAGGGGTCTTTTTCTGCAGCTGATCCTCTGACGTCTGAAGCTCATGCCTCACGTTGGATCACACAATTTCTTCCATTATCAAATGCTTTTTTAACACTGTGAAAATGTTTCTTAAACAAATGTTCATAATGCATATTTTCACTCTGATATTTCTTATTTATGACATTACAGTATGGAACTCTGTTCCAAATATGTTTGCCTTTTGCTTCTTGAAAGGCTTACTTGAAATATAGTTTCACCTTTGCTTATCATGAAGAACAAAAGCTTCATAAATAGAGATTAAAATGTCTAAACATACTCTAGTTTACATAACTTCATAAAAATCTCTACCTTTCTACCTCCTATCTGCAGGGCTTTATTCTACTTCTCAACTTATTTTTAAACTTATCTTGCTTTGTGATGCAGAGATGGAGCCCTGACTGCATCCCAGATGACAAGGATTTGAGTTGGGATCCTATCACTGGAGGAGGCAGGTAAGGAGAAGAGTAAAGGGACATGGATTGCTTATCTCTCCCTTGGTGGATGGAGAGGGTTGAGTACACTTAGAGACACACTGGGTAGGTACAGTTTTCCAGGTGAAGACTAGGGAAACCACCTCATGTGTTTTGGGGTTGGTGAGCAAGGCTACCTGAAGGCTACATCCCTTGCAGAAGTGAACAGATGCTATTTGTTGACAGCCCATTGCAAGACACCTTCATTCACATAGATGAATGTGCACAGGGATGTTACAAGCACAATATGAAAAATCCTCACAATACCCCTGATGCCTGGCTAAATGATAGCCCCTTTCAGCTGACTGTTATCTTTAGTGAAGATTGACAGAATGAGACATTTGAGTAATGCAGGGTGATGACTGGCAGGTAGTGAGGGTAAATGAAAAAAAAAACAACTTTTTTTTTAAACTTTCCAAGTAGTGATGATACTAGTTGTCTCAGATCAGATCTGTTTCTTTAGAAAATGTACCTGACTGCAGACTCATTCTGCATTATCTGGAAATAAGGGTGCCTAGATCATTTCACCTTTATTGATAAATTCATTGAAGTATTGTGTAGTGCACTGTGTATTTTATGCATGATCTTGGTTTACCTTCCCATACAGGTTTGACTATTTATGAAGGCAAAACTGCTTACTTTCACCATTCATCATTTTTTCAGCAGCAGTTGGGTTTCTATTACGGTGTTGAAGTTTTACAACTTTGAACACCATATGGTCGAACCCATATGTTTGAAGTTGTAAAACTTCAAAAACATTAAAAAAAAGGAAAAAAAGAAAAAACTTACTTGACTATTTTAAGCAGGGGGTGCAAGCCCCCCTGCAGCCCCCACACACCCCACTCTTTAAATATACCAACTCTGAGACCTAACTATAATGCAGTACAGTGCAGAAAGGGAAGATTTTCATTTACTACACTGTAGGGTGATCTTGGAGTTGGTATATTTAAAGAGCAGGGGGTGTTGGGGGTGCAGGGGGTTTCCCCACTGCTTAAAACAGTCAAGTAAGTTTTTTTTTTTCTTTTTTTCTTTATTTTTTTTAAGTATTTGAAGTTTTACAACTTTGAACATATGGGTTCGACCATATGGTGTTCAAAGTTGTAAAACGTCAGTCACGTAATAGGAACCCCAGCAGTCAACTATGATCCCAAGATGCAGTCAGACTGAGGAGTTAGCTTCTAGTGATTTTGCGATTGAAAGCAGCAACAAAGAAGATCTTCTGCTCTTTTAATCAGGGCTGGTATATTTTCCTCTGGACAAGGAGAGCCTGCATAGGACCCAGGTCATCTGATAATCAGGTGTTTCCTGAGGGAACCTCTATGAAAATGAAAACAAATATTATCAGCTTATCCTGATTTTGCAGTAGGACTTGAAATAAAATTTAAAACCATGCATAGGAGTTTGGGGATCTTTATGCAAAAGTTACATCAGTTGAAACTGCAGTTTAACCAATAAATGTCAACACGGCTCAGGGATTTCAGACTCTAGAGCAAGAATTACCCAGTAGCCCTGGTTTCAATTCCATCAGTCTACACTTGCAATGTACATCATTATACAGTAGACATGTTAGTTTAGAGAGGGCTTCTGAATCTTTTCTGGAGACATATATTTGCTGAGTGAACTTAGCAATTAACTGTGAAAATGCATATGTAACAATGAGAATATAATTTTCTAGAATACTACATTCATAATAAACCAACATTATGCACTTAATAGAGTTAGAAAATGAAGTCTTCACACTATTTTATTACGTAGTTTATTCAGCAGCAGAATAACATTTTAATGTGATCTTGTGTACGTAATGCATGCTGATCCAAATACAGCGATGTCACTGATCGCTAGTCATGCGTCATATTGCACAATATGTCCACTCTTACAATGTATCAAATCAACATGCACTAAATGTACCCACTCAAACCAAATCTTATGTCTACTTTCTCATAGATTTCTGATGCATTCTTAGGATTTCAGTGCGTGACTCCCCATTCTGCCTAGCCCATAAACTGTCCTATTATTGGATCTATTCTACTTGTCTGTATGCATTATGTTTTAAAGACTGTAATGCACTCTAAGCTTTGTATGTTGTAAATACTGTAATATTCAAAGCAAACGTCTTTCAGAAATATCATATTTACTATACAGTGCATTGCCCTTACACTCAAGTCTTCTCTGCAAGTGATTTTTGCAATGCTCCATGTAATATTGTCCGAGAAATGCACTTTTTATTATACAAGGTATAACTTTGCTGGCAATATGTAGATTGTATTACTTCAGTAATACAAATATGAGGAACACCAAGATCTAGCACCTGCTTTTGTCCCTTTAAAAATAAAACCTATTTCTGGTTAAGCTAAAAAATAACTTCAGAATGCTCACATAATTAGGTGGATGACTGTCAAGAAGTAAGCTGCATGATTTCAATGCATCTGACGCAAGTTCCTGACTTTGTTAAACTATAAGCGGATTCCCTGACTCAGTTAATTTTGCCAGAAGGACATGCTCTGCATTAAAACTAGTATGAACTCCTGGATGATGTTTGGTTCCAATTCCCTAAATATTAACTGTGCCTGTCCTGACTGTTAACTCTTTTGTGGAAGAGACTCTGCTAATCCTGCTGTGGTCTTTGGATTCCATTTATCATGGCAGGGCTGTCCAGCTTTTTTATTCCAACTGTGAGCACTCTGAGGAAATTCTGCTGGAATACCATAACTTGTGTTGGGTATCTCATTCAGTTATTCTTACTTAATGCACTATCTTTATTAATCTGGAGTGGATTTCTTTACTTTTTAATTTTTAAATTCCACAACTGTATCACTCTTATTTAAATATTTTCACCACCTTTAACACAGACAAGCCCCAGGATTCAGCAAACTTCCATGCAAGAATATTTTATTCTTGCATGGAAGAGATCGTTCCTGTGGAGCACAGCAGTGCGCCATGCATATGTATGAAGGAGCGCTGCCGTGCTCTAAAATGGACACGGTTCTGTGTGCGAGTGCAGGGGGTGTGTCCGAGAGCAGTGCTCTCACAATACACACACCCCCTGCACTTAAGAATTGCCATTCAGCAATTCAAAATAAAGTCTCCACGGACACTTTTGTGTCTGTGGAGAAAATAACAGACAGCCATACCACTCAACAGTACAAACTTTCGCAGAATGTCCAGATTTCTGCTTCATATTTTTGGTGTGCTCCTCCTAAAATCTGCACCTGTCTGACAAATAGCTGGGAATTGAAGTAATTAAATAGTGACAAATATTTGAGTTTAAGACTCCACATCCATCAGAAAATTCATGTTAATCCAAAGCCTGTCATTCTATCAATATTCTGTCTAATAGCAATATTTAAAATATATTCCGTAATTATTTTTTTTTTCCTGTGTGCAATAAAGTTTAAGCATAGCTGAGTGGGTGTGCCCGTCACGCAGTTATGCATAGCAGAGTTTAAACATCAAAAGAAGCTAAATAGAAATATACATAGGTATAAGAGAAACTAGAATAGTGTAGTGGTTAGAGTGTTCATCTAGTATACAATCAATCATGTTTTGAGCCCTACAGCAGTCCATGTATTTTCATATGTGAAACACAACTAAAATGTATTTTTCATAAATAGGTAGTGAACATTATTATGTATATGCTAACCAGGGTAATGTAGCAGCCCTAAACGTGAGGTGTCAAAGAAATGTAAAGTTTAAACAAGATTTAGCATAGCTAAGCAGATATGCGCACTGGTAAGCAGGGCTAAGCATCTACCCCTTTAAGCGATAGTTATCTTAGCTGAGCAGGTTTGCCCGGTGCTTAGCTTAGCTCAACAGTTTCAAAACTGTCCAATCATGGTAAAGGGCAGGAAATTAGCCCTATTTAAACCATGCAGGTGAGAATACAGCTCATAACCAGTTGTAGCCCCCCATTGCAGGTACTATGGCAGGTGTAGGTGACTGTGTGCGCTTTTGGGTGCAGCTCTGGGGCATTCGGGAGTCCAGGGTCATAGTTGGACTCCTCATTAAAGACCATGAAGGGCGACTGCTGCAGGACCAATACCAGGGCTCCCAATACAAAGCAGAGGCCTGGGACCAACTTGCCTGAGATCTCACCACTGCCACTGGCATTCCTCGGATTGGTGAGCAGGTCGGCACCACTTTGTTGACTTGAAGCAGAGGAAGAGGGACCTTTTGGACCAGTGGGTCCAAGATGCCCATGTGGGGAATGCTCCAGCCGTGTGTAAGTATTAGTCAAAATATGTGTTCTCCAAAGTCCAGCCTGTGTATGTGATGGATAGGTATACATAAATGTTTTCTCTTATCTCCTGTACAGCTGCAGATGAGAGGGCTGTGAAGTTGGAAGCCCACACCAGCAGGCTGCAAAGGTTGTGTCCCGAGGCTGGTAAGTAACAATCTACCTGGTATTATGTAGGGCAAATAAATAAAATGTAGTAGAATGTCACCTTGCAGTATTTAAAAACAGATATGGTTTTTAGTGACTGAAGAAGCCAGTAGGAGAGTAATACTGACATGCAGGTTATATATTAATAAAAGCATAATTACCTGTCAATAAAAGTGAAAACCCCAGACTGGTTGTGTTTACTCTGGTATTGTATGACTGGAAAGTTTCATGCACCTAGATCTGATATCAGAATAGTAATGTTGTATTAACCACTGTTTACCATACTGTGCTATGTCAAAAGGTATGTATAGGAATGTATATAAAAGAATGTTGTAATCCCAAGGTCAGATTGTACAACCAAGAGAGAATTAGAACAAAAAAAAAAACATTCAAAGAAGTGACAGCAGTTTCTCAATAGTTTGTTCTGATGAAACACAAACATGTTGTATTTTTAGCAGAAACAGCCACGGTACGAATCCCGGGAGTAAGCTGTATGCATAATTTCAAGTAGGATTTTGTAACTATGTGTAGAAACAGTCAGGTAGTGTCAACATAAATTCCCTACACAGCTCTTCTGGGTGAAAGAAGGTATAAAGCAGCTATAAGAAGCCTGTAGTGATACTGTGTCAAACAACCACAGTCCAACTCCAAGGCTCTAAATGACAGCAAGATAAGTACATGCACCAAGTGGTCTCCCTCAAGAAATGTTCAAAAGTGTCATACTGTCACAGCTACTGGTCCCTGCTACCAGCAACCAGGGTGATTCAATAGAAATTAAGGCAGAGTATGTCAGTAGCACTCACACACACACACAGTATGAGTGCACATATGTAACCCTGACTATGTGAATATGGGTAGAAACAGTCATGTAGTATTAACAAACATTCCCTACACAGGTCTTCCAGGTAAGAGCAAGTATAAAGTAGCTATAAAAATGCTGTAATTATACTGTGTACAAACATACCACTGCCCAAACAATGCCATAGTTGTTGCAATAATACCTGTAGAGTAATGAGTAGAGTAGAGTAGAGCAATGATCATTAAAGCTGTGACCACTGCGAGAATCTACATTTGTTAACTGAAATATCTCTCTCCCCTTCTTATCTTCACCAATAATCTAAACACATAAATGAATGGGTATGTTTTCCACCAAACCTACTGTTGGGACATGTGTCTTGTTATTCTACAAATGCTGAAATGTATTCCAATTATTGTTCCCTGTTCAGATACTATCATTGGTGGCCTGTTGCTATCAATGTAACCTACATACTGGTGTAATGCCCACTGTGGTTCCATATATGCATGTGTTCTCTTTGCTATGGAAATGTTCTAAATCTGTTGTTTTGGGTTGATGGGAATACTCATGCATGCTGTTATAACTAATCCTGGAATGTGTTTACCATTACTAACCAACATATGTTCTAAAACTGCAACACCATAACACATTAGAGAAGGGCGATTCCAGCAGATCTGCCTCTCCCGCCTCAACTGGTCATGGCACAGGGTCCCAGCATGTCTGGGCCCCACCCTAAGACCTCCTCGTCCGCTGGACCTGCACCACCTTTTGGTGAAACCGCCTCAGGGGATGGGGCTCATCCCCCCCCAGGTGCAGACATGGACAGGATCCCATCACCTGAAGCCAGGTCCAGGGTCTGGTTCATAGTGACCTCTGCAAGGAATCTGGATATCTGCTATGCCAGCTTGAGGGCAGCATGATGCAATTAGAGGGTCAGCCTGCCCCTCCTGCTCAGCCCCCAGCGCAGCCACCTCTGGGGCTGTGAAGGTGCACTGGTGACTGCCCATGGGTGAGGACCTCAGTCCCACTGTATCTGTTTGGAGGCTTGTGTGCTTCCAAATACCAAACACCCCTCCCGGTCCAAGGTGTTTACCCCCAACATGTGTCATATACCACCCCTGTACGCTGTCTTGTCTATCTTGTCTGTCTTTCAACACAGTCTACCTCCACAAATATACCTACTATCCTTCCCCAACATCCCACTCTCACCTTAAAAAAAAAGGGCAATCTGTTCCCCCCAAAAAATGTTGCCGCATACATAGCTGTCCTTTTCGCACATGTGTCCATTGGACACATGTAATCTTGTCTAATTGGCTTCAGAACACATTATTGTTGTCCTAACCCCTCTCTCTCTCAGGGGTTTGAGTGTCCAAATGTACCTCCAAATTCAGTATATATGCACAGCTGTTGCTGTAGGAGAAATGGACAGCTGTGGACCTTCCCTACATCCATCCTGCACATCCCTAGCTATCTTTCATATTGTTTTACCATCTTTGTGCCCCCTTTTTCACCACTTTCCTATCACTCTTTTTTCTTTTCTTTTAAAGAAATGAGAGCAGGGGTAAGCGGGAGTAAGCAGTAATAAGCGGGAGTAAGCATAGTTGCACTGTGCTAAGTGATGCCTACACAGATTAAGCACTTTTTAAGGCTGTCAGTATAGTTAACTGGAAGTTAACATTGCTTACTGCCACACAAACCCACTTATAACTGCTTAAAAGTGCGTTAATCACTCTGTATCCAACAGCCCTTGTTCTGCCCAGCAGCAAAATAAGCAGCCCTTGCAAGTCTTGAACCAGGAACCCTACACACCATAGCCACAGCAAGTTACCACTAAGCCATCTGAGCTATGAACATGCTGGAAGTTTATTCAAACATATCATGCAGCACAGTCATTCAACAGTAGAGAAAATGTGTATGCGTATATATATATACATATATATATATATATATATATATATATATATATATATATATATATATATATATATATCAGATCCACACTCTGAACCTTGCTTGTACTGCAACAAATCTGACAAAAGGCTGTATAAATGGGAGTGAAGGGGTCCAAACGAGGGACCTCTTTTAATTATTGCCCTTATCTCTTCCTCCCCAGCAAAACTGTTCTGCCTTGCAACAAAATAATAAGGCCTGCTAAGTCTTGAACCCAGGGCCCTGTATACTACAATTGAATCAATGTACCATCCCACCATCTGAGCCCTATAAAAGAGTGGTGACATTTCAAACATATCAGTTAGTAGAGTCATTCAACAGTAGGGAAGGAGTCTGTAGAATCAGCCAGGATCTCTACACATACATGTATATATGTATGGAGATGCATATTTGTGGATAAATCTATACATAATATATATATATATTATGCCATAAACAAACTCTACAACAGAAGGAAGAAGCTGTTACAAAAAAGAGTAAAATCCCCTGATTGCAGAAACTCCCTGGTCAGCCTCAATAAGAAGCTGAGATTCCTCATAAAATCCTCCAAAGCTAGTTATGAAAATAAAATTGCCACGGATCCTAAAGACAACCACAAAGCATTATATGGCTATGTCAAGAATCTCAATGACAAAACTAAGATCTGCTCTAACCTACAGCACAATGGCACTAGATATACAGAACCAACTGATATTGCCAACATCCTGGCAGATAAGCTCAGTGCAAACTTCACACCCCCCCTCACCCCCCAAAGGGCCCATCACTATACAGGAAGAATGCAAAACCCCTGTAATCATGGCTGCACAAGTAAGGAACACACTCTTCAAAGCCAAGAACACAACATCTATGGGACCTGACAACATCCCAGGGTGCGTTCTGCATGAACTACAGAACGAACTGGCACCCCACCTAAGTATCATATTCAATCATAGCCTCACTTCAGGCTTTGTGCTTACTGAATGGCACACAGTGATGGTTACCCCATTCCACAAAGGGGGCACCGATATGGACTTTGGGAACTTACACCACATTAGCCTGATGAGCCTGGTCTGCAAGGCCATGGAATGTATCATCTTAGAACTTATAAACAAGGACATAGGTAACCTCCAAACTCTGGATCCCACACAATTTGGGTTTGTAAAAGGTAGATCATGTCTCCTAAACCTGATTGACTTCTTTGAAGCAGTCACCAGGGCCGTGGACAAGGGTAAAGTGGTGCACACAGCCTATCATGACCTCACCAAGGCTTACTTCACAAATTGTTGTTGCAATAATACCTGTAGAGTAATGAGTAGAGTAGAGTAGAGCAATGATCATTAAAGCTGTGACCACTGCGAGAATCTACATTTGTTAACTGAAATATCTCTCTCCCCTTCTTATCTTCACCAATAATCTAAACACATAAATGAATGGGTATGTTTTCCACCAAACCTACTGTTGGGACATGTGTCTTGTTATTCTACAAATGCTGAAATGTATTCCAATTATTGTTCCCTGTTCAGATACTATCATTGGTGGCCTGTTGCTATCAATGTAACCTACATACTGGTGTAATGCCCACTGTGGTTCCATATATGCATGTGTTCTCTTTGCTATGGAAATGTTCTAAATCTGTTGTTTTGGGTTGATGGGAATACTCATGCATGCTGTTATAACTAATCCTGGAATGTGTTTACCATTACTAACCAACATATGTTCTAAAACTGCAACACCATAACACATTAGAGAAGGGCGATTCCAGCAGATCTGCCTCTCCCGCCTCAACTGGTCATGGCACAGGGTCCCAGCATGTCTGGGCCCCACCCTAAGACCTCCTCGTCCGCTGGACCTGCACCACCTTTGGTGAAACCGCCTCAGGGGATGGGGCTCATCCCCCCCCAGGTGCAGACATGGACAGGATCCCATCACCTGAAGCCAGGTCCAGGGTCTGGTTCATAGTGACCTCTGCAAGGAATCTGGATATCTGCTATGCCAGCTTGAGGGCAGCATGATGCAATTAGAGGGTCAGCCTGCCCCTCCTGCTCAGCCCCCAGCGCAGCCACCTCTGGGGCTGTGAAGGTGCACTGGTGACTGCCCATGGGTGAGGACCTCAGTCCCACTGTATCTGTTTGGAGGCTTGTGTGCTTCCAAATACCAAACACCCCGCCCGGTCCAAGGTGTTTACCCCCAACATGTGTCATATACCACCCCTGTACGCTGTCTTGTCTATCTTGTCTGTCTTTCAACACAGTCTACCTCCACAAATATACCTACTATCCTTCCCCAACATCCCACTCTCACCTTAAAAAAGGGCAATCTGTTCCCCTCAAAAAATGTAGCCCCATACATAGCTGTCCATTTTGCACATGTGTCCATTGGACACATGTAATCTTGTCTAATTGGCTTCAGAACACATTATTGTTGTCCTAACCCCTCTCTCTCTCAGGGGTTTGAGTGTCCAAATGTACCTCCAAATTCAGTATATATGCACAGCTGTTGCTGTAGGAGAAATGGACAGCTGTGGACCTTCCCTACATCCATCCTGCACATCCCTAGCTATCTTTCATATTGTTTTACCATCTTTGTGCCCCCTTTTTCACCACTTTCCTATCACTCTTTTTTCTTTTCTTTTAAAGAAATGAGAGCAGGGGTAAGCGGGAGTAAGCAGTAATAAGCGGGAGTAAGCATAGTTGCACTGTGCTAAGTGATGCCTACACAGATTAAGCACTTTTTAAGGCTGTCAGTATAGTTAACTGGAAGTTAACATTGCTTACTGCCACACAAACCCACTTATAACTGCTTAAAAGTGCGTTAATCACTCTGTATCCAACAGCCCTTGTTCTGCCCAGCAGCAAAATAAGCAGCCCTTGCAAGTCTTGAACCAGGAACCCTACACACCATAGCCACAGCAAGTTACCACTAAGCCATCTGAGCTATGAACATGCTGGAAGTTTATTCAAACATATCATGCAGCACACTCATTCAACCGTAGAGAAATGTATGTATATATATATACATATATATATATATATATATATATATATATATATATATATATATATATATATATATCAGATCCACACTCTGAACCTTGCTTGTACTGCAACAAATCTGACAAAAGGCTGTATAAATGGGAGTGAAGGGGTCCAAACGAGGGACCTCTTTTAATTATTGCCCTTATCTCTTCCTCCCCAGCAAAACTGTTCTGCCTTGCAACAAAATAATAAGGCCTGCTAAGTCTTGAACCCAGGGCCCTGTATACTACAATTGAATCAATGTACCATCCCACCATCTGAGCCCTATAAAAGAGTGGTGACATTTCAAACATATCAGTTAGTAGAGTCATTCAACAGTAGGGAAGGAGTCTGTAGAATCAGCCAGGATCTCTACACATACATGTATATATGTATGGAGATGCATATTTGTGGATAAATCTATACATAATATATATATATATTATGCCATAAACAAACTCTACAACAGAAGGAAGAAGCTGTTACAAAAAGAGTAAAATCCCCTGATTGCAGAAACTCCCTGGTCAGCCTCAATAAGAAGCTGAGATTCCTCATAAAATCCTCCAAAGCTAGTTATGAAAATAAAATTGCCACGGATCCTAAAGACAACCACAAAGCATTATATGGCTATGTCAAGAATCTCAATGACAAAACTAAGATCTGCTCTAACCTACAGCACAATGGCACTAGATATACAGAACCAACTGATATTGCCAACATCCTGGCAGATAAGCTCAGTGCAAACTTCACACCCCCCCTCACCCCCCAAAGGGCCCATCACTATACAGGAAGAATGCAAAACCCCTGTAATCATGGCTGCACAAGTAAGGAACACACTCTTCAAAGCCAAGAACACAACATCTATGGGACCTGACAACATCCCAGGGTGCGTTCTGCATGAACTACAGAGCGAACTGGCACCCCACCTAAGTATCATATTCAATCATAGCCTCACTTCAGGCTTTGTGCTTACTGAATGGCACACAGTGATGGTTACCCCATTCCACAAAGGGGGCACCGATATGGACTTTGGGAACTTACACCACATTAGCCTGATGAGCCTGGTCTGCAAGGCCATGGAATGTATCATCTTAGAACTTATAAACAAGGACATAGGTAACCTCCAAACTCTGGATCCCACACAATTTGGGTTTGTAAAAGGTAGATCATGTCTCCTAAACCTGATTGACTTCTTTGAAGCAGTCACCAGGGCCGTGGACAAGGGTAAAGTGGTGCACACAGCCTATCATGACCTCACCAAGGCTTTTGACACCATCTCCCACTCTGGAGTTATAGATAAGCTCACTAGACTGGGCATAAATCCCTATGTCACAAGATGGATGGCTAACTGGCTCACTGACAGAATCTACACAGTGAAAGAAGCCAACTCCAAATCCAACTTCAGACCAGTGACAAGTGGAGTACCACATGGCTCAGTCCTGGGTCCTCTCCTGTTTGGCATCTACTTCTCAGAAGTCCAGGCTAATACATCAGGTCTTTGGCTAACAAAGTTCACAGATGACTTCAAACTAGGTCCCATAATAGAATTGCCTAATAATGTGGACATTCTACAAAGGGGCCTCACTGAGACTGATGCTTGGTGTCAAAGTCATGGCCTCAAGCTCAATGCCAGGAAGTGCATTGTCATCCCCTTTGGGAAAAAAACATTGTACACATTAACTACCACATAGGCAGTAGCCTACTAAACACCAAAAGTGTGATAAGAGACCTTGGGACACAGGTGGAAAGTAGTCACTCCTTTAATAATCACATCATCACAGTAGTCAGGAAATCATTCTACGTGTGCACACCTCATCACAAAGGGGTTCACCTCCAGAAAAAAAGAGGTCATTGTTCCTCTCTACTCATTCCTCATCAGACCAATTATAGAGTACAATGTCCCTTTAGGCATGTATCTTGCAAGACATCTACAACAACTAGAAAGGCCACAGAAATACCTGACTAAGAGGATTACTGGCCTCAAACAGATGCCATATGCAGACGGTCTGAAAAAACTCCAGCTCTACTCATTCGCTTATCGCCTACTAAGAGGCGACCTCTGCCTAACATACAAAGCCATGTCAAACCCAGATCTGTTGGACATGCTACACTTAAAGAAACCCCAATCCCTCCAAGCCACATGCTCCAGGGACCTAAACTTGCCACCACAATAAACAGAACATGATGGAGGGATAGATTCCTGTCTCAGAGACTTCCCATAATCTGGAACAGACTACCTATTCATGTCAAGCAATGCTTCTCATTAGCCCTCTTTAAGAAAAATCTCAACAATTGGATGGGAAATAGGAAATTCATCCTGGGGAACACTTCTGTGGCTCTGCTAGACAGGGGAACAGGAAAATAACTATCTTGGGTGGCAAAAGCCAGGGAACTTTTTTGGCTAAGCTTATATAGGCCCCAGGGCTGGTAGCATAGTACCTACCTATGAACCTATAAACCTATATATATATATATATCTCCATATTTATATCCACATATATGCATAGATGGGTCTACCTGATTACGCTAAAAGCTGAGAAGAACAACAACGAGATAACCAACACCGGAAGATCGACAATGGAGAAGACCGACAGTTGAAAATCCCGATGCTGAGAATACCGAAATGTTAAGGTAAGTGTGCATAGGGACGGACGTTAGGGTCAGGGTGCGGGTAAGGTAAGTGTGCGATAGTGACGGACTTTAGGTTTAGGGGCGGATTAAGTGAGATAAGGTTAGGGTGCGGGTGAGGTAAGTGTGTAATAGTGATGGACTTTAGGGTTAGGGGTGGATTAAGTGAGTTAGGGTTAGGGTGTGGGTAAGGTAAGGTAAGTGTGCGATAGTGACAGACTTAAGGGTTAGGGGTGGATTAAGTGAGTTAGGGTTAGGGTGCGGGTAAGGTAATTGTGTGATAGTGATGGACCTTAGGGTTAGGGTTTGTGTTAAGGTTAGTGGATAGATAGTTGTGTATGTAAGGTTTAGTGTAGGTTTGTAAGGTTTTTGGTGTGCTTGTGTTGTGTGTGTGTTTTTCGGAAAAGGTATTTGTTTTGTTGATTGGCAGGATTGTGGTTTGTCGGGCATGTGAAGTTTCGTGTTTTTGAACTTTCGATTTTGTGGTGTCAGTTATTTCGTTGTCAGTGTTTTGGCATGTCGGCGTTATCAGGTAGACCCACATAGATACATATATATATATATATATATATATATATATATATATATATATATATATATATATATATATATATATATATATACATATAAAGGTGAATGCATGCATCTATATATATATATATATATATATATATATATATATATATATATATATATATATATATATATATATATATATATATATATATATATATATAGATATATATACATATATATATATATATATATATATATATATGTATATGTATACATAAATATACAGAAAAATATGACAGCTGCAAACACATGCAAGCAGAGGTTCATGCTGCTGCAGACTAGAAGTATAAATTGGAAAATGCACTCACTGGAAGTATTCCTTAAAATGGGGAACAATGACATCTGTGCTGTAACAGAGACCTGGTTAAAGGCAGTAGGAAGCACCCCTGCACTACCAGCCTATAACTCATTCCACAACCTTTGGCTGCAGAACCTGGACTGAAGCTCAAAATGTGGTGGTATTTTCATATTCATTAAGGATGCACACACCTCCAAAGTTGTAGACCAACATTATGAATTATAGCTATCATTGGGTAAGACAGTGGTTCAGGTTGTAGCTGGTATAGGTTCATAGGTTCATAGGTTGGTACTAAGCTATCAGCCCTAGGGCCTATACAAGCCTAGCCATAACAATTCCCTGGCTATTTCTTCCCACAGTATTTACTTCCCTGGACCCCTGTCTAGCAGGGCAACTGACGTGATCCCCAGGGTGAATTTCCTATCTCCCATCCAATCATCAAGATTCCTTTTGAAGAGGACCAAAGAGGTGCTCTGCTTTACATGTATGGGCAGTCTATTCCAGAGTCTGGGGAGTCTCTTGATCAGGAACTTATCCCTCCAGCATGTTTTGTTCATTGTGATGATAAGGTTTAGATCCCTGGAGCATGTGGCTCTGAGGAATTGGGATTTTTTTTAAGTGGAGCATGTCCAACAGCTCTGGGTTTGACATGGCCTTGTATGTTAAGCAGAGGTCACCTCTGAATAGACGATATATGACAAAGTATAGCTGGAGTTTTTTTAGATGGTCAGCATAGGGCATCTGTTTCAGGCCTGGGATTCTTTTAGTGAGGTATTTCTGTGGCCTTTCCAGTTGTTGCAGCTAAAATCCTACAAACTCTTTTTTTTTTCTTAATAACACCTTCACATGTTTTCTTTTTTTTTCTTAACTGCGGATTTTTTGTGTATTAACTATAACCCAAAATTATTTCACACTCCCTTTATGCTACTTATTTTTTTTTATCTCAGGTATACCTTTATGTGTACACATTTTGTGAGGATCTAAACTATGAAAATTCTACTCTATGTACAGCTGTTTTTTATTTGTAATCTTCCTGCTCATTTATCTTTACTTTAAACATCTTTTCTTTCTTTGTTCTATGTGGAGCTTTTCTCCCCGAGCCTCTGCTGAAAATGAACATCCCGTCCAGTCAGTCTTTCCCGGTAATCAAATGTAAACACAAAATAAATAAATAAAATAAAATGTCTTGAGAGGTACATTCCAAACAGGGCGCTGTATTCTATAATGGGTCTAATGAGGGATGGGCACAGTGGGACAATGACCTACTTTTTTCTGGATGAAAAGCCATTAGTGATGAGGTGTGCCACATAGAAGGATTTCCTGACTGTTGTGGCGATATGGTTATCGAAGGTGAGACTACTGTCCACCTGTGTCCCTAAGTCTCTTATCACACTTTCAGTGTTTAGTGTACTGCCACCTATGTGATAATTCACAGGTACATATTTTTTCCTAAAGGGAATAACTATACATTTCTTGGCAATGAGCTTGAGCCCATGGCTTTGGGACCAAGCATCTGTTTCTGTAAGGCTCTTTTGTAGAGTATCCACATCATTTGGGGATTCAATAATGGCTCCCAGTTTGCAGTCATCTGCGAACTTTGTTAGCCAGAGTCCCTTAGTGTTGGCCTGTACTTCAGAGACGTAGATGCCAAACAAGAGCGGTCCCAAGACTGAACCCTGAGACACTCCACTTGTCACTTGTCTGGAGCTGGATTTGGAGTTGGCTACTTTTACAGTGTGGGTTCTGTCAGTAAGCCAGTTGGCAACTCATTGAGTGACATAGGACTTGATGCCCAGTTTAGTAAGTTTATCTATGATTCCAGAGTGGGGGATTGTGTCAAAGGCCTTGGTGAGGTCCAGATAGGCTGTGTGGACTGCGTTACCCTCGTCCACAGCTCTGGAGACTGATTCAAAAAAGTCAATCAGGTTCAGAAGACAAGATTGGCCCTTCACAAATCCAAACTGTGTGGGGTCCAGTGTTTGAAAGTTGTCAACATCTTTCCATGATAATACATTCCATGGCCTTGCAGATCAGGCTTGCCAGACTGATGGAGAGGTAGTTCCCAGGATCCAAGGTGGATCCCCCCTTGTGGAGTGGGATAACTGTAGCTGCACACCACTCAGTGGGCATGAAGCCTGAGGTGAGGCTATGATTAAACATGACACTTAGGTGAGGTGCCAATTAATTTTGTAGTTCATGTCATACACAGCCCGGGATGTTGTCTGGTCCCATGGATGCTGTATTCTTAGCTTTGGAGAGTTTGGTTTTTGCCTGTGTGGTCATTATTACTGGAATTTGGCAATCTTTGGTATTGAGATGGGCCCTTTAGGGGGTGAGAGGGGGTGAAGTTGGCACTGAATCGATCTGCTAGGATATTGGCAATATCCTTGGGATCAGTATATTTAATGCCATTCTGTTGAAACTCAGAGCAGATCTGAGCATTGTCATTTAGATTCTTGACATAGCTATAGAATTCCTTGTGATTATCTTTGGAATCTTTGGCAATTTTATTTTCGTAAATAGCTTTGGAGGATTTTATGAGGGATATCAGCTTTTTACTGAGGCTGGTAAGGGAGTTTTTTGCATCCTGGGATTTTCCTCTTTTCTGCAACAGTTTCTTCCATTTGTTGTAAAGTTTGTTTATGGCAGGGGCCACTGAATTGGCTTCCTTTTTTTGGAGGAGAGCATCTTGGTTCTATTTGGGATGGCACGATTCATGCACAAGTGGATGTGCTCGTACAGTGCCTTAGTGTAGACTTCAGCACTAAGGACTAGGACTAAGTCCCCAAACATTTCCCAAGGCTCACACTCCATATCCCTAAACACCGTGGAGAATATTAATGTCCACCCTAACACTCTCATACTGGTTGACTTCAACTACCCTACCGTTAACTGGGAAAGCTACTCATGTACTGATGCACATGCCCATCACATCGACCTGGTCCTTCCTAACATGGGCAACTGTTGCTCTACACCAATAGTCAACTCCCCCCTTTTATATCTGAACACAAATTAATCATCTTTGGAAATTCACAGCCATCCCACCCCCCTGCATAGGTAACTACCAAGAAAAGCCTTTCCAAAGCTAACTATGGCCTCCTAAAAACAGAGTTGGCTAACCTCATGCCAGCCATGCAAATGGAGACTAGTTGCATGACAGCTGAATCAAACAACAAAGCACTATGAACACGTACACAAATGCATGGATACCACCATACCCAATACAACCAGGAACCTTACTTCCAAAAAAAGGAAGCTGATCTGGTGGTCCCCTGCCACAAAGAAATTGTACAACAGGGGGAGGGAACCGATATGGAATAAGGTGAAGTCCCAAGACTGGAAATAAACTCTTATCAGCCTCAATTAAAAGTTGAGATCCTTCATCAAATACCACAAAGTTAGCTATGAGAACAGAATTGGATCACATAGTAAAGACAACCACAGGGCCTCATACAGTTATGTAAGGAATCTCCATGGCAATACCAAGGTTTCTTCTGAGCTACTAGACAATGGTACCTCCCAGACTGAGCCAACAAATAATGCCAATATACTAGCTGACATCTTGAGTGCAAACTTTGCCCCTCTCCCCCCCAAAGGACCAATCACAATACCAGTACACTGTCAGGCACACAATATTACTGCAGCACAGGTTAAAATACAGCTTCTATGGGGCCTGACAATATCCCTGGCTGTGTTTTACATGGACTACAGAGTGACCTGGCACCTCACCTGTGTGCCCTGTTCAAGCACAGCCTCACCTCAGGCTTTGCCCCTAATGAATTGTGCACTGTTGCAGTCAGCCCTCTCAACAAACGAGGTGTGACTACAGACTCTCGGAAATACCGCCCCAGCTGCCTGACAAGACCGTTATTCAAAGCTATGGAATGCATCATCATGCACCTAAGAAACAGGGATAAGCAAATCTGCAGACTCAGGATCACACACAGTTTACTTTTGTGAAGGGTAGGTCATACCTGCTCATTCAACCTGGTAAACTTCTTGGCATCAGTCACCTGAGCTGTAGATGAAGGCAAGGTGGCACATACAGCCTACCTTCATCTGGCCAAAGCCTTTAATAATGTTCCCCACTCAGGAATCATGCAATAACTCACTAAGCTAGGCATCAAGCCCTATATCACTAGGTGGGAGCAGAGACACAAACCCAGGGGTAAATTGAACATACTGCTGTCATACATTAAGGCAGTTGTAGATGTTACTGGGTTTGTTGTGACATCCTTTATGAGGAATATGACATTGGTAATACCAATAGATGTGAGTATTTATTGACTGCATTCCCCAGAGTCCATGACTGATTTAGCAAGGATACCAACTGTTTGGGGAACAGACAAAACATAGCAGGCAGACATGTGATCAGTCTGTGAACGGCATGCCAGTAGAGAGGTATGTCAGAGACATATCACTGTGAGTCATGACATCACTCACTAAATGCACAAAACCTGTCAATCTATCAATCCACTATGTGTATAACAGCACTGATGACATAGAATCTGTTCACAAATCTGGGGATATGTCCCCCATGTTAGTTGGCTGTCTTCACATGTTTTGTCCTGTAATGTATTGCCACCTACTCTATGTGAATCTGTAGGTCACCACCTCTGTAATGTCCCTCACACAGTCAAGGAAAAGGAGCAAGTCCAACATTAAGGAATGTCCCATATGTTGGAACTAGTAGCAGTGTCCAGGCTTACAGCACATTACAATGTGGGCACCTACACAGTGGTATGGGCGTAGCAATACCCGACATCTGCACATCTGTACAGAGGACAAACAGAAAGTAGATACCCTTCAGGTTATGCATTAGGATGAATGTTTTGAAAGATAGATGTCTGAAACTGAAAGGTATGCCATTACTACATGACAGCAGTCTTCAATGACATGTCCTAAAAACATAGTAGTCTATAGTTAATATCAACATATCAGATCAATATCCAATAGGAGATACATAAAAACATACAGCTCAAACACCAAGAACAAGATAGTCAATACTCAAGAGTCCAGCTTTGCATGCAGGGGTGTATGGTTCCAGTACTACAATCTACAATTTACTCTTACTTGGAAAAGCTCTGTTAAAAGTAGTAATGTAATGATACAATATGAGTTAAAATATATTTGTTAACCAGTGTACTGTAGCTGTTGTAACACGCAAATGTGACGGCATATACCATAGGATACTACTCAAGTATGAAACAAATACAAAGAGAAAACATTGTGGTACTACCCATGTATACTCAAGTATCCCATACAGTATACTCACACCCTTTGCTATTGTAATGTCAGCACATAGAAGCATGTTATGTACATGGAATTAAATACACTTATTAAAGATGTTATTACCCTGCTATTTTATCAGACTGGACTGTGATCTGTGTTTTTTAGGGCTGAGCTATATTAGCAGGTGTAAGCATTGATTAAATGTAAAAGTTAAGCAAATTCACTGATAAGCAAAGCCTACACGATGTAAGCGCCAATTCATTTAACACCGCTCACTGTCACACACACCCACAGAAATATGCTTTAAACTGCTCAAAACAGCCTTAATCCCTCTGTATCCAACAGTCCTTGTTCTGCCTAACAACAAAATAAACATCCCTTGCAGGTCTTGAACCCAGGACCCTACACACCATAGCCTATGCAATTTACCAGTAAACCACTTCAGCTGCATGGTTTGAGGATGTTTCCTCAAACAAACCCTTCTTTACAGCCAGTTTACAATAAAGAAGAGACACTGTGCAATTAGGAAGGATTGGTATCTATAAATATATATCTGAATAGAAACGTACAAAGAGAGAGAGAGAGAGAGAGAGAGATGTAGGGAGATTTGTATATGTCTACAACAATATATAGATATATTACCAATAAATACTGAAGTGTACATATATATATATATATATATATATATATATATATATATATATATATATATATGTGTGTGTGTGTGTATGTATACAAATATATATATATATATATATATATATATATATATAAATGTGTATGTATACAAATATTTATATATATATATATATATATATATATATATATATATATATATATATATATATATATACATATGTGTATATATATATATATATATATATATATATATATATATATACACACACACACACACACACACACACATATATATATATATATATATATATATAGACACACACATGTAAATATATATATATATGTATATATATATATACATATGCATATATACAAACATATATATATATATATATATATATATATATATATATATATACACACACACACACACACACACACACACACACACACACACACACACACACACACACACACACACACACACACACACACACACATATATATAGTATACACACACTAGAATATATATATATATATATATAAATATATATATATATATATATGTAAATATAGACACACACAGGCACACACATACACACACACACACACACACACACACACACACACACACACACACACACATATATATATATATATATATATAAACACACACATACAAACATATATATATATATATATATATATATATATATATATATATATATATATATATATGTCCGATAATGCTAATACAAACATATGCTGCTATTAGACCAACCACAACTGGGGCAGCATGCACAGTTGGATACAAAAGCAGCCATGACACTTACAACTGCCCCCCCCCCCACAGTCCACATAAATAAGTGAACAGAACCCTGCTACAAAATCATGATAGGGCATACACAATGACCAGGCATACAACAACCTCTTAGCAAAACAAACACAATGTCTGAACATAGCAAAGAAAAATACAACCAGCCAGTAATTCACACATGTTTATTATACTCTGAGGTCTTGGCCAAAGCCTTCAAGGAGTAAAACATTACCTGAAATACATGCCTTAATCACAAGAAACAATTAACACCTAATTACATAATTGAATACACAGCCTCCAATTACACTCCTCATTTAACTGCCTATGGCATAAAGTGTCCCAGTTAATATTAATACATTGAGTCTGTACATAACTATTGTCCTTTTATGAATGTTTCATCGAACTGAGGAACAGACTTTTTCAGAAACAGTACCTTGGGACCCACTACTGTCCCCATGGTGAGATTTATTCAAATGTACAGCTATAGAACTGTTATATTTCTTATCGGTATTATGTCTTACATGTTCTAACAGCCTAGCTTTTAAAACATGTGTTACTGTCCCCCACATAAAATATGTTACAAGACCATCTAAGAGCATTCTATATACATCAACCTCTTGACTGTACTGACTTCATTTCCCAGCCTTTCCCCTCAGCAGGAATTACAGAACTAAATAATGATAGACCAGTATACCTATCAACCTACTACTGTATGACATCTAAACAAAGCCTCAAAAACTAGTTGCAAACCAATCAAACCGGAAAAACACAAAAGAGGAACCTTGTTTGCAGTCAAAAACGCCACCGAGTCACAAAGCTTCTTAACGCTTTTATTTAGAACAAACCAAAAGAGCGTTTTCACCACGGACCACCGTGGCTTCTTCAGAGACACAAGTTCAAACCAAAAACACTCCATTTGAAAATACTAAATCAGGAAGTGACACATTCCTGTTTCCTGTTACCGACAGGCTGTGTTTAAAAACACATGCAAAATATTTAAAATTGAAAACATCTAAAATTTAAAATCATTTTAAAATAGCAGAAAATAAATTCACTTGTATGGATAAAATCTCAACCACTTAGCCAAAATATGGATGACAGTGAAAAGTTGTCGTTAATATTTACAACATACTACCATATAAAATATATGAATGAATGTGTAAAATATATATTCAATTAAACATGGAAAGCATGAAAAATACAATGTGTAAAATATATGTACAACACGTGTCTACTCATTACAGGCTTGATTTAGATCGTTTTGTTTATATGATTGCCATGCACGACTAGGAAAGAACTACCCACTGCCCTTCAAACATGCGTGCATCCTAAATGATTCTGCACGTAAATATCGGTTATGTCTTCCTAAAGGGTCGTCTATAAACTATGTGGAAAACCTAATCATTTAGGATGCACGCATGTTTGAAGGGCAGTGGGTAGTTCTTTCCTAGTCGTGCATGGCAATCATATAAACAAAACGATCTAAATCAAGCCTGTAATGAGTAGACACGTGTTGTACATATATTTTACACATTGTATTTTTCATGCTTTCCATGTTTAATTGAATATATATTTTACACATTCATTCATATATTTTATATGGTAGTATGTTGTAAATATTAACGACAACTTTTCACTGTCATCCATATTTTGCCTAAGTGGTTGAGATTTTATCCATACAAGTGAATTTATTTTCTGCTATTTTAAAATGATTTTAAATTTTAGATGTTTTCAATTTTAAATATTTTGCATGTGTTTTTAAACACAGCCTGTCGGTAACAGGAAACAGGAATGTGTCACTTCCTGATTTAGTATTTTCAAATGGAGTGTTTTTGGTTTGAACTTGTGTCTCTGAAGAAGCCACGGTGGTCCGTGGCGAAAACGCTCTTTTGGTTTGTTCTAAATAAAAGCGTTAAGAAGCTTTGTGACTCGGTGGCGTTTTTGACTGCAAACAAGGTTCCTCTTTTGTGTTCATCTAAACAAAGCCTGACATAATTGGTGGACAGAGGCCCAAATACACGGCCATACTTGAAATATTGCTTTTATACACTGAGAAAGTTGCTGCTGTTACAGGGTTTGTTGTAACATATCTTTACTTAGGGATACGAAGTCAGAAAAACAAATGGATGTTACCATTTATATAATCCAATCACCAGAGTATGCTACTGATTTGCCAAGGACAACACCTGCCTGGAGAACAGCCCATACATAACAGGGTAACCTGTAGCCATTATGTGGATGGCCCTACAGTTGAGCGCTATGCAGAGACAGAACTTTGTCAGACTGAAACCCATGCAGAAGTAGCATGTGCAGACAAACCCTGTTAAACTTGCAGTATTCCAAACATATAACAGCAATACTCACATTCTGCCCCTAAGTCTTGAACCTTCTCCACCATTTAGTTGGCTTGTCACCACAAGTCTTGTTGTAAGAGCTGCCACTTATTCAAACAAGCTCTATCCATGTACTGCACAGAGAGACAGTGAGAGAGAGAGAGAGAGAGAGAGAGAGAGAGAGAGAGAGAGATAACAAAAGAAACATAAAGTGGAAAAGAGAAGACAGAAAAAAGGTAAGTGGAAGATGTAAGCAATTAATTGAATTTGTACTTGGTCTGTAATAATGGAGAATATGATTTCGAGGAATATATGTCCCTACAAAACTTGCTGTACTAATGTCCTGCTAAACATCTGCTATGGCCATAGCATCTGGTCCTCTCTGGCAGTGGGAGATATCACAGACATACCTCTCAACTGTATAGATCTTTACTGAATGTCCATATTTTTCCATCATATATTTTTTCAGTTACTCCTGAAATCTGTAATTTTCTGGCAAATAGCTGAGGATTGAAGTGACCAAGTAATGACAAACACTTGAGTTTAAGACTCCACATCCTTAAGAATATTCGCTGTAATGCAAAATGTATCATTCTATGAACTTCCTGTGTTTGTAACAGGAATATTTAAAGTCTCTCCCTATTTATCCCACCATCATTTTAGGCTTTGTCCAGATGTGATGCTCTGAGAGGTTGTGAGGTAGGATTTCAGCTCACGAGGCTGACCCACCCTGGGAAAGGACAGCTCATATATGACATCTGCAGGGGTGTCTGTAAAACAGTTGTGACTGTGCCACTACAAGGTCAGTTAATGGGATGTATTCCATATCCATGTTACCTGCGATTATGAGTATGACACACGTTTGCCTTGTAAAGGTAAGAGACCTATAGAGGGCATGTGCATAGTAAAGTACTGTTGCAGACATGTGTGTTGAACTGCATGCAATATACTGAATTAGTAACATTCAACTGTACAGTGTTCTGCTGGACAATAAGCACATTTGTGACTGATATATGTAGTCACATACACATATGCCTGTGTTATATCAACCAAACCATTGGCAGGTGTGTGAGCAATGACATTGTAACATAATAGCCTACTTATGACTGTTGGACATCGTCCAGCTTATCACAGTGATGTCAAACCATACTGTGCAATCAAAGTACTAATGTATGATGCAGCTGTATTAATACAGTATCAATACTGATGTCCCTTTTGACACCCATTTATATGTGCCATTGTCCAGGTGTACTGCTGTAATAGGTTGAGAAGTATGAATGAGCAGCAAGAATGTAAATACAGTGTGCCATATTAACATACAACAGAAATGTATACCAGGTATCCTTTGAGCATGTGTATGTATGCATATGTTCAGCTGGAAGGCACAAAATTAATCACATGGGTTTCAAGCATTCAGGTTCATAGGTTGTGCATGTTGCACATGTGTGTAATATTAGCGTCAGTGGATACAACAGACATAAATGTGTACAGCTACTTGTTGTTGTATTGTCATGACACTGATATGGGTACTAGAGTAGGCATGATTATCAGGTATTAATCAGCAAGTGTCCAGCTGTGTTATGACCCTCTATCCATGCCTACCACTACCAGCTATATCAACATCAATATACAGTAGATATCACAAGTGTACACACCCATGTTGAAATGCCAGGTATGTGTGCTGTATGAAAATCAGACCACAGAAGATCATTTCATAATGTTTCTCATTTTAAATGTGACCCCCTAATCTGAACAATTCCATTGAAATACAAGCAAAGGTGTTTCTAGGTAGGTGAGCAACTATTGCCAAGTGAAGATGTGCCATGGTGTTAGAGTCCAGACTAAGACAGATGAATGTTGTAACCATCTCAAGAGATATATCAGTTTAAGGGTGTGCACACTCAGTCAACTGGCTTATTGTACTGAGGTTTTCAAATGCACAGAGGTGCACATCTATGGTGAAGACAGGACATTGTGTATTATTGCAGTTAGTACTGTAGATGTGCAGACATGCTGCACCCATCCTGTACCAAGGCCACATGTAAATCTGCTGACAATAACTCCTTCTCACAATTACCTAGGACCCTCTGGTCTGCATATGGGGCAGCAGCCTGAACCTGGTGAGTATGACATTGTTTTGTTGTTGCCTGACAATACCCCAGGCATGTGATGCACATGCAATTTACCATGCACACAACCATCATTAAAGCTATATTGCTTTATGTAATAGCTATATTGCTTGTTGGACATGTTCACTTGTGCTGGGGTTAACTGTATTGCATCACAATGGTCACCGCTGGGGCCTAACTGATGTGAACTCAACAATCCTGTAGCATACCTCACAACTTGTCAGTGCAAGATGTCTGGACAGAGGCCAGCAAAATGGGCTGGGCAAATAGCCTAAGGTAGCATCATGCTTGACACATTAGTGTTATACAGTGGACATAAATTGTGAATGCAACCCTCTTAAGATGCAAGGTGTTCCTGTTTCATACTAATTAGGACCACAATATGACAGTCCATAACTCATCCAGCCTGCAATGTGAACCATAACAGGGACAGTTCACTTATAAAACCATGCATCTGGACCCATGTATTGCACCTACAAGGCTGGCCACATGTGAGGGTGGCAGACATCATATCAGCATGATGTTTCAGTCAGGTATGATATGTCATGCTGCCATATGTGTCAGTACACTCACTGTGGCCTATTTGGCTATAATATCACATACATGGGCATTGCTAAGGCACACAGACCACTTCCGACCATGTATAGGTTGCAAACATATGGATATGCCAGACACATCTGTACAGAAAACTGTACAATGGTTTAACCTGCTGCATGTGAAGCAGATGCTGCTACCACACTATATAAAGTAATGGCAGCGGGAGGTGGTCACCAGCTGTGTATGGTATATGCCACACAAGATATGATCCTCACACACACACTTGCCAGCATTAGGATTAGAACTCCTGCCTATCCAGGTATTCCTACAATAGGGATACATAGTTATCAGACGTGCCACTGAGCTTACACATTTCCAACTTTTCCAAAGGTACATCTAAGGTGGATGACATCAACAGGACAACTAAATTGGAGTGAAGGGAAGTGTGAAGGGGAGTACACAGGTCAAACATGATATAAGTCAGACCGTACATTATTTACACACACTTGCCAGTTTTGGGATTAGAACTCTTGCCTATCTACGTATGTCCACTATAGTGGTTACACTGTTACCATGCACACTACTGAGCTTACTGAACTTTCATCTGGCCAAAGCTGCTGGTAATTGCACAGCTGTGGTAAAGTATTACAGGTGGCAGACAGTCTGCCTTCTGTTCCACCCGTACATCATGCTAGTTCTTCCTGTCTTGCACTTCAACTAGAATTATGGCTTGACACTTCACCAGGTTATTGTATCAAGAAGTGTGGCACACCTAGGAGCTGTCAGCAGTACTCGTTCATCACCGATGTAACCTCACTATTTACTATGTCCACCCCTCCTATCATGTTTGTAGGGCAGTTATCTGCTCTTTCACCCATTAACCTGGAGCACTTGTCCATTCTGAGGCACTGTTGCAACTGCCTCATGTACACAGACAACCCTCCCCTCTAAACTCCAAACACTCAGACCTGTGAAGGTCACCCATATATCACCCAATGTGGACATATGCACTCACCAGCAAAGACTGGACTAGCAGGTCATGAGGATATGATCAACACCTGCACCACACCATGTGGAACATGTAGCTCACCATGGCACCCTCTTTGACAGCCATGACAGTAAAAGCCACACACCCACCTTCCCAGATATTTACCCAAATAGCATAGACCAGCAAGATAGACACCCACTCAGACACTGCGACATGGCACATGCCAAGGGATACATATTTAACTTGCACAGTGTGCCCCTCAACCTAAGCTCCTAAGGCTAACCACCTTGCACAATACAGTGATCATGGGCAACTCAGTACTGAGGCACACACATATCCCACAAACTAAATTGAATATGGAGGAGGTAACAGCCAAATATCTATCACATACCAGCAACCAACACATGACACAGCCAGTCATGGCACTCCACAACAACTATGAGTATCACCCTGTATCCATGTGGGTGTGAATGACTTGGGACACACCTCCCTGGCCTACATGACAAGAGACATGGTTAAACTCTCTGATTATGTGGTCCAGGCAGGTGTGACAGTAGACCTGAGCAGTGTACTGCTGTCATCCAGAATGATGTTGCGGTACTATCAACAGATTGACTTCAACATTGGCTTATGTGTTACGTGTCATTCTCAGGTGATCCAGTACCTATCTTCTTGGGATGACATGATTGACAGAACCCAATGACTTGCTACAGCTGTCCTACATCTGTCACTGCTGGGTATCCAGGTACTGGCTAAGTGTCTTGCCCCCCTATGATGCCTTATTAGGCAGTGCTCCTAATGTAATTACCACCTTAACAGCTGCATTATTACCATAACAGCTACACATGTATGCAATCTGCTGCTCAACAGTAGACAGCTAACTGTCAGGATGCAGTCAGTCATAGCAGTCATTGGAGTGGAGGACACATGTCTGCTGTAATGAAGAGGTGGTTCACAGCAGCAGGCAACAGATCTGCAGTATCAGGCTATGACACATTCTGCAGCTGCCAGCCCCCAGACATGGACCACACCACACCTCCATAGGTGGTGTTGTCCCCATATTCATTATGGCTAGGAACACCTCCAGACTAGCATTTCATCATAATGCAATGGAGATACTTCCGGTACAACTGCCTTGAGGTAGTAGTGCAATCCAGACCATAGCCTGCTATAGGTCCACATCTATGTCCCTAGACTATCAATGCACATTCCTCAACACCCTGCCATCTATGATGGTCAAACGCAACACTGACATAGTATGAGTCTTCAACTACCCCTCCATCACCTGGGGAAAGTGGCCAAGCACCAGTACAGTGGCCCAACACTTCTGGGATTCATCATTTCCATTGCCCTGGACCAGCACATACTGACTCCCAATATAGGATGCAACAATGTTGACCTGTGTTGACTACATAAATGTGAGACTATTGCTTATCCACAGATGTCAATCCCTGCATGGTGAGATTCTCAAAGGCTGTAATCAACATGGAACTCAACATGTCTGTCACACCCCTCACAAAGATAACCACCTTGAAAAACCTCTCCAAAGCTGGCTTTGCAGCCAAGAAAATAGGGGTGGATGTCTTCACTGCACCCATGGCAATGGGAAATAGCTGCATGACTATGGACTCATACACATAGGCACTGTACAAACAGGTACATGAATGCATGGTATTAGCCAGAGCCAATCGAACCCAGACACTGTCCTCCAAACACTGGGAGACAATGAGATGGTCCCCTGCCATAACTAAAGTGTACATCAGAAAGAGGACACTGTTGCATAGAAAGATGGTGTTCCATGACTGTTGATCTCCCTTATTAGCCTCAAACACAACTTTGGATCCCTAATGGAATCCCCTACAGGCATCTATGATGGCAGAGATGCAGCAGACACTGACGACGGTCACAACAGCCTTTGATAGTTACATTAACAACTTTCACAGCATTAAACACAAGTGCTGCGTCTTACTGCACAATGCTAATACCTATCCTGAGACAACAGATATCGGCCACAGTCTTGGCAGCACATTCAATGCCAGCTTTATCCCCCCCCCCACCCTCACACACAAATGAAGTGCTAAGTGAATGTGTTCTCACATGCTGTATCCCATTTCCGTTCTAGGCATTTGAGTGTCACCAGGATGCAGCCCTGCAGCAAGACCACTGGGTATGGCAGAGTAGTAACACATCCACTATGTCATAGGCAGGGTACATTATGTGCACGGAAATCCCCGGTCTGTAACACAGTGATTGCATATGCCTCACAGATTATAGGGCTGAGGGTTGTAATAGGTTCAGAGGTAGGTACTAGGCTATTGGCCCTAGGGCATATATAAGCCTAACCAAATGGTACCCTGGCTTTTGCCACCCAAGAAAATTATTTTCCTGTGCTCTTGTCAAAATCAGAGCCACAGAAGTGATCCTCGGGGTGAATTTCCTATCTCCCATCCAATCATCAAGATTTTTCTTGAAGAGTGCTAATGAGGAGCTTTGTTTGATATAGATATGTAGTTTGTTCCAGAGTATGGGAAGTCTCTGGGACAGGAATCTATCCCTCCAGCATGTTCTGTTTATTGTTGTGACAAGGTTTAGGTCTGTAGAGCATGTAGCTCAGAGGGATTGGGACTTCTTTAAGTGGAGCATGTCCAACAGCTCTGGGTTTGACATAGCTTTTCATGTTAGGCAGAGATCACCTTTGAGTAGGTGATATGCAATAGAGTAAAGCTGGAATTTTTTTAGATGGTCTGCATAGAACATCTGTTTGAGGCCAGTAATCGTCTTTGTGAGGTATTTCTGCATCCTTTCCAGTTGTTGTAAATGTCTTATGAGGTACATACCAAAAGAGACGCTGTACTCTATAATGGGTCTAATGAGTGATGAGTAGAGGGGAACAATGACCTCTTTTTTCCTGGATGAGAAACATTTTGTGATGAGGTGTGCCACATAGAAGGATTTCCTGACTACTGTGGAGATATGATTATCAAAGGAGAAACTAATGTCCACCTGTGTCCCAAGGTCTCTTATCACACTTTCAGTGTTAAGTAGACTACCACCTATGTGGTAGTTCATGGGTACAGAGTTTTTACCAAAAGGGATGACAATGCACTTTTTGGCATTGAGCTTGAGGCCATGGCTTTGACATCAGGCATCTGTCTCAGTGAGGCCCTTTTGTAGGATGTCCACATCGTTAGGAGTTTTGATTATGGCTCCTGGTTTGCAGTCATCTGTGAACTTTGTTAGCCAAAGACCTTCTCTGTTAGCCTTTACTTCAGAGAACTAGATACCAAACAGGAGAGGACCCAGGACTGATCCCTGTGATACTCCACTTATCACTGGTCTGAAGTTGGATTTAGAGTCTGCTACTTTCACAGTGTGGGTTCTGTTAGTGAGCCAGTTGGCAGCCCATCTTGTGACATAGGGATTTATGCCTAGTTTAGTGAGTTTATCTATAATTCCAGAGTGGAGGATGGTGTCAAAAGGCTTGGCAAGATCTAGATAGGCTGTATGAACCACCTTACCCTTATCTACAGCTTTGGTGACTGCTTCAAAGAAGTCTATCAGGTTTAGGAGACATGATCTGCCTTTTACAAACCTGAACTGGGTAGGGTCCACAGTTTGGAGATTACCAATGTCATTGTTTATAAGTTCCATGATGATACGTTCCATAGCCTTGCCGACCAGGCTCATCAGGCTAATGGGGCAGTAGTTCCTGGGGTCTATGGTGGCTCCCCCTTTATGGAGTGGGATAACTGTTGCTGGGTATCATTCAGTGGGCACAAAGCCCGAGGTGACACTATGATTGAACATGGTACTTAGGTGGGGTGCCAGTTCGTTCTGTAGTACGTGTAGAATGCAGCCTGGGATGTTGTCAGGTCCCATGGATGCTGTGTTCTTGGCTTTGGATAGTGTGTTTTTTACCAGTGCAGCCATGATTACAGAAACTTTGCATTTTTCCGGTAGAGAGATGGGCCCTTTAGTGGGTGAGAGATGGGTAAAAGCACTGAACCTATCTGCCAGGATGTTGGCAATATCAGTTGGTTCTGTATATTTAGTGCCATTGTGCTGCAACTCAGAGCAGATCTGAGTGTTGCCATTGAGATTCTTGACATAGCTATAGAATGCTTTGTGGTTGTCTTTAGAATCAGTGGTGATTTTGTTTTTGTAACTATCTTTGGAGGATTTTATGAGGGATCTCAGCTTCTTACTGAGGCTGACCACAGAGTTCTTCCAATCATGGGATTTTACATTTTTTTGCAACAGTTTCTTTCTTATGTTGTAGAGTTTGTTTATATCAGAGGACCACCAGATTGGCTTCTTTTTTTTGGAGGCTAGCATCTTGGTTCTGTTAGGGACTGCACAATCCATGCACTCGTGAAAGTGCTTATAAAGTGCATTTGTATAGGATTCAGCAGTTGTACCTCTATTGTCCATTAGCATGGGTGTCGTGAAGTTTGACACTTCTGTCTTAAGAAGCGTGAAGTTGACTTTGGAAAAATTTTTTATGGTGGTTTCCCTAATGGGGGGTGGTGGTGGTATGTGAATGTCTAGGGTGATTAGCTTGTGGTCGGATCTGAACAGCAAGAAATTGACCTCTATTGTGGAACACTGGTTGCCCATGTTGGTAATGTCCAGGTCTAGGATATTGTTGCCCCCGGTGGGGTGTGCATAAGTTGATCCAATGCATTGGAATTTATGAATTCCAGAAAACGTTAAGCACAAGAGTTGGTACATGAGTAGTTTTCCCAGTAAATGGTGGGGTAGTTGAAATCACCCATTATTAGGGTGTTATGTTGTACTCTAATATTTTCCAGTGTATCAAAAAATGAGGAGTGGGAATCCTGAGGCATGGTGGGGGATCTGTAGCAAGCTACAGTTTGGATTGTGGTTTTGCTCAGAGTTACTTGCACTTGAATAGCCTAGGATGCATTATGCTGAGCAACTAGCCTAGAGGTATGAATATGGACACGCCTCCTTCTTTAGTGTTTCAGTCCAGGTTAGATGGCCAAAAGGTGTGGTATGAATTATAGCCTGGTAATGCAAGGGTGCTCTCTGGAGCCTTGAACCAGGTCTCTGTCACTGCACAGATGTTGATGTTCTCAATTTAAGGAGTGCCTCGAGTGAGATCATTTTGAGGTTTAGACTCCTAGTATTAAGTAGCATTACCCTCAGATTTTGTTTGCTTGTACCTGTTACAGTGGTGAATTTGTCATTTGAACCTTTCCTAAAAAAGGCACTATAGGGATGGCAAGAGCCTTAGCCAGTATCCGGAACCCCAAGGGCGACAGGTGCAGGCCATCTCTGGGAAAGCATCGTGGTTTGTCGATCATGTCATCCCAGGAAGACAGATACTGGATCCCCTTAGAATGACACCACAACCTTAGCCAATTGTTGAAGTCAATAATTTTGTCCTTGTACTGTGGTATCATTCTGGGTGATGGCAGGATGCTCCTCAGGGCTAGGGTCATTCCTGCCTGGGCTACAAGATCAGACAGATCCTCCATGTCTCTTTTAATGTAGTCCAGGGAGGTACATCTAAGGTCATTCACACCAACATGGACAATGACAGAGTCATATTTGTACTTGTTGTGGAGTGACCTGAGTGCATGCATTATGTAGTGAATCCTGGCTCCTAACAGGCAGCTGACAGTAACTTTCTCCTTGTTTAGCCTGGTGAGTGGAACATCAGTGTTCCTGACTATAGAGTCACCTATGACTAGAGTGTTGGGTACATTGTTATGCCTTATGGGCTGTGGTTGAATGGCACACTGAGTTTGTGGGCTATGTCTCATTTTTGTTGTGTTAGGGGTGGAAGTTGCTTGTGTTTCTGCTTTGGAGGACCCTTTTGCTTGGGTAGATTTTTACTGAGAGCCTCCGTGAATGTAGGTGTGTGTTTTGTGTTTCTATGTGTGTGTTTTGGTGGTGTAGGTTTTGAGGGACTATGTGATGAGTGTGGTGTGGTGCAAGTGTTTACCGTCTTCTCTTGACTGTCTAGTCCAGTCTTGGGTGAAGAGAGCTTTGCTTCCAGTTTGGCTATATAAGTGCATCTCTCACAGGTTGTAGTGTTGAGTGGTAGGAGGAGAGGGTTGTCTGTGTACATGAGGCAATTTGCTGCATTGCCCAAAGATGCCCAGATTCATCAGGTAGACAGTAGAAAACACTGGGATCTGACTGTTAGACATGCCTGGATAGGTGCTTATTTATTAAGTACTAAAAACTGTTTTCCTATAGACAAGTGAGGAAAGTTGAGTGCTGCAGTAATGTGTAGACTATTTAGTGCTCACAATGAGTTCTGAAGTAGTGCTGAGCTCAAAGAAACAAATTTGAGTGCTGAAACTAGAAAACTGGCTAGTTCTAAGAAACAAAATTAAGCTAGAAGGCATCGCTCCAACACAGAAAGTCTTGGGGGCTCAGAAGCTTACAAACAGTCCTGGATACAGCAAAGCTGTATCTAGACTAGACATTGTAGAATGTAGAATGGTATATATTGTGGTTTGGAAACACCTCCAATTGCTAATAGCCACAGCCATAGGGGATATTCATCAACCAATACACTGAGATTACTGTTTACACACACACACACACACACACACACACACACACACACACACACACACACACACACACACACACACACACACACACACACACACACACATACACACACACTTGCCAGTAGCGAGATAAATAGGTTCATTACTTCACAGGTGTGTAGTAGGTGAATGGACCTGAATGCTCTAAAAGGCTAGCCCAAGGGAATAGCCTGGCATCAGGCAACATGAAAATAGTTCCCAGTGTGGCTCAGGAGTATAGTCACTGGAGTGGTCCCCTGGAGTGGGTATTGTATTCCCCATCCAGTCATCTAGGTTTCCATTGTGGGTGGCCAGTGATGTGCACTGCTTCACATGTATGTGATTTATATTCCATAACATGGGTAGTGTCTGGGTTGTGCGTATGTCTCACATGCATGTTATTTGAAGTGTGGAAGTGTGATTGAGGTCTCTAGGGCATGTTGTGTGGACAGATTGGTATCTTCAGAAGTAGCTTCCTGACCTCGTTTGTTGAGACCTGGCTATGTAACTTGAGGTAGTGATTTCACCAAAATAGACAGTATGATATGGGGATTCATTGGAGTTACTGGCATCTGTCCATACAGTGCATGTGTATAAGGCATGGTATTCCCTTTGTCGGGTACATTTTCAGACTCTACAGTTGTTGCAGGCGTCCAGTGGAGAACATGGCAAAAGGGCCACTGTACACATTGATTGGACTACTGAGGGGATGGAACAGGGTGCCATGCCCTTTTACTTGCTGAATAACACACACTCAGCCAGGGGATGTAACACATCAAATGACATTCTGATGTCAGTGGCACTGTTGTGGTCAACAGGCATGTAGTCCACTGCAGTCACTCCATGGGTACTATCTGTTAGGCAATTTGCATGAGAACTACCAATATATTGGTTTCTGCCTAGCCAAGTGTGTTTATGTATGATCCATGGGAGGAGAGTGGTCTCAGAGTATTAGAAGGGTTGCCTATATTGTTCACTAATCCATACTGTCACATAGTCATTGCACGTGGCACTAGACATTTAAGGCTGTGGATTGTCTACACCAACCTCTATGGTGATTGACAACTGTAGGCCTTGTAATGTGGACATTGGGACATAAACTAGGTCCTCAGTATAATAATTTAGCAAAACCCACCCCGCAATGGATCCACAATCACACCAACACCCACACTAGATACTGATGACAGACACACCTACACACTTGCCAGTACTGAGTTTTGAACATCTATCTAGCTATATATTGTTATTATAGTATTACACATTTATCACACGTGCCACAGAGTTTACAGGATGGATGTTGTTCCAAGGTACTTCTAAGGTGAGGAACATCACCAGCCCTTGTAAATACTGACATTGGGTGATGTAGTGGGTGACAGATTTCACCCCCCACACATATTTCCATTTGCCAGGAGTGAGGTTTAAACCTCTATCTAATTATGTTTTCAGGCCATTATGTTACACATTTACCAGATGCACCACTGATTTTACATGGTTTAGGGCTTACAACAGGTACTTCTAAGGTGAATGATATCTGCAGGACTAGCAAAAAACAAAAAACACAATCCAGGGTAAAGTATCACCTCCTAAAAAGTAATATGTATGTCCAAGATGAAAGAGGTAGATACACCAAGACAATCGAAGTCAACCACAATTGTATATCACAGCAACACAAATTTATTGAATAAAGTAAGCGCTTTCACGTCTGCCAGGACGCTTCATCAGACTTAATAATTACAACCATTTTTTCATTCATTTAAATAGCCTACATCCTCCTATCACAAAGCATACATCTGCACTCATCAATAATACACAATACTATTGGTGTATGTATGCCAAACGCACTCTTAAAGTAATACGTATGGACATATGTAAGATACTATGTAAATATAAAAAAATATATAGAGAATATATAAAAAACTGACATATGTAACAAATGTTATACACTTTAAAAATATTAATGAATTATGTACAAGCATATGAAAAAGTACATATAAAAAGGACTTACATTAACTTGCATTAAAACTAATCATCATAAAAAACTAATCATCATAAAAATGCTGACCATCATAAAAATACTTCACTCACAATGTATATATTTAACCTAGTGTTTCAATGGTCTATCTACAAGAAAAGGTCTCAATGAAATCTTATCATTGAGACCATGACCTCTATCTGCCGATAGTTTAGTAATCCATTTAATCTCTTCTTTTTCAGTTTTATTACGTATACATCCCAATCTTTCTGTAGTGAAAATATGTTCTATCACCATAAAACTAAAAGAATGTGTACTATCATACTGCATGATATGATTAGCCAGGGCATTAGTCTCATTCTCTCTATTAATAGCATAGACATGTTCCCTTATATGTTCCCTAAGTGTTCTATTAGTCATGCCAACATAGAAACAGTGGCATTTCTTACATTGACTAAGATAGACCACATTTCTAGAAATAGCACTACTACGTTTTTGAAGTTAACTAGCACCATCTCACAGAATAGGATTGAATTTCTAGATGTGTTATTGGAGAAGGAGAATGGTATCCTTAGTACAGAAATATACAGAAAATCTTGCAGGAAGAACGCTATTCTACACAGGGATAGCATGCACCCTCCACATATACACAGGAATATAGTTAAAAATCAAGCTATTAGATACTCACGTATTACTAGTAAAGATTCAGTATTCTCTGAAGCGATTATAGGAATAGAGAAAGAATTTTTGGATAGGGGGTATCATAGAAGAGATCTTAAAGGACTACATGAAGTGGAACGTGAAGGGACAGGTTTGCCCTACATACATAGGAATGCATCTACCCATACTGTAATGAACAGGAATAAACAATATAGAAAAAGGATAGTTATTCCATACACTAATAACAATACCTCGGTTGTAGACATTATTAAAAGACATTGGAATATTCTACAGTTAGATGACAAGATTGCTAATGTAGTAGGTAATAATCCCGCATTTAGTTATAAGAATACTAAGTCACTCAAGAGATTGTTATGTTATGATAAGAACAAGAGGGAAGGGGTAATTTCACAAAGAAAAGGTACCTACCTATGCTTGCCGCAGTTGCAATCAATGTGCTTTTGTAAAGAACTCAAATGTGTTTATACACCCTGATACTGGTAAGAAATATGAATTTTCACATTATGCAGACTGTAAATCTAGACATGTGGTCTATCTTAGTCAATGTAAGAAATGCCACTGTTTCTATGTTGGCATGACTAATAGAACACTTAGGGAACGTATAAGGGAACATGTCTATGCTATTAATAGAGAGAATGAGACTAATGCCCTGGCTAATCATATCATGCAGTATGATAGTACACATTCTTTTAGTTTTATGGTGATAGAACATATTTTCACTACAGAAAGATTGGGATGTATACGTAATAAAGCTGAAAAAGAAGAGATTAAATGGATTACTAAACTATCGGCAGATAGAGGTCATGGTCTCAATGATAAGATTTCATTGAGACCATTTCTTGTAGATAGACCATTGAAACACTAGGTTAAATATATACATTGTGAGTGAAGTATTTTTATGATGGTCAGCATTTTTTATATGATGATTAGTTTTTTATGATGATTAGTTTTAATGCAAGTTAATGTAAGTCATTTTTATATGTACTTTTTCATATGCTTGTACATAATTCATTAATGTTTTTAAAGTGTATAACATTTGTTACATATGTCAGTTTTTTATATATTCTCTATATATTTTTTTATATTTACATAGTATCTTACATATGTCCATACGTATTACTTTAAGAGTGCTTTTTTCATACATACACCAATAGTATTGTGTATTATTGATGAGTGCAGATGTATGCTTTGTGATAGGAGGATGTAGGCTATTTAAATGAATGAAAAAATGGTTGTAATTATTAAGTCTGATGAAGCATCCTGGCAGACATGAAAGCGCTTACTTTATTCAATAAATTTGTGTTGCTGTGATATACAATTGTGGTTGACTTCGATTGTCTTGGTGTATCTACCTCTTTCATCTTGGACATACATATCTGCAGGACTGCTAAAGTCAGGCACTGAGAAGTGTGCTGGGTATAAATGGAATCAAAATCTTTAAGGTACAGACATATATTTGTAGATAAGTGCACACACACACAAACACTTGCCAGGAAGGCGATTCAAACCCCTACCTACGTAGCTATTACTACTACATTGCTCCACATTTATCACACGCGCCACAGAGATTATAGGTAGAACATTGTCCAAACATACCTCTAAGGTGAGTGACATCATCAGCAGTGCTGAATGAGGGGTAAGGGAAGTGTAGTAAGTTTTAATGACCACAAAATCAGGTGTCTACAAAGAAACACACACTCTCACACAAACACACACATTTTCTCAGTTGCCAGGACCAGGATTAGAACTCCTACCTAACTAGTTTATTACATTATAGCATTATGCTGTTATTACAAGCACCCCAGAGCTTATATGCTGGAGAGCTGTCCAAAGGTATCTTTGAAGGTGTGTGACATCAGCAGCAGTGCAGAACGAGGGTAAGGGAAGTTTAGTGTGTGTGAATGGCCTCAACCACATTCATCTAGAAACACACACACACACACACACACACACACACACACACACACACACACACACACACACACACACACACACACACACACACAACTTAACATTTGACAGGACTGAGATTACAACTGCTACATGGATACTTTTTGGACTGTAGTGTTACACAGTTATCACAAGCACCACTAAGACTATAGGGCTGGGGGCTGACCAAAGGTATTTCTACAGTGAATGACATCAGCACATCATGTGATGGACAATGGGATTTGTACTGGGTGGGAAAGGCCTCATAATGGGATTCTGTCTGTCACTGTCTTTCTCTTCCCCACATATGTGTGTGTGTGAATGTTTGGCATATTATGTTATGTTGGCCTTAGATATGTGTGAGTATTCCTATCCAATGTGCGTGTGTGAAGTATCAATGGTGTACAATTTGGTGTGTGTGGACAGACAGCTGCGAATAATCGATATCTGTAGTCCACTGTGTTGTGAGACATGGGCTTCATTTCTCTAAGTATAGGAGCATTCCCAGTATGACCTTCTATCCTGAGTGTGTGCATCCATTCCAGGGAGAGTTGGACTCCAGTTCAGGGTTTTGTGTGCTACAGCTACACCTAGCAAACTGTTTCTGCAGGATATCTGTAGATAGGTTGCCAATATGGAGACACAATGGACATAACATACAGGGGATACTGTAACTATTGCAGTCTGTGTTGCTTGTGTGATATTTTTGGTTGTAGCATAGATTTTCTGACATATGTACTGTTTTACAATGTGATGTATCATGTCATCAACTACTGACAGTTATCATTCATTGCTCACAGTTATTTACCAGGAAAATACAGGATGAAAGAAACTAAGACCAATATTCTGAGGCATATAAACTACACCATCTGGCACACACCTGCCATTGTGGAGTGGTAGCTACAGACAATAGACTGCTGTTTCTGTGTAAATAGTGCAGTACCTTGTTAGTATGCTGGCTGGTGATCCCCTCCTTGTGCTTTTCTCAACTTCACAGAAAGGCCATATCCTGCTGGGGCCATATCTCTCGGCCGTACAGATACACCCAGGTTATCCAAAGGCTGGACTCATATATTTGGTCAGTTTACCTTCACATTGTGGTTTACAAGCAGTTTTGTGGCTATTGATTCATGGGTTTGCAATCAGGGAACAGTATGGGCAGACATTATTTCAGACTACACACACTCCATGACATCCATGCTTCTACATCCCCCTCTGTTATTCTCTCCTCTTCCTAACATTATGTAAGCAATATCTCAGAGGTATCCCTATAGGTGGGTCTTAATCCCAGTTGTACTTATGGCCTGGATCACAGTCCTTGCAGTAGGACATGGGGAGGCAGGCTACTGGCATTTGTCAACATGGCCTTGCATTTGTTTTCTGTTTACTGTGTTAGATTGTTAGTTGAGATCCCTGAAATCCCATACATTGGCACTATGGGTGAGCCATGCTCCTTTTCCAGAGGACTGTAGGCTATTTGAGAGTGCTGCAGGCCATCTGTTACTGCATTGTGTGGGAGGGTGTGCACACCTGCATACTTTAAACATTTGCAATGACTACTGGTATTTCGGTTACTCTGTTGGCTTCCATTTCATATTGTATTGTGACCTATCATGCAGAAAGGAGCCATATCAGTAGAGTACACATGTTAGATCTTAATGGCATAAATTTAAGTTTCAGATTTTTTACCCTTCAGAACTAGAAGGCAACTGGCAGACCTGTTGTAATATGTCTGTGTAGGTCTGGTGGGGGGCTGTTCACCATTGCCATCATTTGGGGGCCTTAGCCTGGCCTTTATTTATGGTCATCTACACCTGTCCTGCTGAGTGAGGCTGGTGGTGGGTATGTGACCCTCATTGACATCCATGTGTGTGATCTATTGACACCCACAGTTATTTGGGCCATCACATGTACTGTAATGGGGGTTGTCACCTTCTGTAGTGCTGCCTAGTATGTTGACACCAGTATTTGGTGTGAATTTCTTGCTGTCCCATATAGCTGTCTGCTACTATCCCATTCATCCACCCAATTCCCTTGCATGTTTGCATCCATATCATACATACAACTATGAGAACATACTACTCCATTCAGTAATTAATAGGGAGGGTGACTTACCTTGTTGCTGGGCCAGTACTGAGGATGGTGCTGGAGGGGTGACTATGTTGGATGCACACAGTACACTCCCTATACATGATAATGCACAGGTATTGCCATGTTTGGCATTTCTTTTACTGTATGTGCGAGTCAGAGAGAGGTATCAGTCCCTGTGTCCCTACAGTGTCAGTGTGTGTGCTATGCATTGCCACTTTGCCAAGGCCTGGGCATACTGGGCATGCCTCCTTCTGCCTACAGGGGCAGGCTCAGGATGTTCCTCCTCTGAGTCCATCTGTGACTGTGCTGGCCCCGGCAATGGTGGGGGGATGTGTGGCCCTGCCCCATGCTATTCCTGCTGCAGCAGTTTCCACAGGATCATATTGTGTAGCATGGCACATACTATGAACATCTGTGTATATGTAGCTGGAGAGTACTGCAAGGCTCCACCAGATATGTCAAGACAGTGGAACTGTGACTTGAGAATCCCAAGCACATGCTCTACAATGATCCTGGTTTGTGCTTGTGCCTCATTATGGTGTTCTTGTTTGGGTGTGTGTGCAATTCTGATGGGTATCATCAGCCATGGCTCTAATGCATAGCCAGCATCCCCCACTGGATGGCCATATGGGATGTCCTCACTGGCAAATGCCTGATACAGCTGTGAGCAATGCCAGATGTGGGAGTCATGATAGCTTCCAGGGTTGCCAGCACACACATTCATGATAATGCCCTGGCCATCGGACATGACCTGGCAGTTGATGGAGTGGAAGCCCTTGCGGTTTATGTAAACTTCACCCCACGCACCGGGTGGTGCTTTGATGTGGATGTGCGTGCAGTTTATAGCACCAACTACCTTAGGGTATTCTGCTATACAGTGGAAGAGATGCATACTTCTGGTCAATGCCACAGGGCTGATGGGGAAATAAATGTGCTCATAGGCATGTGGTGTCATGGCATCCAGGAACTGGTAGAGTACCCTGGATGCTGATGCCTGTGAGACCTCCATAATATCCCCAGTTGGTCTTTGGAAGGTACCTGTGGCTTGTATTCTTAAGTCTAGACATACCTTGGAATCCACTGGGATGAGTTCCCCTTTATTAGTTCTGTGTGTGAGGTATGGCTGGCACAGCTCAACAATTTGCTGTAGAATGTCAATGTCCACCCTACATCACTCCAATATCTCCAGCTCATGTTGGCCCTGGTAGGTTTCCTTGGGTTTGTACACTCTTCTCCTCCTCCTCACTGTGGGTCGGTTGTCAGCATTCTCCTCCTCACCACCCTCAGTCTCTAGCACATATTGATGGAGTAAAGCAGTAGCAGCCTCGAACATTTTTAGTTAGTTTTGCCAGTTAAAAATCCACCATCTGTGTACACTGGTGGTATAGAGTTTGTGGGGAAATAAAGTCTGTAGGGTGTTTACATAGTTTATAGTAGTGTGCTGGGCTGCTGCATGTCTAATTGGTTGATTCTGATACATTCCACCTGCTAGTTATGCTAGCTCTCCCTTATTGCCTTCCTACTGCTTTTTCCTCTTTCCAGTTCCTTTCTATTTAAGCCCTAAAGTGCGCCACGCATACCCAGTGCTGAAACGTAAACAGTGCTGCCATTTCCTTATTTTTTTTTTTTTTGGTTTAAAATCCAGTGCACGGTGCTATGTACACACTGCTTAGGCACATCTGACACACCCCCTTCTTTAGCTGTGCTTAGCTGAGGGCAAACATGGGCCACAGAGCTCCAGTGAGCTTACAGAAAGCATGGCACACCCCCTTATGAAGTCATTCAGCTCTTACACTTGCACTGTTGTGTTGCTGCACCTATACGGTTAGGTACAAGCTGACACTTTAAAGAAATTAGTGATTTAGTATAACTCCCCTCATTTGCATACCCCAGTGTGTAGGTCATTAGTTACTGCACTAAAACAGACCATTTCCCCTTGACAACCAGTGCTCCCTGGTAATGTTTACATTCTGCATGCCATTGAGTATAATGGCAAAAATACAGAATTAACTTAAAATTGACTTTTCTCATTTTTTTGTTTTTCGGCATGATCTTGTTTGCGCGACCCTGTGCTAAGCTTAAATGGCTGAGATCGGCCAAAAAAAAAACAAGTTTAGTTTAAAAAATAATAAACTGTTTTTAATACCAATGATCTAATATTTGGCCATTGGCATATGTATTAAACATAATACTCGCTTTTACACAAGCTATCATGTCTCCGTTTTTGTCAGATGCAGAAATGTATTTGGTTACTAGCTGAATACATTTCTGCACTGATACTGTTCTTACATGGAGTCTGTGAAGCTTGGTGAATCACAAAATCACCTTATTTGCATAGTTTTCACCAGCAGATGAGGTGATTTGAATGCTGCATGGTTTTCCATGCAGGAATGGTGTAGGCTGCCCATGCACGTGAGAAAAGGCCTTATCCTGAATTGCACAGCAGCCATATTCCATGCAGGAGCAGCTACACCGCTCCTGCATGGAATTTTGCTATTCCTGAATCCCGGGGAAGGTCTTCCTGACTTTGTTTTAAATGTCCGTTAGGTCTATTAATTAAGCATGGTGAAGGAGCTATTTTAAATTTGCTATGGCTGAATGCACTAATTCTGTTGTGCCTCTATGGATCTATTTATTTCTGTTACTTGATCCTCTCTCCAGTAACTTAACTTTAGTGCACAAGTGTGTATTTGATTCAAGAACTCACAAATGTCAAACAATATTTCAGTGTCTACTCTTAGCCAGAAATAGCAAGAACATTTACTTAATAATGTGCTTACCTGCAGTGAAAATATTACGTGGTGTATTTTGTCTGTGTTTGTAACTAAATTACTATTTTTATGATGCATTGTGCTGCATGGAAAGAGGAGCCAGTTAAAATTGAAACATATGTGTGTGTGTGTGTGTGTGTGTGTGTGTGTGTGTGTGTGTGTGTGTGTGTGTGAGAGAGAGAGAGATGTGATGTATGTTTTAAATATGTAAATGAGGGCAACCTAGAAGTATTAATATATACAGATGAGTTGTCTTGATTTGATTTTGTTTTCTGTTTTTACTGCCAATGAATTGAAGTTCATCTTAAAAAAATCAATTGACGTTTATGATGCATGTTCATGATCTAAAGCTTGTATCTTCTTTGGTTTGGATTGCATTTTTGTGGGGATTTTCAGCAAGTCTATGAGGATTTATTATGATGAATAGTGTGGAAGTTCTAATTCATAGTCGTATGTTTAATGCACAGGCATTTTTTATGATCTGAGTGTTACATTAATTAGCATCAATGTTCATGCAACATTAAATTGACAAACATATGTATTGGGACTTACAAGATTTGTTGATTATTTGGCACACTGATTATTAGCAGAGTGTGAAAAAAAATGATCCTTTCATATATTCATATAAAAAGGGAATTACATGCTATATTCTAATGCATATTTATAAATGCCTGTATTTCTTCTTTTATTTAGCCTCTACGGGTCAGCTAGTTACTTATAATGCATTTATTTTTTTTCTGATTCAGATAGTTCCTTAAAAATAATCTTACCTAAATTAAAATGACTTGTTTAAATAAATATAAATCTCCTACTGCCTTCTGCCCCTTTGCCATCCCCGCCACTTCTACTGTTTCTGCTTAGCCCAGACAAGTTTTTCCATCCAGCAAAATTTCAAACGATATTCAATGCCTTCACCACCTTCTCCATCTATGTCACTTGCTTCTGCATGCACCTCATCTTTGCTACAGCTTTCTTTTTCGCTATATCACCTAACAAATATATATATTTATATATATATTTATTACGGGCATTTACTCACCTACTAAATGTTTTATATGCTTAGAACCTCCTCTCTGTTTCCTCTCATATCCCTATTCCTCCTCTCATATTTCACCAACCCAGAAATGTAAAATTATTATTTGATATTTTAAACCTTACTGTATGTGCAATGTGCAAGTTTATATTGTGTGTGCGTGTGTGTGTGTGTGTGTGTGTGTGTGTGTGTGTGTGTGTGTGTGTGTATATATATATATATATATATATATATATATATATATATATATATATATATATATATATGGGTCTACTTCATTTGCTAGAAAGCACATTTCACTGAATCTCATGCGATAGAAGTCTCATTTCACTGAAAATTAATTCCTTGAGCACAATTCA